>NC_079446.1:15250396-15590396 GCF_903798145.1 Danio aesculapii
CAAACACCTACATTACTAGGTAATTGGATAATTGATGCTGACAGTTAATTTATTGTGAATTAATGCAGCTGTTTATTTGTTTTTAATATTTTGAACCTCCATTGTTCACTGTCTCTTAATACACATACCAGCAGGACATATCTCACAAAAAGTTGGGTGGTTGGTTAGTATTGGCTTGGAAAAGGCATCATCACACTTCTCAATCAATGAGAAAATTTGGGGCAGGCCTAAGACTGCCGCTGCTGCTGCTCTCACATGAACTGCATGGTACAAAATATATAAAAGTAGCAAACTCTTAAACTTACATTTTCATTTTAAAACTCTTCCAAATGGCGAAGTTGAGAAAACCAAAGCTAAGCTAAGTGCAAAGCAAAGTTTTCATATCACCGAAGTACTGAAAGTCTAAATTATCAGCTGAATACAGTACACACTGTTGATGTCAGCAAACCACACACCCAATGTTAATGTTAATGTTAATCTTCGGCAGACTACTTTGCAGAGTTCATTTACATTTTCTGATGATAAAGATCCAAGTGTGTTTTAGCAACTGGCTTGGTGGAGAGTGTAGTGATCAGCGGTCAAATCAGGAACTTATGGAAATTCAGTTGTGTAAATGAATTTCCAATATGAACAAATGCTGCAGAGTTAACAATGAAATCTGGACTTTTGTTTAGACTTATCAGTAAGAGTGGCAATGGTGATCTGTCTTTTGTTCTTCTGAAGGACATTGGTGTTAAGAGTCCAGAACTTGCAAAACGGGTTCTTGGCCTACTTAACATTCCCTCTAATCTAAATCACCTCAGACACAAAGAAACACATGGATTACAATGTTTCCATCTAACAAAATGGACACAAAATGGAATATTTCACTTCATACATCTTTAGATTCAAATAATCATGTATTTAATTAATATGCACTGTTTGAGATACTCCACTATTGGCTTGTTTCCACTGACTGGTACGGTACGGTTCGGTTTGGTACGGATCACCTTTATCAGGCTTGCGTTTCCACTAACAAGGGTACCCTTTTGGTGGGCGTGGTGTATGACAGAAAGTTTCAGTCGACGTCATTCTCGCTCGAGGAAATGTCTACAATTAAGCTGTACGGGTCACTTACATATCATATGAAAAGCACTTCTCATAAAAAAGATGCTTCATACACATTAATACTTGTGTGGAAATGTTTATTACTAATTTTTCAATGAACATGAGTCGATTATAACTGCAGATCAATGACAGTGCGAAACAGCCTACTGTAACGTCTGTAATTATATTAAATAACTAAATAAATGAACATATATGAACACATACAGCCCCTTATAGTCTCCGATATGTTATCAACTACAGAAGAACACACACAACAGACATTTCGTCTGTATTTAGGTTAAAAAAACACAAAATATAGCCTACAGTCAGTGAAAACCTCTTATCTGTGTCTGTAATCTTATGCCGCTCCTTTTTTCCGGCTTCTCCTTTGTTTCTTCACGCTTCACTCTCGCATTTGTCAGTGTCTGACAGGATCGGATTTCAAAAGCATGTCAATAATCAAGCGCAGGTTATTATCATCAGCTTAAGAAGTTTGTTATTTCAGATATAATGTTAGACGCGCGCGAGCGCTAGCAAGAAAGCGAAACCGCTCGCGCCTCAGACTGGCTCCTAAAAAACTACGCGGCACAGGGTAAATCTGCTCTTCTTCTTGACTTTGTGGCTGTTCATCCAGACGACGACAAGGTTTGTTTGAGCCCAGATCCACCATGGCTCGTTATTATATGTATTTATAATTCTGCTGCAATCTCTCAGCTGTGTAATTCAAACATGGCGTTTTTTTTTGTTTTCATTCTGGCTTGTTGCGTAAGTGAATGACGTATCTCTGTAAACCAATAGCCTTCAGCTGCGCGTGTGGCTCCGCCTTTTGGTACCCTTTCTCGTGTTTGGTACCCTTTCGAAAGGGTGCCGAAAAAGTGGTATGGTACGGTTCGGTTTGGTACGCTGTTTGACAGTGGAAACGGCCATAAAAGCGTACCAAACCGCACCACTCAGTGGAAACGGGCCATATATGAAACTTTATGTAATAATGTTTATATATGAATGCTTAGGTAAAGATCAACATTACATTGTGATGTTTAGACTTTATTTATTCAGCACAATGCCTTGGGTAAACTAGAAGTGGTTTGGAAAGTGAATTATGCATAGGAAAATATTTAAGACTCCTAAATATAAAAACAGTTTAACTAGGCTATAACAATGTAAATGCTGTTCACACTATGGATGACAACCTCCAGTGACTACCTCACAGACTCATCCAATCACAATGCTGGATTTGAAAGGTGCCATCTTTTCAATCCTGCCTTCCAGAGAAAGAATAAAACGTTCTCTCAAAGAAGTTAAATGTGTAGGGCTGGTGATACACAAGGTAGTATGTGATACACAAGGTGGTACAATTTGTGTGGTTTTCAATGCAAGTGTTACACCACTGAGTGTCAGCAAGACGAAACAAAAGGATTTTCTGCACATTCATCCGAATTGCTCAAAGACTTCAGAACTATGCCGTGTGTTCCAGCAAGGATTTTCGTAGTGATTGGATTCACAGTGCTTAACCAAGAAGACTAAAACCGTCGCTTTAGTACTACCATCTCCAGAAATTTGCGTGAAATTTCCAGAATCTCCAGATTTCTTCTTCTCAAAGACCTAAGTTTGCTTGTTCCTTGCATCAAGACCTGCAGGAATATCCAGCTTTTTCCAACCACTGCATCAACAGCAGAAGCATAAATATACCACTTTCCAAACACGGATTCCTGACATAACTAACCGTAAATCATCTTCCACTGTCAATAAGCACGAGCCATAGCATACTTGCTTTTGATGTACGTACATACAGAAAATGTTGCTTCTCAAAGCCAAGTTCACAGAGCCCTGATGGTGTGGTTGAGTTGAACATTGAGTATGTTTACATGGGCAACAATACTTTAATGTGATTTTAATATGATTAAGACAATACTCTGATTAAGAGTCTACCATGTAAACAGTGATTTTTGATTACCTTAATCCGACTAAAGTCATAACTGAACTAAACAGAAATGGAATTAAGACATGTGGAGTATGCATATATTAGTGGCATTATTGAAGTAAACACCGCAATCAAACTATTACCATCATGTAGGACTTTTCACCACATTTTGTGATAAGATCCACACACGCGGCTGTCCGTAAAGGACCGCACACACATACACACAGACACACACAGATCACTCAATGCAGAAGTTTTTTTTCTTTTCATTCGACGTGCGGTATCAATAAAAACAACACTCTTCCACCAGTCCTTCATATTTGTGTCAAATACCCCAGTTTGTCAAGGGGGCATGAATGAAATGTTCATGAGTGAAAGTTAAACTGTCGAACTACAGTTAAAGTCGAAAAAATTGAAGATAAAACATCCAAAATTGAATCAGTAAAAATTGAATCAGTAAAAGTGAATAAAGTTAGGCTGGTGACGTAACATTCAAAAAGCACTTTACTAATTATATTATTGTCTTATTCAGATTAAGGCAAATAACAATTACTGATGTCCATGTAAACGTGGCAGTAATGTCTTCAAAGTAAGTGAAGGATCCAGATGGACATCCTGCTGATTTGATTCAGAAGGGCACTTTTTTGTCAGACGGCTCACCGGTTTGAATTTCATTCATTCACCGTCATTAGTTTTAAAAAGCACCTGGTCCATTTTATTTGTATATATTTTACTGGAACACATTAACTTTACAGGTGACAGATAGTTAGCTGTGGAGCTAACGGTAATCATATTATTGCCTCTAGTGAACGCATGAAAATAATTTACTCGAGTGCACACCACAATGTCTTGTGCCCCCCTTAATAGATGCTGGCGCCCCCCCTGGTGGGGCGCGCCTGACCATTTGAAAACCCCTGCTTTAAATTATAAGTGCAAGAATTTGAGTAATTTGCTAAGGCATTGTAATTCTTAATGTCTTTCAGGTTGGTGGCACGGAGGAGTATAACATCTGTCAGGGCATTACAGATGGCCTTATCACTAAGCCAATTGTATGTTGGTGTATTGGAACATGTGCTACCCTGTTCTCTTCTGAGGTAAATTCTTTACATGGCATTTTAGACACTTATTTCTGTTGGCACTGTCCAATGTGGCACCTACAGCCTATGTGTTTCTGGTTCAGCATCTTTTTTAACATTAAGGAGTACATATGAAGGACACACAACATTAAGTACATGATTTGATTGATTTGGAAATTGCATGAAAAATGAAGTACTATGGTTTTCATAAAAAGGAACAAAAGACAGCCTTTTGCATAGTCATCTTACAGTGTTTTCTTAATTGTTAGAAGTCAAAGTAAAAAATAAACCAAATTCTCTCGCACAGCCCTAGTCATACATCATCTTTAAAAGCAAATTATGTAAAGTGATTAAGCAATGCCGCGCCACTGACAAGCCAACTGCAGAGAAACAAAGCAACCATTGCGGCTACCGCAGTGATCACTTTTTCCGAAGTTCAGCTATTCTTTTTTGCACTTGATTATTATGCATTTAATGTTAAAAAAATCAATAATGAATAGGCCTACACGAGTGTATCCTGTGTGTGTTTGTGCATCTTTTATTGCTAAAGCCACTCTTCCAAAACCGAAAGTTACTTCATCTGTCTGGCAATATTTCCGCTTTTAATCGAATGAAAAGTTAATTTAGATAAGCTAATACTCATAAATTGTAGTAAAGTAATTGTGACGTGCGGCCACGCATCGAATCTGTGGTCTGATCTCATCTCTCTCTCGTTGTCATCTAGACAACGATACGTAGACGCCACACAAGTCAAGTCGCAAAACTGAGGCTGTTACCAGCTGAATATGCAAAATATGATGGGACCATCGCAACTGGCCCACCTTTACAGGTACTCTGCCCTGCACCAACTGTGGGCCAGTGGCATAATTCCCCCTCCTTTCTTCCTTTAGCACCAGTTAGGGAGTTAAGGATGTACTCTATATAAGGTTGGTGGTTACAGCCGGTCATCAGATGGGCACCCCCCTTCCTTGGTGTTTCACCGATTTAAGCCCATGACACCTCGGGAGGGCTCGACAGCAGATCCAGCGTCCTGGATCTACTCCTGCTGACCACCACCCAACTCTATGTTATGGTTTGTCTTTCAACTGGTTGGCTTTTCCACCGAACCTCCCTTTGTAGCCAAATCCAGCGAGATGTTACTTCTGCCTCTTTAGTAACCTTTCCTACAAGGCGTTTCCTGGCCATTCCTTCAATTCCCAGCCATCCGAGGGCTCTCCAGAGTGACTGCCTCGCAAACCCCCTACAACCCACCTCTACTGGTAAATTCCAGGCCCTCCATTCATTCTCTTGGCTCTCAAGTATCAGACTTTGATATTTATTGAGCTTACGTTCATGGGCCTCCTCCATTCTTTCCTCCCAGGGTATTGTAAGTTCTATAAGCACCACCTGTTTGGTGCCTCTAGACCATAGGACAATATCTGGTCTGAGGCTAGTCTGTGCTATTTCCTCTGGGTATTTAAGCTGCTTTTTAAGGTCTGCTCGCATCTCCCAATCCTTTGCTGAGGCCAGAACGCCTCCTCTCCTTCGGCCTGCTGCAGTGCTCTCTCCTGACCTAATAAACTGAATAAAGCACTGCCCATCAGAATGCTGTTTCACCTTCTTCCTTGCCTGCTCCAATCCATCCGCCAACTGAGAGAGGATTTTGTCATGCCGCCACCGGAATTTCCTGTCTACCAAACTTGACTGGCATGCTGATAGGACATGCTCAAGATTTGCCTGCTTTCCACATAGTGAGCAGCTTGGTATCTCTACCATCCCCCAGATATGAAGGTTTGATGGAGTCGGAAGAACATCATAGACTGAACACAGCAGGAACTTTATACGTTGTCCTTCCATGCTCCAAATATCTTGCCATGTCAGGGCCCTTTCTCTGCTTTTTCATGCCCACAGCTTTAACTTGCCGAGTTTCCTCCTCTGCTTTGCGGACCTCTCTTTGTATTAGCCTGCGGCGTTCCTTTGGGTACACTTTGTTCCAGCTCGCACTAGTGAAGCAGCCCAATCCAAGCCTTCCCTGCGCTACTGTCCCCACAATATCTGCATACTGCAGTCGTTCCTCGGCATCCCTTAGTGCTTTATTAGCTGACCATTTGTGGCCTGCCCCAACCACAATGTCTGCCTGACGGACTTTTTCATCCTGTCTCGCAACATTATGGCCTGCCGAGTTTTCGTTACTTTGTACTCTTCCAGGACTGATGTCACTGGTAGCTGTAGCTTGCTGCCTGTGCTGTATAAACCAATGGAGCAGAAGCTTCTTGGCACACCCAACCACCGTCGTAGATAGGTGTTCATCTTCCTCTCCAGTCCTTCCACTGTAGAGACAGGCACCTCATTTCAAGCAGCGGCCAGAGCAGTCTAGGAAGTACTCCATGCTGGTAACCCCAGGCCTTATATTTTCCAGGTAGGCCACTCTTCTCTAAAGATGTCATCCAGGTATCTACTTGGACACTCATTTGCCTCACGCTTTCCTTATCATTAGGGTCTGCCCTATACCACTTCCCCAAACTCTTGACTGGTTTCTCTCTGACTGTTGGGATGGTGGTACCTTTTGTTCTGAACCGAAACCGGTCCTGAATGCATCCCCTCCTCAATACCAGGCTCCTGGACTTCTCAGGTTTAAACTCCATCCGTGCCCAATCAGTGAGTTCCACTAGATCCTCTAGAATCTATCTCCCTTCAGGTACTGATTTTGCCATGATGGTGAGGTCGTCCATAAATTCTCTTATAGGTACCTGCTGGTTGCCATTGGCCAAGATTGCCTCACGCCGCAATTTCTCTGCTGACTTAACAAGAAGATTAATTGATGCTGAAAACAAGATCACTGAAATTGTGCATCCAGTGACAATGCCCACCTTTAGTCTCTGCCACTCTGTGGTAAAATCCCTACAGGTGAATCGAATGTGGAATTTGCCATAATAGCACTGCAAATGCTTCCGGAATCGTTCTGGGACATGGTAGGTCTCCAGCGTCAAGTCCACCAGCTTATGAGGTATCGTTCCATATGCGTTTGTTATATCCAGCCACAAAACTGCCAGATCACCCCTGTTCTTATTAGCGTCTTCAATAATCTTGGTGATTACGCTGGTGTGCTCAAGGCAGCCGGAAACGCCCGGAACTCCTCCCTTTTGGACCAATGTATCTATGTATCCATTGTCCATCATGAAAGATGTCAATCTCTTTGCTAGAATCCCAAGAAAAATCTTGCCTTCAACATTAAGAAGTGAGATCGTTCGAAATTGCTTGATTCCTGAGGAATTTCCTTCCTTAGGAATGAAACATCTCTCAGCCACCAGCCAACTTTCTGCTAGAAAGTCCTTCTTCCATGCCACTCTCAGTAGCTTCCACAGTCGTCTCCTCAGCCCTTCGCAACATTTATACACCTTGTATGGAATGCCATTCGGCCCTGGAGCTGATTTTGCTCTAGCCTTCCTTAGAAATGTATTTACCTCCTGCCAGCTTGGTTCCTCAGATCTAAAGAGGATACTTGGTGCTGTTGGTTTTAGAAGTTTCTCCATCTCCCCCAAACCTTTCTCCCTTCTAGGATCACTATGTGTTTGCCGGAGATGATCTTCCACCTCCTCTTTTGTTGCTTCCAGCTGCCCTGATCATACATCACCCAGAATATTTGACAAGTATCTGAAAGGGTTCTTGATAAACTCTGTCTGTGCTTTCATTCGTTTCCGCCTGTCCCTGCGATGACAATCAGCTCTGCGCAAAGTCTTAATGCGCTCCCTCAAGTTATCACGAATCTCTGAGAGCGCTGGTTTCTCATTTGCTGGAGCTTCATGAAATACCTTCCTCAGCCTTCGCAGGTCTCCTCTAAGGATTGCTATTTACTTCATATGTCTATTTTCGTTTAGTTGGATCCCTGCTTTCACCTTCAACTCTTTCTTCCCAAAGCGATCAGCTCCCATGCTCCACATAATGGCAGCCATTGCCCTGAGCTTCATTCCTACATCTCCTGCCAAGGCTGCTTCCAGCACCTCATCCACATCTTGATCAAATTTCTCCCACTGCTTAATTGCCACTGCAGCCGGCCAGTTCACCTGTTCCTTTCGGACCACTCCTACACATGTATCTTGTTGCGGTAGAATACTGTCCTTTGTGCCCTCTACTACCTGGTGCCTTGTGTCCTCTGACACACCAATGCCTCTGTTCCTGTTCCCATCCTCATAATGTGCCTGGAGATTCTGGGGACTGTGGTTTGCCTCCTGCCCCTGCCTCTACTCTGTCTCACCAGGTTTCCCTGTGCATTGCACACTATGATCAGGTTGCAAGCACTTCATCTTTGACTGATGTATCTTCAGACCCCTCTCATTTTTGCATATTCTCCCACATCTGCAGACCCGGGATAAATCGTTTGGCTGTTCCCTAGTCAATTGTCCATCATGACTGGTCATAACACTGGTCTGTCCTGTGGGTCGATCATTCTCCCCTGCTCTCGCTCGACCCTGGGGGTATCTTATCATATACCTTTCCATAGCGGTAAACAATGGATTCCTATTCACAGAGGTTGTGTTTCAGCCTGCCAAGCCTCCACACCCCAGTTTTGGTCTTTCCCAAATGTCAGCCGTCTTTCCTTGCTGTCACCGTTCTTCCTTGGTCGCCAACTTGTCTTTCCAAGTGGTCACTAGGTCACCCAGAAAAGAATATGCAAAATACGATGGGACCATCGCAACTGGCCCACCTTTACAGGTACTCTGCCCTGCACCAACTGTGGGCCAGTGGCATAATTCCCCCTTCTTTCTTCCTTTAGCACCAGTTAGGGAGTTAAGGATGTACTCTATAAAAGGTTGGTGGTTACAGCCGGTCATCAGATGGGCACCCCCCTTCCTTGGTGTTTCACCGATTTAAGCCCATAACACATCGGGAGGGCTCGACAGCAGATCCAGCGTTCTGGATCTACTCCTGCTGACCGCCACCCAACTCTATGTTATGGTTTGTCTTTCAACTGGTTGGCTTTTCCACCGAACCTCCCTTTGTAGCCAAATCCAGCAAGATGTTACTTCTGCCTCTTTAGTAACCTTTCCTACAAGGCGTTTCCTGGCCATTCCTTCAATTCCCAGCCATCCGAGGGCTCTCCAGAGTGCTGCCCCGCAAACCCCCTACAACCTACCTCTACTGGTAAATTCCAGGCCCTCCATCCATTCTCTTGGCTCTCAAGTATCAGACTTTGATATTTCTTGAGCTTACATTCATGGGCCTCCTCCATTCTTTCCTCCCAGGGTATTGTAAGTTCTATAAGCACCACCTGTTTGGTGCCTCTAGACCATAGGACAATATCTGGACTGAGGCTAGTCTGTGCTATTTCCTCTGGGTATTTAAGCTGCTTTTTATTTTTGTCGTAAACGTCTTTGAGCCAAAATTCTATCTGTAGGATATCTTTTAAAACGCAATCAGAGCCAATGTAGAAGTTGTGCAGCCTATATTATATTAATTCTAATAAAATTAAAACCAAAGTACAATTAATTGCATTTTTCCTTTGATAAAAAATAAAATACAAAGGTGGCTAGTTTGTATTATATATGTATATGTATTATATGTATATATGTATATGATTTACATATGTATTTATGTGTATATGTGTATATTACATTATATATTATACATATTATTCTGTCCTCTGCATGCATTTTGATTGCGTGCATGCATATACAGATAGCTAAACACTTAACAGATCATCAGCCAACTTCAATGACCACTCAGATGAATTTTGAACAATCTTTTTCTTTACTTGAGTGCCGTCAAGCAGTGTTTGTAATCTCCATTACATACTTTTTTTGTAAAACTGTAAAATAAATACAAAGATGCTTACTTAAAGTGAACAATTTACAAAATGCAATAATCTGTTTACAATATGTACATTAGCCAATTACTGTAGACAGTATTGTACGTAGTCCGCATAATGTACGTGAAACAATAATATTCTTTCAAGACATAAGTCTCAACAAAATACTAACACAAAGTACATAAAATACAAATGTAAATTATAACTTACAAGCAAAGCTTCTTGGGCGATTCACACAACAGATTTGGAGGAAAGAACACAAGAACATGTGGTCTCCGAGCTGTGATCAAAATGGCTGCTATGCAATGCGTTCCTGATGCTATAATCATAGCAAATAAAGTTTTGTCAAACTGAGTTTTAACTTAAATCTATGGTAAACAGCGCCCTCCAGTGGTTAGGAAAAATAATGGTGTACATGGCAAAACACTCCCTGTCTGGTATTAAGCATAATACCAATTTTAATTTCTCAACAAGTGAAAAAGAATTCACAGGGTCAATTAAGACGTAAGCAAAATAACCTCAGTAATGGGTCGTAAGAAGGTTTTAGCAGTTCCGCCTTTAGTGACTTTCAGTTCCAGTTTCCTGACCGTTCCATCTGAATCTGCGATAGCCTTGGAGACCAGAGCCATTGGCCATTTGTTTCTTTTCACTTGATCATCTTTTAGAAGGACCAAGTCTCCCTCTTTGATATTAGGCTTGCTGTCTTGCCATTTCTTGCGCCACTGAAGAGAAGCAAGGTATTCTCGTCTCCACCTTTTCCAGAACAAGATTGCAAGATACTGCACCCTTTTCCATTGTTTCCGATGCATGTCAGAATTTTCAAAGGACCCTGGAGGTGCAGATGGGGTACACACTTTTTGCGAAAGGATCATTGCTGGGGTGAGAAGAAGAGGTGACTTTGGGTCGGTAGAAATTGATACGAGAGGTCGTGCGTTGACAATAGCACACACTTCAGCTATTAAAGTGGACAGCATCTCATGAGTCAGATGTAAAGAGCTGATTTGAGGAAGCATGGAATCCAGAATCCGTCTTGAAAGTCCAATCATCCTCTCCCACGCTCCTCCCATGTGGGAAGAATGAGGCGGGTTAAAGATCCATTTGCATCCTTCCTCACTGAGGTAGTTTGTCACACTGAGATTCTTAGTAGAGTCTACAAGCACATTCTGCTCCTTGCATGCTCCTGTGAAATTAGTGCTACAGTTGGATTGTTTAATCTTTGCTGGGCCCCAAATGGCAAAGAACCAGCGAAGTGCATTAATGAAGCTTGCATGTGTCCATCGACTCTATCAGTTCAATGTGTATGGCTTGCACTGATAAACATGTAAAAATTACGCATGTCCTCCACGAGTGCAGCGTGCCAATGCATTCCAGGGTCCGAACACAGCTAAGCCAACATTAGTAAAGGGTGGCTCCGTGCTGATGCGGTCAGAAGGGAGGTCACATCTTTTTGCTCCGACAATCCAGAAACCAGCAGTACGGATTTCTCCTTCTGTAAAGACTTGACCCTGATGATTTACCTTCTCATGGAAATAATTTGTTAGAAGGGTTGCTATGTAACTCCGACCAGGTATGATGAGAGGGTGTTTCTCACTGCTTATTAGTGTGGACTGTTCTAATCTGCCTCCAATCCCTAAGAGACCAACCTCTAGAACTGGATCCATCTTCTTTAATAAGCTCTGCTTGGGAATGACCTTTTCATTTTCCAGACAAGCAATTTTTACTTTATAAGCATCCCTCTGTACACATTTGATGATGACACGTTCTGCTTGGGTCAGTAACTCAGGTGTGTATGAACTCTCACAATGATGCCAACCATGACATGACCTGTCTTTACATTTAAAAGACTGAGCAACGTGAATAAGTGCAGCTATAGCTCTTCTTAAAGATTTCCAAGATGAGAACCTTTGGAAACGGTGAGGACCAAGGTCGGAATCCGAGTGTAAACAGGTTGTGGCATGTGCTCGCACTTCCACATCTGTTTCTGGGCTGATAAGGCTGTGAGGAGTTTCTTTCACTGGGGTTGATGCTGAGTGCTGCAGAAATGATGGACCGGTGAGCCAGTTTGTTTCAGTCAGGCGACAGGCAGAAACTGGTCTAGTAGCAACATCAGCAGGATTTTGTGAGGTTGGAATATACCGCCACTGCTCAGGGTCACTGAATTTCCTAATCCTTTGCACTCTGTTACTGACATACACATAAAATCTTCGGGTCTCCCTGCAGATATACCCCAGAACGACTTTGCTGTCTGTGTAGAACAGTAGGGTGTCAGGATCAATGTCTATTTCTTGGACAATCTGTTCTGCCATTTCAACTGCAAGGACAGCTGCACAGAGTTCAAGTCTGGGAACTGTATGTACTGTCTGTGTATGCAACTGCAGATATGGTTTGAATGGATGCATCCAAAAAGACATGAATCTCCTTGCTTGCTGAGTGAGAAATGGACATTGGAGTGTAAGTTCTGGGAATACTGAGCTGACCTAATTCTTGCCAAGAGTCTTTCCAGAGGTTCCATTCTGCTTCCTTTTCAGCAGCAAGAGGGGCATCCCAGTCTGACGTTGTGTTTGACAGTTCACGGAGTAGCAGTTTTCCTTGGATGGTAATTGGTGCCACCAGGCCGAGAGAGTCAAACAAGCTATTGACAGTTGCTAGAACTCCTCTGCGCATGAATGGTTTGTCACTGAGACTAACATG
The DNA here is from genome assembly GCF_903798145.1 of Danio aesculapii. Taxonomy (NCBI): domain Eukaryota; kingdom Metazoa; phylum Chordata; class Actinopteri; order Cypriniformes; family Danionidae; genus Danio; species Danio aesculapii. The sequence continues at coordinate 15,262,956 of NC_079446.1, forward strand.
GAATGTAAATGCATCCGTTTGGAGATTCCAACTCTAGATTGAGATGTTTCAAGTCTTTTGCATAATCAGCTGGAGAGAATGCTTGTATCACAGCTGGGCTATTGGATGCTATTTTGTGGAATCTTAGGTTAGAGATAGCAAGCATATCTTTGGTAGCTTTGAGCAAACTCACCGCTTCAGTGATGGAGGGAAAAGACTTTAGTCCATCGTCCATGTAGAAGTCTCTTTTAATGAAATGTCTTGCATCTGCACCTTGTTCTGATTCACCGTACAAGGCAGCACGTCTGAGGCCACAAATGGCAACCGCTGGTGAGGGGCTGTTGCCAAATACATGGACTTTCATGCGGTACTCCATAATGCTTTCTGAGATGTCATTGTTCTTGAACCACAGAAAATGCAGGAAGATGCTTTAATCTTCTCTGACGATGAAACTGTGGAACATTTGCTTATGTCCACAGTGATGGCTACTGGCTCATGCCTGAAGCGTAAAAAGGACTCCGAATAGGCTGTTGTTTAGATCTGGCCTAGTTAACAGAACATCAATCAAAGACACACCATGGAACTGGGCACTGGAGTCAAATACTACACGAATTTTACCAGGCTTACGTGGGTGGTATATGCCGAAGGAGGGTAAGTACCAGCACTCTTCCCCTGGATTTACAGTAGGAGTTGGCTCAGCATGGTCGTTATCGAAGATTCTCTGCATAAAGTCTACGAGTGCTCCTTCATTTCTGGTTTCTTATGTGGAGTGTGACAGAAAGAGTTGAAACTATTCAGGGCTTGCTCTCTGTTATTTGGAAGACGTTGTCTGGGTGAACGTAAGGGAAGGGGTGCTACCCAACTATTAGTGTTAATTTCTCCTTGAGGTAGAGCTTATTGGGACATGGGCTAAAGAAGGACAGGCGCCCATCTTCTAAAATGTTTGTACGGTAAACACTTGCAGTTGATGGTTTGTGAGTAGCACAGAGACATACCTCACGAACCACAACCCAGCCTAAGTCCAGTCTTTGGGCATAGGGAGCATTCTTGGGCCCATTGTGTTGCTCTCTCACCTTGTGAACTTGAAGAATATCACATCCGAGGAGGAGAAGTATTTGAGCTTTAGGATCCAGAGGGTGAATGAGGTGAGCGATAGATTAGAGATGTGGGTGATGTTCTGCTACTTCTGGAGTGGGTATCTCCGACCTGTAGTCGGGCATGCAGTTGCACTCAATGAGTGTAGGGAGTGGGACTGAAAGACCACCATCTAGAGGGTGTGCGATGAAGTCTACAGCTCGGCTCCCAGACATTTCTGTAACTCCTGCGCGAAGTGTAGGGAAATTCTGTACTCTTGAGGTTGAAGAGGTCGAAAAACTCAGGCTTAGCAAGTGAACGATTACTTTGATCGTCGAGAATAGCATATACATTCTGCGATTTGTCTGGTTCTCTATTGGAATGAACTTTTATGAGGCAGATTGTTGAGCAAGATCGTGAACAATTAGCATCTCCACAGACCTCTGTACATTTTGAGTTAACAGAAGGGTTTGCACTTTCTTTCTCCCTGCCATGCTCTGTGTTAGGCATTTTGTGAATCCAAGGAGGTGGTCCAGGTTGAAGAACTGTGACATGTTTGTTGCTGCCACACTCCATGCACTGTATATCAACATCACAGTCTTTGGCCACATGATCGTTTGAAGAACAACATTTAAAGCAGACATTATGCTCCTTCAAAAAGGTTTTCCCTTCCTCAATGCCTTTAGCTGTAAACGCTCTGCACCGTTTCAAAGGATGAGGTTTTTTGTGAATGGGGCACTGTCTGTTGATATCTGTTTACTGTTTGATGAATCAGCAGAGCTGGTTGTTTGCTCAATCTCAGTTTTGTGGGTAGAAATGAAGCTTTTAAGTGGTCCAACTCGCTTCACTGAAAACTCTGCCTTTACAGGGGCATTTGGAGAGAAGTTAAATGTGAAACTAGGGTCATTGCGCATGTAGGCTTCCCTGCATGTAAAGTCTAAAAAATGTGAATGGAGGAAATTGTACCTGAAACTGAAGCTTGTATTGAGATCCTTGGGACATCCACTTCTCTTGGAGGTTGAGGGGAAATTTGCTAACAATGATTGCCACGCCTCGCGCTGTGTCCAGGAAGGAAAGCCCAGGTAAGTAGCCTCCAAGCGTGGCTGACTCCACCTCCCTGAGAAGATTTGCAAGTTCTCTAAGCTTTTGTGGTTCTTTACTGCTGATTTTAGGAAAACAATCCAGTTTGTCAAAGAGCGTTCTCTCAATTATTTCAGCACTCCCAAAGCTTTCTTCAAGACGGCACCATGCCATTCTACAGCCAGCAGCCAGATCAACAACATGAACAGCTCTTACTCTCTTAACCTGTTCTGAAGACTGTGGTCCTAACCACTTTATCAGAAGATCAAGCTCCTCAGTAGGGGTAGTGAAAGCCCTTCTAAAGCATTAATGAATGAAGACTTCCATGCCAAGTAATACAAGCTCACGGCGCACCAGGTATCTGGCTATTTCACCCATACCTGCATGATCTGCAAAGGATTCTATATCCTGGACCGGGCCGTATCCTGAGCAGCTACTGTGGTGGTCTTGGAGGAGTGGAGAACATGAGACTGATTCCTGTGACGCTCAAGGGACAGACGATTCTTCGCTGAGGCCAGCTTCCAGCCTCCGCCGCTGAGCTTGCAGCTCTGCACAAGACGTTTGGCCAGCGGAGAAATTAAAATGGTCGTGCCCAACTGAGTCTGGTTTCTCTCAAAGTTTTTTTTCTTCACTTTCGCCAATTAGTGAAGTTTTTTTCCCTCTCCGCTGTCGCCACTGGCTTGCATGGTTCAGGATCTGTAGAGCTGCGCATTGTTGGATTTTCTCTTCAGTGTTTGGACTCTCAGTAGTGATTATTAAACCACACTGAACTGAGCTAAACTGAACTGAACTTAAACACTAAAAACTGAACTACACTGTTCCAATTTACTGTGACCTTTTATGTGAAGCTGCTTTGACACAATCCAATTTGTTAAAGCGCTATACAAATAAAGGTGTATTGAAAATTGAATTGATGGCTGATGTGTCGTACTGTTGAGATAGGGAGTGTGAGGCTTGTTAGATTTATCTGAAACTGGAACTTCTCTGTATGCTAAGTGGTGAGAGAATGTTGTGTATGGCAACGTGACAGGAGTGCTCCGGGGAAATAGTGGTGGTGTGCTGGGTATTCTAGGCTGACTGACTTGGTATGTCTTGGGGGTAGACATGCAGTTTAATCTGTCAGCAACTTGTGCGATATGGCTTGTGGCAGATGTGGTGGTGGGCAACACGGTTGGTTTGAACTTTTCTTGATTACAGAAATTAGGTTCCACTTAGAGCGTGAAAACTTGTTCCAGAAAGACTGTCCACGTAATCCTTTGTGCGATTTTCCACAGTCTCTTGTGGATATGCCGTAGCATCAATAGGCATATTAATTCCTCCTGACTCTATCTCTGCTGCAGCTGCTTCCAGTATCTCAGCTTCTCTTTCTGTTGCTGCAACCTCCTTTTCATGTTGCAAGGATAACAGTTCAGAATCCAGTTTAGCCATTTATAGCAGTACTTTAGCCTCTCTCTCTCTACAAAGGTTGTGCGTGCTCTTAATGTTTCAGCTTTCGCCCGTGCTCTGGTTGCGGCCATGCTCGCTGTGGATGATCTTGAGCTCTTAAAAGATGAGGATATCTCTGATCTGGTTTCCAGCTGACTGAGTGAGACGTTCAATGCTGTCTGTTGCTGCTCCTCAGCTTTCTCTTGAGCAACCATCTTGAGTCAGATGTGATGGAATTACTAATTTGGTGTGATCTTGTTAGTGCTGTGTTCTGCCCGTCGTGATGCTTTTTTACTATTCTGTCCTCTGCATGCATTTTGAATGTGTGCATGCATATACAGATAGCTAAACACTTGTAATAGATGATCAGCAAACTTCAATGACCACTCAGATAAATTTTGAACAATCCTTTTCTTTACTTGAGTGCCGTCAAGCAGTGTTTGTAATCTCCATTACATAATTTTTTGTAAAACTGTAAAATAAATACAAAGATGCTTACTTAAAGTGAACAATTTACAAAATGCAATAATCTGTTTACAATGTGTACATTAGTAAGTACATACAAAGAAATTGTAGATCTGTAGATCTTCGAGACAGGGTTGTCTCGAAGCACAAGGCTGGGGAAGGTTACTGAAACTTCTGCTGCTCTGAAAGTTCCAATGAGCACAGTAGCCTCCAATATCCGTTAGTGGAAGATTTTTGGAACCACCAGGACTCTTCCTAGAGCTGGCCGTCCATCTAAGCTGAGTAATTGGGGGAAGAGGGCCTTAGTCAGGGAGGTGATTATTACCCGATGATCACTCTGTCTGAGCTCCAGCGATCTTCTGTGGAGAGAGGAGAACCTTACAGAAGGACAACCATCTGTGCAGCAATCCACCAATCAGGCCTGTATGGTAGAATGACCAGACAAAAGCCACTCCCCGCCTGGAATTTGCCAAAAGGCATCTGAAGGACTCTCAGACTATAAGAAACAAAATTCTCTGGTCTGATGAGACAAAAATTGAACTCTTTGGAGTGAATGCCAGGTGTTACGTTTGGAGAAAACCAGGCGCCGCTCATCACCAGGTTAATACCATGCCTACAGTGAAGCATGGTGGTGGCAACATCATGCTGTGGGGATGTTTTTCAGCAGCAGGAACTGGAAGACTAGTCAGGAAAGATGAATGCAGCAATGTACAGAGACATCCTGAATGAAAACCTGCTTCAGAATGCTCTTGACCTCTGACTGGGGCTACGGTTCATCTTCCACCAGGACAATGATCTAAAGCACACTGCCACAATATCAATAGGGTGGCTTCACAACAGCTCGGTGAATGTTCTTGAGTGGCCCAGCCAGAGCCCAGAGCTAAATCCTATTGAACATCTCTGGAGAGATCTGAAAATGGCTGTACACCGTCACTTCCCTACCAGCCTAATAAAGCTTGAAAGGTACTGCAAAGAGGAATGGGAAAAAATCCCAAAGACAGGTGTGCCAAGCTTGTGGCATCATATTCAAAATGACTTGAGGCTGTAATTACTGCCAAAGGTGCATCAACAAAGTTTTGAGCAAAGGCTGTGAATACCTATGTGATTTTTCAGGTTTTTTATTTTTAATAAATTTGCAACTGTTTTAAAAAATCTTTTTTTCAAAATTTTGGTTAAAAACCCAAACAATACAAACATAAAAATAAAACAAAACAAAAAAACTTAATTGTAATAACAATGAAATGACACAACGAGAAAGTATTGAACTACTGAAACATATTTAATACTTAATTTAATAATAGTTTATTTATTGTTTGTTAAGCATTAACTCTACATTAATAGACATTAGTAAGTAGCTTATTGTTACAGCTACAAATGCTGTAATCAACTTATAAGCACATATATACTGTGCTTAATGATTATATTTTCATACTTTGTTAATGATACCTTTTTCACTACTAAATTAATTATTGCATTATTTACAAATAATTTATTTAAGAGTATTTGGTGGTTTTTAAGATAATGTAGAACTAAGTAAATGATTAATTCAAATTAACTATTCAAACTATTCAAATAAACATTTATATATATTATTATTCTTGCATGTGGTAATAGTTATTTTGTATGTTAATAAATGCTTTTTAACTCAACTTCGTGCAGTTTTGTGATCTAATCTAAAGTGAGGACTATTTATGCTTTTTAAATCCTTTATGTTTTAGGTGAAGTGACGTCATCGTGAAAAGGGTCTATAAAAGAAACAAGCTTCTTTCTAAGCATGCAGAATCGCTGTATTTGTTTGTGGGCGTACAAGAGTTCAGGTGACTGTTGTCCTGATTTGTTTGAATGCTAAAGCAGGAACTAATTAGCACCCATGTAAATGAGTGTGTGGAATTACTAGATGTTAGTACAGCAGTGCACATTAACGTCATTTACTGTTAACTTAGTATTGTGTTATTTTGAATGTTTTAGGTGCAGTTTGGCCATGCTGGAGCATGTGCTACACAAGTGTTAGAGACCGCTGTTGCCAAAAATCAAGCACTGCGAGAAGCAGGTGCATTGGTGCCCAATAGCTTTGATGAATTGGGCGATGTCATCAAGTAAGTAACAGAAAAAGACTTACTCATCGAGATGTTTTTCAAAATTTCTTTATGAGTATAAATATTGTTGATGATTTACACTAGACTGTTTTTGTTAGCTGTGCAGGATGGTCAAAGTAGTATCACATTTGTGAATAAAAGTGGTCCCATAATAATTAATTAGTAAAAGATTTGTTTGTTTGTTAGTTTTACCTTTTACATTTTTGTGGGGGTTAATTGACTTCAGTGGAATGACAGGAATATCTGAATATTTCTTTTAACCTGTTAATTTTATTTAACCATTTTTCACTAAAGTTATTGATTTGATTAGATTTGATTGGTCCTTCACTGAAGAAGTTCACTTTCTGAATGGTTGCTGAATCAAAATCTCTATAAATAACAGTTAAATGAAAAGAAAAAAAAAATGGAAGATTTTTTTTAATATAAATAACTTTTGATCAATATTTATCAGTTTTTAAACTTTGTAGTATGCCTCTAAAGATTTTTGTGTCTGTTGTAATAGAGGTTTTGAACAAAATATTATCAAGTTTTTAATTTTATATATTTATATTTATTATTATGTAATTGTGTAAATATGATTTATGTACCTAACCTATTACTCTCCTTAACTCATTAATGCTTCATCTGATTTTTTCTGTTTCATTGGGAAGGTTTGTGTATGATGACCTTGTCACAAATGGAATCATTGTTCCAGAACAAGAGGTTCCTCCTCCTACTGTCCCAATGGATTACTCCTGGGCAAAAGTAAGACCTGTACTATGTACTATCCCTCTTAAAGGGATCTGTTCTTGTTGCTTACCATGCTGAAACATGGCTGTGGGCTTTGTTTTAAAAGCACTTTATTTCATCTTTACTGTTATTAGTTTTTGTTAATTTTAAAGATAACTGTCAACAAAAATACATTAAAATTAAGATACAAATTATACCAAACAAAACTTATTCCAAAAAGAGGATTTTTTTCACCAAAAATGTTTGAAATTATCTGACCTACGTTTTTTTTAGGCATAAATCCAGTCCTCATAAATTGTTCTTATTGTGTCTATAATAAGAGTATAACTAAATAAAAAAACACTTTCAAAATGGATACAAAATGATCAATTACTCAAAAGTAATGATGTTTGTGCTCTTTGCTTTGATATGCATTTCCCACTTTTGCTGGACACAGCAAATATTGTGCACAACAACATATATTGACATTTTGAAGAATATGGGTAACCAAAAGTTGCTTGACCCCATTGACTTCCATGGTTTGGAATAAGGAGAGGCATCTGCTTAGTTACTACTTTCTTAAAAATATCTACTTTTATGTTTAACAAAAAAGAAGCATAAATTGGTTAGGAACCACTCATACATAGTCAAACTTTAAAAATCTGAGAAGTCTAAAAAAATCAGAGAGAAGTCTAAAAATTTTGCATTTGCTGCATTTGCATTTTTTGCATTTGCTGGATACCTCTCTTTTCACCCTGATGATCCCTCGGTTCCAGCTCGCATTTCAGCCTGCCTGTCAGACATTTCACACTGGATGAAAGATCATCATCTTCAGCTTAACCTCACGAAAACGGAAATGCTTGAAGTTTCTGCCAACCTGACTCTTCACCATAACTTTTCAATCTAGATGGATGGAGCAACCATTACTGCATCCATAATGGTAAAAAGCCTTGGAGTAACGATTGATGACCAACTAAACTTCTCTGACCACATTTCTAGAACTGCTCGATCTTGCAGATTCGCACTCTATAACATCAGAAAAGTCTGACCCTTCCTATCTGAACATACAGCTCAACTCATTGTTCAAGCTCTTGTTCTCTCCAAACTGGACTATTGCAACTCTCTACTAGCCGGGCTTCCAACAAATTTTATCAAACCTCTTCAGCTGCTTCAGAACGCAGCAGCACGAGTGGTCTTTGATGAACCCAAAAGAGCACATGTCACTCCGCTACTCACCCATTTGCACTGGCTGCCAGTTGCTGCTCGGATCAAATTCAAAGCTCTGATGTTTGCTTATAAAGCGACCTCTGGCTTTGCTCCTTCGTATCTGCTCTCACTTCTGCAGATGTATGTGCCCTCCAGAAACTTGCGTTCTGTGAATGAATATCGCCTCGTTGTTCCATCCCGAAGAGGGAAGAAATCACTTTCCCGAACTCTCACATTCAATCTGCCCAGTTGGTGGAATAAACTCCCTAACTACATCAGAACAGCAGAGTTACTTGCTGTCTTCAAGAAACGACTAAAAACTCAACTGTTTAGTCTCCATTTTCCTTCCTAATCTTAACTGCCTCTCTCGCTATACCACTAACTGTACTCTCTCTCTCTCTCTCTCTCTCTCTCTCTCTCTCTCTCTCTCTCTCAAAAAAAATAAAAAAATAAAAATAAACATTAGCTCCTTAGCTTCTTAGACTTTACACACCTGAAACTTGTCTATAGCACTTGTTCACTGCTGCTCTTATAGTTGTGTAAATTGCTTCCTTGTCCTCATTTGTAAGTCGCTTTGGATAAAAGCGTCTGCTAAATGACTAAATGTAAAAGTAAATGTACTAAAATGCATTGTACTGTATAAGGAGGACATCTGACTGAATCTATGTATGTGTGCCTATAGGAGCTGGGGTTGATTCGAAAACCTGCGTCATTCATGACTAGTATTTGTAATGAAAGAGGCCAGGAGCTCATATATGCCGGTATGCCCATCACAGAGGTATTTAAAGAGGAAATGGGTCTCTGTGGAGTGCTGGGCCTGTTATGGTTCCAGAGGAGGTTTGTCATTTAAAATTAGGTTATTATGAAAATAAAGTAAAAGTAATATTTCACAATATTATTACAAAGTAAATATTTTACCTTTTTTGAAAATGTTTTTAGATTAGATTAGATTCAACTTTATTGTCATTGCACATGTACAAGGCAATGAAATGCAGTTTAGGTCTAACCAGGTGTGCACAAGGAGCAAGTGCAGGATATAGGTATAAATTATAAAGAGCAATTATAGAAAAAACTATGGTGATATTTACAGATGGATGTACTATGACCATTGTATACAGGTTGTATTAGTTATGAACAGAGATTTACAATAGATGAATATACTGTATGTACCAGTTGCTATTGATAATCAGAGGTATGCAGATAGATACATAATTACAAATGTATATGTACAGTATGTATGTGCAATTCAAGATGAATTAGTGCAACATAGTGCGATAAATATGTGCAATTTTTATTGTGCAAATATTAAATAATAAATAACTGCAGTGTTTATGTGGTGTATGGGTAAAGTGTGGGGGTGTATGAGGGGGCAAAAGAGTCAGTGGGGGGCAGAGTTAAAAAGGGAAACAGCTCTGGAGTGAAAGCTGTCTTTGAGCAGGATGGGCGGAGTACAGTTCATATAGTTTTAGCAACCTGCTCAGCAACAGAGCAGGTTCCATACTAGACTGTGATGCAGTTGGTCAGGATGCTCTCTATTGCAGGTAGAAGTTCACCAAGACGGTTGAAGACAGCTCTTTCTACTTAAGTTGCCTTAAGAAAAAGAGATGCCAGTGCGCCTTCTTGACCAGGTTCGAGGTGTTGGTGGTCCAGGACAGGTCTTTTGAGATGTGAGTCCCCAGGAACTTGAAGGATGGGACGGGCTCAACGGCCATCCAATTGATGTGAATGGGATCATGTGATCCTATTCGTCCCTTCCTAAAGTCCACAATGAGCTCCTTGGTCTTGGTGGTGTTAGGGAGCAGATTATTGTCTGTGCACCAAGTGGCCAGATGCTGTATCTTCTCTCTGTAAGCAGTCTCATTATTGTTGCTGATTAGACTAATCATTGTAGTGTCATCTGAAAATTTGATGATGGTGTCAGATCTATTCATGGGCCTGCAGTGATGCATGAAAAGAGAGTAGAGGAAGGGGCTCAGCACACAGTCCTGTGGTACACCAGTGTTGATAGTGACAGTGGTGGAGCAGATTTGGCCCGATCTAACATTCAGAGGTCTGTTAGTCAGAAAGTCCATAAGCCAGTTGCAGAGAGGGGTGTTAATATCCAGGTCTCTAAGTTTGATAATTAACTTAGAGGGTATTACAGTGTTGAATGCTGAGCTGAAGTCAACGAACAGTATTTGTGCATAAGTGTTTTTATTGTGTGTGAGTACAGAGTGCAGTGCTATGGAGACTGCATCTTCTGTGCTCCTGTTGGCAAACTGGTGTGAGTCCAGTATGGATATGAGTGAGTCTTTTAGATGTGCCAGGACCAAACACTCAAAGCACTTCATGATGAAAAGAGGTGATTTTAAAGCATGCTGGCACAGCTGCTAGGTTAAGGGACAGGTTGAAAATGTCTGTGAATACCCCAGCGAGCTGTTCTGCACATGCCTTGAGGTCTTACATTCATTGATCTGCCTCAGTGTGGTGTAAACTTCTGAGGAGGTGAGTATGATAGGTGAGTTGTCGGTTGAGGAAGTGATCCTGGTAGTGGTGTCTTTATTCTCTCTTTAAGAGTAAGCATAAAAGTCATTAACTCATTTAGGAAAGAGACATTGTGGGTGTGGAATAGCTGGGCTTGTAGTTGCTAATGGCCTGGATGCCCTGCCACATGCGCCAAGTTGGAAAAGTGCTCCTCTAGCTTTAGCTTGTAACAGTGCATGGCCTTTTTGATGCCCTCCTTCAGATTAGCCCTGGAAGTGCTGTAGGCCTGTGCATCACCTGATCTGAAGGCAGTGTTTCGTACCTTCAGCAGGAGGCGCACCTCCTTGTTCATCAATTGCTTTTGATTTGGGTATGTGGTGATCTGCTTCTGGGTAACACCGTCTCTGGTGGTGTTGATGTATTCCAGAACAGAGGAAGTGCAACTGTCTATGTCTGTGTGAGAACCACAGGTGGCCTTGGAAGCAAACATACTCCAGTCTGTGTGTTGAAACCTGTCCACATGCTCCCACATGTGACAGAAAGACTCAGCCATTATGGATTCAGCAGAGAGTAAGATTATTCGCTTTTATCACTCATTTAACCAACATGGACTATTAATGTTGGTCACACTGAATTATTTTTCAGTTTGTTGATTTGACACTTTTATTGTCGATCTCTGCCTTCACTGTCGCTGTTGCGGTGGAGGAAACACCTACAATTTTTGGCTCACCCCACAGTTACAATGATGAGAGCATTACTTGTACCTCGTTCTTCTGCCCGACATCCAAGTTCACAGCCAGAGCTACCAGATCCTCCAGAGCTACCAGATTCTCCGTCACTACCAGAACTGCTAGATTCTCCGTCACTGCCAGAGCTGCCAGATCCTCCAGAGCTGCCAGAGCCACCACCTAAGTCCCACGAAAGGCCGGAGTCACTGCCTGAGTCTCACAAAAGGCCGGAGACACCGTCTGAATCCCATGAAAAGCTGGAGCTGCCACCTAAATCCCACGAAAGGCCAGAGATATCACCTGAGTTCCTTAAAGGCTTGCTAGAGCTGTGTGACTTCCCAGTGATGCCAGAGCCATGTGACTTCCCAGTGCTGCCAGAGCCATGTGATTTCCAAGTGTTGTTAGAGCCAGGTGAAACCTCAGTGCCTCCAGAGCTGGAGGAACTGTCAATGCCTCCTGATTCTAAGCCTCCTGACTTACCGGGGTGGTCTGAGGCACCGGTGCCTTCTGACCTAGATTCTCCTGCACCACTGGGGTCGTTTGAACTGCCATTACTTTCCAAACCAGAGCCTCCTGATTTACGGGAGTTGTCTTACATGTCAGTGCTTGCTAAACGAAAGTCTCCAGATCTTTCGCAGCTCCTTGTGCCAGGTCCTCAGCAGTTCCAGGCTTCTGAGCCTCCACAGCTCCATGTCCAAGGCCCTCAGCAGCTTCAGGCTTCTGATCCTCCACACTCCAGGCCCTCCGCAGCTCCACACCCTCTGACCTTCCTCCTGTTCTGCCTCCACTCCACCTCCCTCCTGGACTGTTCTGGGAGTGTCTGGAATTCGCTTATAGAGCAGTCACAATCTATATAGAACTATATGAGTCACTTTTACGGACTACAAATACCATCACAATGTTCACACACACCAGTTGGCGATCACAGCTGATGACACACGCAGCTGAAGCCGGTGATCGCAGACCATTTGGACCATTTATACACCACACACACACACTAGTTCTTTGCTTAGTCTTTGGTTGCTGCCACTGTTTGTGTTCAAGCGTTTTTAGTTCTTTGTTTTGCCTCCTGTGTTTTTGACCCAAGTCTTGTCTTTTTGCTGTATGCTTTTTTGCTGCCCCAACCTTATGCCTGTTTTATGACTACGATTTAGATTACCTGTATGTTCCTGTTTTGCTCCTGTATTGACCATTACCTGCATATATAATTAATCTTATTAAACTGCACATGGATCCTTACTTTTGTTGTCCTCGACTCACTTCCACACGTGACAGGCTTTTTCAAGCCAACATCAAACTTTGTCAGTGAACTTTAGCTTCTAGTTAATGCTTTTATTAGACTTTTAGATCTGTATCCAAAAACAAAACAAAATACAAAAGCATGCAATACAATCATAAATATACATATTAAAACAACATACAAACATTTAATCCAATGCTTCAAATACCAGGATCGCTTTTTAGTAAATGTCCATTTTTGGGTCAGAATCAATTTTAGCTGTTTTCACCAGTGCCGTTAAATGCTAATGTGCTGGTTCTCCCTGCCCACTCGAAGTAGGTTATCCCCTCCCACTTTTCAGGGACATCTGCTAGATCAATAAAAAATACAGTACTCATTAACAAAACGAGAGCACAACAGCCTATAATTGGCAAAACAACTGTTCATACGTTTCTTCCCCCTGACATCACACCAAAATTGTAACTTCCACAGGAAATGATGTGGCAGTAGCTTCAAAAAAGGAATCAGATGGCAAGGTAGCGACAGTCATATGTACCTGTGAAACGCTGCGGGAGATAAATATCAAATATCTGGGTTTTCAGACATCTGCAGGTCTGTTTTTTACCAGTTTGACTGCAACTAAAGTGTTGCTACTGTTTCACGTACAACTGCGCCGTATAATATGGTACAATTAGAATCAGAATCAGAAAGAGCTTTATTGCCAGGTATGTTCACACATACGAGGAATTTGTTTTCGTGACAGAGCTTCTACAGTGCAACAGGATTACAGAGACAGGACAAAAAACAGATAATAAATATATTAAAAAAAAAAATAGAAGTAGTGAGTGCAAACATACAGATTGACAAGTGTATGTACGTGTTTATTACTATATACAACATTATATGTGCAGCTGTTATGTGCAAATTGGCATGTAAAGTGTGTTGTTAAATAAGTGTATATGTGTATAAAAGTGTTTAGCAAGTAGTGATGTTGGCTCCACAATTATTATCATCAAGTGTTCATGAGATGGATTGCCTGAGGGAAGAAACTGTTTCTGTGTCGGGCTGTTCTGGTGCGCAGAGCTCTGTATCGTCGAGGCAGTGTGCTGGGTGTGAGGGGTCCAGAGTGATTTTGGCAGCCCTTCTGCTCACTCTGGATAAGCACAGTTCTTAGGGAGTAGGAAGGGTTGTACCAGTGATTCGCTCAGCAGTCTGAACTATTCGACGTAGTCTTTGGAGGTCGTATTTAGTAGCTGAGCTAAACCAGACAGTTATTGATGTGCAGATGACTGATTCAATGATGGAGGTGTAGAACTGTTTCAGGAGCTCCTTTGGGAGGTTAAACTTCCTCAGCTGACGAAGAAAGTACAGCCTCTGTTGAGCTTTTTTGACAATGGAGTCAATGTGAGTGTCCCACTTCCGGTCCTGATAGATGGTGGTGCCCAGAAACCTGAATGACTGCTGCCACAATGCTGTCCATGATGCTCAGTGGGGGGAGAGCAGGGGGGTTTCTCCTGAAGTCCACTATAATCTCCACTGTTTTGAGCGTGTTGAGCTCCAGGTTGTTGTGACTGCACCAGACAGCCAACTCCTTAATCTCCTGTCTGTAAGCAGACTCGTCAACGTCCTGAATGAGGCCAATAAGTGTGGTGTCGTCTGCAAACTTCAAGAGCTTCACAGAGGAGTCTTTTGAAGTGCAGTCATTCGTGTACAGGGAGAAAAGCAGTGGGGAGAGGACACACCCCTGGGGGGCGCCAGTGCTTATTGTGCGGATACTAGATGAGAATTTTCCCAGCTTCACCAGCTGCTGCCTGTCCGTTAGGAAGCTGTTGATCCACTGACAGACAGAGGTGGGCACAGAGAGCTGAGTTAATTTGGGCAGGAGAAGTTTTGGGATGATAGTGTTAAACGCCGAACTGAAGTCAACAAACAAGATCCTCACATAGGTCCCTGGTCTGTCTAGGTGTTGCAGAGCATAATGCAGTCCCATATTTACTTATCCACATTTATATTTATCCACAGACCTGTTTGCTGTGTAGGCAAACTGAAGTGAGGGTTCAGTGATGTCCTTCAGGTGGGCCAGCACCAGTTTTTCAAAAGACTTCATGACCACAGATGTTAGTGCCACCGGTCTGTAGTCATTTAGTCCTGTAAGTTTGGGTTTCTTTGGGATGGGGATGATGGTGGAGCGTTTGAGGCAGGAGGGCACTTCACACAGCTCCAGTGATCTGTTGAAGATCAGGGTGAAGATGGGGGCCAGTTGGTCAGCACAGGATTTTAAACAGGCTGGTGTTATAAAATCTGGGCCTGGTGCTTTTTTCCTCTTTTGTTTCCGGAAGACCTGGCGCACCTCCTCTTTACTGAACTGTAGGGCAGGTATGGGGGAGGCGGGGGGGGTGGTGGAGGTGTTAATGGTGGCGTGAAGAGCAGTTCAGAGTGGATGTGGGGGGTTTCCTCAAACCGGCAGTAAAACTCATTCAGATCGTTTGCAAGTCGTTCATTGTCTACAGTGCTGGGGGATGGTGTCTTGTAGTTTGTGATGTTTTTCAGACTTTTCCACACAGATGTCGCTTTAAGAGAACTGACTCCTTAGTTTCTCAGAATAGTTCCTTTTTGCGACTCTGATCTCCTTTTCCAGTGTGTATTGGGCCTGCTTATACAAGGCCTTATCCCCATTCCTGTAAGCAACCTCCTTGGCCTGACGTAGCTGTCTGAGTTTTACAGTGTACCATGGTTTGTCATTGTTGTATGTGAGTTGAGTCCTGGTTGGAATGCACACGTCTACACAGAAACTGATATAAGATGTTACAGTCTCTGTGAGCTCATCCAGGTCGTTTGCAGCAGCTTCAAAAACACTCCAGTCAGTGAGGTCAAAACAGGCTTGTAGATCCCGCTCTGTTTCGGTACACCATCTTTTCACAGATCTTAATACAGGTTTGGCTGTTTTCAGTTTCTGCCTGTAGGTTGGAATGAGATGAATCAAACAATGGTCAGAGTGTCCCAAAGCTGCTCGTTGGACGGAGCGGTATGCATCCTTTATTGTAGTATAACAGTGATCCAGTATATTTCTGTCTCTTGTGGGACATGTAACATGCTGTCTATATTTTGGCAGTTCACGGGACAGTTTTGCTTTGTTAAAATCCCCGAGAATGATTAAAACAGAGTCTGGGTGTTGTTGCTCGATCACCGTGATCTGATCAGCTAGTTTCTGTAGGCTTGCGTGCGCGAGCGGAGGAATGTAAACACTGATGAGGATGAACGAGCAGAACTCGTGCGGGGAGTAAAAAGGCTTACAGTTAATAAACAGTGCTTCGAGATCTGGACAGCACATCTTCTTTAAAACTGTTACATCTGTACACCACCTTTCATTGATGTAAAAGCACGTCCCGCCACCGCGTGATTTCCGCGCTGATTCTTCGTCGCGATCCGCTCTGAACAGCTCTGAACAGCTACTAGCCCGGTAGGTGAAGCGCGTTGTCCGGTATGGTGTCGTTCAGCCAGGTTTCCGTGAAACACAGAGCAGCTGAATGCAGAAAATCCCTGTTTGTCTGAGAGAGCAGAATGAGTTCGTCTATTTTGTTGGGTAGAAAACAGAGATTTGCCAGATGGATGCTAGGCAACGCGGTCCGAAATCCGCGCTGTCTGAGTTTCACAAGCGCGCCTGCACACTTTCCTCGTCTGCGCGCTTGAAAGCGTTTGAGCAGCACCGCGGCTCCTCCGACTACAATGTCCAACGGAACATCAGATAAATCCAGGTATGGAAAAATATTCGGTGGTGTATGTGCCCGAATGTCCAACAATTCGTCTCTGGTGAAACTAATTGTAGGAATATGACTCAAGACAGGACAAACTAACAAAAACACAAACACTACTGCAGAGTACGACACAGAGGCGGCCATCGTCATCGGTGCCATCTTGGATTTTTATGTTTGGACAACAAAAAGAACTTCAAAACCATAGTGCTACTTAAGCATGGCGAAAAACACCTATACCTGAGCTGGCTTTTTTGTTTTGTTACTGCTGTCGCCTACCTGCGTGGAATGCCTATAGTGAACGATGGTGTTCAAGTCCCAAGTCTGGGTACAGACACAAGTGTGATACAGATGTTACTACTTCAATGTGTTCCTTTTGGCGCCATTCATACCGCGGCGACAGCGGTACTTGGTGCGCCAGCAGCTTTTGACCGCTGGGTGGCAGTTTAACCACAGATATTCAGCTTTGCCTTTCCACAACACTAAACAGACTTTTCTGTGCGTACCTTATGTGATCAGATGTGTTCAATTAAAACATAATTTTGAGTTAGTTTTCTTAGTAATAAACATGATCTTATCATCGGTCAGCGCGCTTCAAGTTTTGCCGTTGTGTGCTGTGTGCTCGAGCGGAAAAGCGTGTTACTTCTGTTTCATTGTTCAGTCAAATGAAAGCACTGCAGGGTTTCTGTTGAGGTGACAGCGGGGTTTGGGTTGTCAATGTGAGTATAGCAAACTTTTAAAGATGGAGGAGAGTACTTGTGGTCGCTGTTTCAAGTTATCCAGAGTTGTTTTTTTAGATCTTGAATATCTCAATATTATTAAAATTACAATTATAACATCGACAGCAACTCGACTCGCGCACACCAGCTGATTCAGTCGTTTTCTAGTGACATACAAAAGAGTGCAGGGCTTCTTTTTTTTTGTCAACCATAAAAGGCAGCGCGGTGCGCCGCGAGTTTTTGGAACGTAAAGGCGTGCGCTTTGTGATCGGCCACTAAATGTACAACAAATATTTGTTAACTCTTTGGATGGTAACACATGCAAACACACGTTTCTACAGACGCATTTTGCCAAAGAAGCAAATTGAAAGAAGGATATTTCTGGTCACAGTTTCACACAGAGTTGACATTAACCAGCGCTAATGCAGATCACCTCTGTGCTGTCTGGAACTTTATAAACTTAAAAAAGCAGGCTGTTGATGATTTAGGGTGGGCTACAACCAACAAACCCCTTTTTTATTTTATTTATTTTATTTTTTTTGAAAATTACAGTTATTAATAGTTCTTATATAATATCAGCTTTTAAAATAGCCTACAATCTACGAATCAAACAAATTCAAAGATTTTCTTGATTTTGGTATAATGATAACTCCGCACCAAACTGAGGCTTTCATTTTATAGCTTATAAAACATGTATGCAATGTCATATGTAAGGGCTGTGACGGTCACCGTGATGACAATCACTCTAGAACACACGTTTTCTGTTTTGTTGCCAAGTAGCCTATACATTTATGAATATAACGTTAACTTAGATGTGATACAGCAAGTTCAAGTTCAGCCATGAACCTCGCTGGAAAACTTATATTACATCCCCAATCTGGAAACATTTTGGATTCGTGGCGAACGAGAAAGGCGAATCAATAATTAGGATGAAGCTATTTGTTGGGCTTGTTTAGAAAAATAAGTGTTAAATGGACAAACACGTCGAACCTCCAGAGCTGCGGTCATGTCACCCAGCCCATGAAATGCGGAGCCAGCTCTGGTGTCATCTACTGAACGCAAATGCCCAGCTAGTCCAGCCAGGTATGGCAGAGAGGCCTTTTCAAAAATGGCCAAATACAAAAGAGAAACTGATAAATAGTAGACGTTGATGAGAAATGGAGCAGCATATTTGGTAGTTGAGAACGCGCCGCTCCGCGATGTAGAGCTGGTTTCCGAGAAATGCAGGCGGCGGAGCAAGATACCCTTTTTGCCACGGTTGCGAAAAAGTATCTGCATGCGCTACAGGCACACGTCTCAGTGCTGCTGGAAACATTGTAATCTCAAATAAGTCTCCGCTTAAACCGAACAATGTCAACATGTTAGTTTTTCTGGCAAAGAATTTAAAATATGAATAGAAAACAAAAGGCGGAGAGACGCAGTTTTTTTCAACATCTGACTTATGTTGTTACAAGCCTAGGCTAATATTTTTGTTCTTCGTTACTATTTATATTATTATTGATTAGTATTTGTAAAGTTTCTAAAATGTAACGTTTACTGTTTCAAGCAGTTAAAGTTATTTCTATTTAACTAGCCTACATTATTATAGGCTGTATTGTGTTGTTTTATCAACGAAAGTTAAACAACAAACATGTTCGTTTGTACGGATATTTAGCATAATACTTTGGTCTTTTTTGATTTCTTATTTTTTTACATGAAATGTAAATTAACTTAGGTAGGCTACTTGGGTACAGGGGCGTAATTTGTTGGTAGTATACCGAGGAATGCTTAGACAGTGAATATTGTCATCATTATTTAAAAAATTATAAATAAATAAATAAATAAAACACCTTACGGAAAGGATGAAATAAAGGAAAAGCATGCTCTTAATCATTCTTCATAATCTGATTCGTAGCTATACATGCAATAAACTTATATTGCGCCGACAAGAACAAGCTCTAAAAGGTAAAGTCTAAAGCGAGAGGAGTTATTGATATTAATGTTAGTTGTTAATATGATCGTAAACACTGCGTTGTATAATTAACGCCGTCATTGTGTCGTGTCTGCGATTTTTTTTTTTTTTTTTTTTTTCTCGTTGAAGAACAGAAAATTCATGTTATCGCCGTCTTCCCAGCCAGGTTTTTCAACATCTGACTTATGTTGTTACAAGCCTAGGCTAATATTTTTGTTCTTCGTTACTATTTATATTATTATTGATTAGTATTTTTGAAGTTTCTAAAATGTAACGTTTACTGTTTCAAGCAGTTAAAGTTATTTCTATTTAACTAGCCTACATTATTATAGGCTGTATTGTGTTGTTTTATCAACGAAAGTTAAACAACAAACATGTTCGTTTGTACGGCTATTTAGCATAATACTTTGGTCTTTTTTGATTTCTTATTTTTTACATGAAATGTAAATTAACTTAGGTAGGCTACTTGGGTACAGGGGCATAATTTGTTGGTAGTATACCGAGGAATGCTTAGACAGTGAATATTGTCATCATTATTTAAAAAAATTATAAATAAATAAATAAATAAATAAATAAATAAATAAATAAAACACCTTACGGAAAGAATGAAATAAAGGAAAAGCATGCTCTTAATCATTCTTCATAATCTGATTCGTAGCTATACATGCAATAAACTTATATTGCGCCGACAAGAACAAGCTCTAAAAGGTAAAGTCTAAAGCGAGAGGAGTTATTGATATTAATGTTAGTTGTTAATATGATCGTAAACACTGCGTTGTATAATTAACGCCGTCATTGTGTCGTGTCTGCGATTTATTAGAGCTTTATTAGTGAAAAGCTGCCAAGCGCAACGAAATGGGCTATAAGCTATATTTGCTCTTATGTGCTGAAATACTTAACACTTTCCTTAAGACCACAGAATAATATGCAACATCTAAATGTCATATAGCCAATAAGGAAAAATTAACATGTTTCAGGTCTCTCCAGTGCATTTGGACTGAATATTTGACTGTGTCTTACTGGATGTCTCCAGTAACTAACAAACATAGAGGCACAAGCAGACTGTCGAATTCATTCATTAATTCTTTCTTTTATTTATTTATTGTCAACCAAACATATATAAATTAGTGTGTGTGTGTGTGTGTGTGTGTGTGCGTGTGTGTGCGTGTGTGTGTGTGTGTGTGTGTGTGTGTGTGTGATGGCAGCAGACTGAAGAAGTTGTGCATTGGGTGGGTGGCATCTGCTGTTATGCAGAGGGCTTTACGGGTAAGACGTGTGCTGTAAATGTCCTGAAGGGAGGGGAGAGAGACACCAACGATCTTCTCAGCTGTTTTCACTATGCGTTGAAGTGTTTTCCTGCAGGATGCATTGCAGGTTCCAAACCACACAGTGATGCAGCTGGTCAGGATGCTCTCAATAGTGCCTCTGTAGAAGGTGTACATGATTGGGGCTGGTGCTCTTGCTCTTTTGAGTGGCAGCCTGTTTGAACATATCCCAGTCTGTGGTATTGAAGCAGTCTTGTAAAGCCTCTGAAGAACCTTCTGGCCACACTTGTATCTCCTTGCAAACCGGTTTGGTGACTTTAACGATCGGTCTGTAAGCAGGCATTAGCATGACAGTTAAGTGGTCCACCAAGGTGGGGGAGGGGGAAGGCTTTGTAAGCTCCTCTCTGTGTGGTGTAAACAAAGTCCATTGTGTTATTGCCCCATGTTGGAAAGTCTATGTGTTGTTGTATTTTTGGAAACACATTAGGTCTGCATGGTTAAAGTCCCCTACCAGGATGAGAAAAGCATCGGGGTGGGCTGTCTGCTGCTCACTAATGTGCAGTTTCCGTAAACACAAAAGCACAACAGTCCTTTACAGTCCTATGTGATGAACGAAGTAGATGGATGTAGTCCAGTTTGTTGTCTAGCGAGCGTACGTTCGCTAGAATGATGGAGGGGATAGCGGGTTTGTGGGGGTTAGCCGCTAGCCTTGTTCGGATACCCCCGCGCTTACCCCTCTTCTGCTTCCTCTCGCGCCGCTTGAAGCGCCTCCATTGTGGGCGAGGTGGTGAGGTGGGGGTCGGAGGATGGGTAGGCATCCGGAGCAAGCCGAAATCTTGCAGCTCATCAGTGTCCGCGGAGTTTAACTTGTGAAGTTTGTTTCTACCGATGTCGAGCAGAAATGTTCGACTATATGCGCACTTAAGGACAGATAAATGTGACGTTGACGCACAATAACACGGCGACGTACAAGACGAGGAACACAAAAACACATTAATAACATATTAATAAATAATACCAAGTTTTAACACATCTGCTACATTCCAGTGGAGCCTCCGTTGCGCTCTACCACAGCTGGCAAAACTTGCTGAAGGTGGTTTAAGCACCAAATAAGTGGTTTAAATTATGTTAGTCTCCTTATTACTTTCCGTTTTATTTTAAATATTATAAATGTTTAATGTTTTAGGTAAAGACGTCAAAATATGCCCACACATGCAAGCTAAACTAGATCATATCTGAGTCATCACGCTTTATTACCCAACCAAAATCAGCGAGGAAAAAATAAATGTTTTAAATTAAATTATATTTAAATTAAATAAAAAAATGAATTTAAATTTTAAATGCCTTTTAAAAATAGTTGCTAAAATTAATGTGTTACTTAGTTACATTTTTAGGCATTAGCCAAACAGAAAGCCTGTCTACGGTAAATCCACACGCACTAAATAGCCTACCTTTTTCTTTTATATTACTGTAAACATAACTTTGCAGGTCGATCATCTTCAAACGCAAAAGGCATTTTTAAGTGTCCTAACTTGACTGCTGCTGTAGAATGGGATGTTTTTTTTACATATTTTTAAACGTGTGCTTTAGCTATGTCAAAATGAAAGCAAATTTTTTTAAGGGTTCTGCGTTTTGTCAATTGTATAGCTTTAATAATAATAATAATAATAATAATAATAATGGATATAACAAATTATAATATTATAGTATAGACATTTTTACTAGGCTACTTTAATATTAATCCCTAACTGAAAAACGAATGTGAAAATGACTGGCAGCTGTGCTAAAATTAATATAATTGCAAATTTCTTCTGCGTTTTTTCCCTTTATAGCTCAATAGTTTTATTCAAAGAATATAGTTCTCTCTTCAACTTTCAGGTTTGAGGTGGGGGAAGAAGTGGCAGAGGCAATTCAAATGTACCATCTCTAAATTAAAAAAGGCCACTTACGCGGCATCTGTATGTAAAGATTATTACCTTATTTTTATTTTATTATTATTATTTATTTATTCATTCATTCATTCGTCATTCATTTTCTTTTTGGCTTAGTCCCTTTATTAGTCTGTAATTGCCACAGCGGAATGAACCGTCAACTTATCCAGCATATGTTTTACGCAGAGGATGCCAGGAGGGCCAGCTGGGGCTTCGGGGCGGAGTGAAAGGAGAGGCAGGACTTTGCCCCGAGTCTGGGAAAGATTGCTTGCCGTCATTACACTAGTTTTCCGATGGCACACGAGTTACATGCGCCAAACACATGAACAAATAAATTTATAAATAAGGGAAAGAAAACATCTAGCCTTATAGGCTGAGTTCTTTTTGATTATAATCGCCGTTAAGTTTCCGTTTTAAATGTAAGGCTGTTGCAAAAAATAATAAATTTGCTTAAAATAATACAATTTTAATTTATAAGTGACTTTGCTGCGTCCCCCTTGATGTTTCAATAACGCATAATAATCCATACACCATATTAAAGACACTTAAATAGTCTACTTAACACTTTCCTTAAGATCACAGAATAATATGCAACATCTAATTCCGGGGAAGTTCTGGGGGCAGGGTTTGCGTGACATGCTGCAAGCTAGCCCGACAGTGAAAACGCGACATGATTTCGGCCTCACTGATGCCCATTAACACCTGACAGACAAGCTTTTGTTTATGAGAAGGGGGAAGGGGTCTCCACTCTTAAGTGTTTTTCACCAACATGAATACACAAAATCCAAAACTCCGACATAGGACGGATGGCGTAACAAAACCTATGCGTTTAAAAACGAAACCGCATTAAATATGGGGCCTTATGAAAATGAATGTTTCTATCTTTTGAACGGTGACGGCATAATATCATGGAATTACTTTCAATAGCAAAATAAAAAACATCTCAAGGAAGAACGGACAAAAGAAAGTCTCACTTCTATCACTCTTTAAAAGTTTTGGTTTGGGTCATTGTAAATGCTGAGTCTCGTTATGAGCTGATCTTCATTTCTCTGTGTTGGTGGAATAAAGCAGGCGAGTCAGCCGCACCAATTTATGAGCAGACAGAGCAGGATTCTCGCGATGACCACCAGCGCAATTCCGCTCTTTGTTATGAGCCGTAGTTTCAGTGTAAACTTAGTAAAGGTGAGTTTCTTTGGCGATGATGTGTACAGTGTTAGATTTTATATTTAGCGGACATTTGCGCTGAACACGCGGTGAATGCAACGCATCAAGATTCGGGCACCTTCTCAGAAAACACTCGATTGATCTCAGCTGGCGGATCAACATTTACCTCATGTCATGATCGCTGTCATCTGCGCCATTATTATTATTATAACTTAAGGTGAGGTTTGCAAACCTGTGCACTTTTCACTCTTCAGCCGTTTGTATTTCCTGCAGTAACAAAATCTCCCTGTTCATTATATTCAGACACACAAATGCTCCCAAATATATTATGAGGGCGCATAGATTAAATTTCGGGCACACATGCGACCAAAATGGTTGCAATTTCGAGCCCTGTAGTATAAGGACATGTATTCAGACCACAACTGAACGTTTGAAGAAAATTGAATGCCTTATTATTTAGAATTAGCTATTATTGATGTAAATGCAGCCGTTCAAGGCGCATAATTGATTTATTACGGTATTGACGGTATTAGAAAATCCATGTCGTGGCGCAATGTCACACCGGTGATGACTATGACACCGGTGTACCGCCCACCCCTACTACCAGTTATTTAAAATATCTATATTACGCTCCAAGCATTCGCCAAAACGAAAATATTTTTAAGTAAAAACACAGAACATAGCTGAATAGAGTGTTGCCTGCTTTAAACGATGGGTTAGTAATTATATTATAACTGGTTATGTTCAGGTCAATGAAATAATACCTTTAATAAATATAATATGTTCGTAAGAACGTGGTGGGCCAGTGATTCCGTCGCTGTCATCAGTGGTTTAATGAGCTCAGGAGAATTCTGCTTTGCATTTTTCTATGCATTACTAACATCCCTAAACCAGACATTTGTTTTATAAGTTAACCAAATATTCGCAGAGATTCAGCAGTTTTTTTTCTGACGCGTTTGCCAGTCATGCCAGTCAGTGAAAAAAAAGTAACTGTGGCCCTGTTTGCAGGTATTAATATTCGTTTTTTCGTCAATCTGATGCAACTTTCATTATTTATACAGGACATTAAAATGCAATTAAAAGTTTCAAATCAATTAAACTCAATTTATAAAAGTTCTAGCCTATTTTATGCATTAAATATAACAAATTTCCTTTATTTCTGACTAGACCATGCATTTTAGACTATTTTACAATTGTAATATGTTCATATGCTTTTTTTTAAATAACATTCGTTTAACAAATATTTTAGCACATTGAAAGTAATTAAGTGACCTGTTTTTTTTTATTAAAACCTTTATGCAAAAGGATCAGAGGATAAATTATCGTAGGATAAACGTATCTTATGGAAAAACACCAATTGACGGGCTCTGCTTTCGGTTTTAAAAGAATCAAGCAGCTTTAAAAAATATAATTTGCTGAAGAGAAATGACAGGAAAAAAAGAAAGAAAAAGATTAAATATATAGGGACTGTTAAAAGAACATTTCTCTTTAATATATTCTTTCGACTCCGAAACATAAGCTAAGATTATGATGAATGACGGAGTTTCTCTATTGCCTGCTTCAGCAGTGCATCCCGGTCTATGAACGAGGAGGCGGAGAGAATGCGCTGTTTAGTTTCGGCTTGATATATTTAAATAAAAACTAACACCGAACTGCTTTTAACGCTCAAAAAGTTAAACTAAAATGCACAACTCTTGTTGGTTGCACCCGCGGGATGCACAATGAACCAAACGCGCCATTATTTTAATTCTATATTCGTGAAGAATGAGCCATGAGATTGAGATTTTTGAAGGTGCTCTCTAGCGGCGAAGTGCCTGGCAGAGTAGCGAGTGAAAAAATGTGCATAAAGAAATTGGACAAGAGGAATAACATTTTAAATTATATAACAAGCATCGTATTCTTTCTAATCCTCTCCCAGTTTTAATACAAGTTGTGTTTTTTTAATATTTGTGGCTGGGAAGTTTATTAAGAATATATTTATAATCATATATAATTAAATAAATACATAATTATATATATATATATATATATATATATATATATATATATATATATATATATATATATATATATATATATATATATATAGAGAGAGAGAGAGAGAGAGAGAGAGAGAGAGAGAGAGAGAGCAAAAAATTATTTTTATTATACTTTTAGTGATCTGCTTAAGGTAGGTCAATTTATTTTTTTTGCTTTTGATGAAGCAGCATTCAACTTAAGCTCTTTAGACCATGCCCCTGACCGTTTCTCAGTGTTTCGCCGCAATATCTTTAAATAAATTATTTATTTAGGCATATTTTCATTATTAATTTATTTTCATTATTCGTTTATTATTATGTACAATAATTCAGACATAAAATAAGGTAGTAAAATATAATCAACAACGAAAATGTAAATAAAAACATAAATAAAAACATAAATGAAAAAGTCTTGTCTTAGTCCTATCAAAACAGCAAACACTAAAAGCAGGCTAAAAGACTGCTTTATTTATTTATTTAAGACTACTTATTTGTATTGAATGTGTGTGTCATGTTAGTTGTCTTTTATTTCTTCAATTCCAAAACGAGTCCTCTTTGCACTTAAAAAGTTTACAATAAAGTGTGTTAACAAATTTTAAATGATTAATGAAGGACTTATAATGCTTTGACCTATTGTTTAATATAATTTACAAGCACAGTAGCATATTTAAAGCTGCTGTAAAGGCTATTTCTTTCCGTTCGCATCCCGTCCCTTTGCGCCCCCTGGCGGCTTTTTCACAAACTGCGGTCCTACACTAAAAAACGAGCAGCAGTTATTTCAAACGGCGGCGGTATAAGGACCGGCGGTAATAGTCACTTTGAACTCTCACCTACTGTAAATGCTGACCTGTCACAACCTTTAGGCATTCAGCAGTCGTCTTTACAGTTTTTGGAGGCTCTTCCTGCTCCTGTCATTTCAGGTAAAAATTTAACATGTGAAAGTTTATAAAAAATGAAAAATTTTAAAGAAAAATCCTGCCACGTTGAGTCAGCTTGGTAAATTTAGAGGTTTCAAAATTTGTCATTTAAATATGAGGAGCCTTGTTCCCAAACTGGATGAATTTAAAATCAGAATTGCTCAAACTAATGCTCATGTTATGGCAATATATGAATCATGGCTAACCTCTGATATACCAGATTTATTTATTTCAATAGAAAAATATTCATTTTACCGTAGAGATCGGACTGAGAAAATGGTTGGTGGAGTTGCAGTTTATGTAAACAAAAAATATTCTCATTCAATTACAAAAATCTCAACTGACTCAGAATCGTTACAATTAGTTGTCAATCTATCAAACCAGCTTTCAGTTACTATTATTGTCACATACTGTACAAGCCCCCAAATGTCAGCGCGACTACATACTTAATGCAGCTTGCTGACATGATAAAATGTGTTAAAAATAAGGAGCTTGTAATTCTTGGTGACATTAATATGAACTGGATTGACAACTGATCCAAATCTTTGAAAGCCATAGCTATAAAATTGGGTTTACATCAATTAATTAAGGCTCCAACTAGATTTGGTAAAACTCGTAATTCTATTTTGGGTCTTATATTTACAAACCAGCCAACTAAGTATGGTATATCTGGAGTAATTCACACCTCTGTTTCCGACCATAGACTGATTTCACGCGGCTGCCATTTTTAAAAGCGAAATTGAGGCTGCAGTGGGAAGAAACCCGGTAGTATCGTTGGGAGTTACATTAGAACGTTGTGTACTTGGCTGTATATCTTATCAGCGAATAGAAAGAGACACGAATTTATCATTTCACCGTCTTCTGAGTGACCCGAAGGTCCGTTCTGAATGAATGGTGAAAATATAAAGGGATATCAGAGCTCATTTTCAGCTAAGTTAAGGGAAACGGCACTAGTTAGCTAACGTTTTCTTTCCCAAACACACGTTTTAGATGCCATTTATCAAACTCAAGTTAATGAACTGATTCTTTCACTATATTAGACTTGTCATGTTACTGAATTAAAAGAAAATTTGTCAATTTCCCGCTAACATTTAAAGCACTGTTGATGGATTTCTTAAAACAGCGCTGATTGGCGTTTGTGTTCACGTGCTCAACAGATATGCTTGTGATTGGCCGAGAAGGTCATCAGTTCACCCTCCGCTGTTTACTGAGGGTGCACAAACACAGCCGAGCGATCTGCTTGATGACTCTACTGATCCTTATGGCTGTTTCGCGCTTGCGCTCCAGTCTCCGTGTATCTGTGTTTGCACTGGGTGAAGAGCGGTAAACTGAGTGCAAACACAAGATACATGGAGACTGGATCGCGAAGCAGCCGTGAAGATCAGTAGAGTCATCCGCGCTCAGCGGCGCTTCAATTTTAACTTAGCGAGAATTAGACTGTTTTAAAACTTCAGTACCGGGACAACACGATTGTGTGCTACAGAGGACTGCAGTGTTTATCGCTCACCAAGTTACATAGGCTGAAGCAGGGAAGCGTCCCCTCTGTTTACCTGCTGCCATGAACTGAAGCCTAGGAGGACACTTGAGCATATTACTCTTACAGAGCTTATGATGTTGTTTGATGCTTAATTGCTTTTAATTGTTTAAATTAAACGTACTGACTGATATTAAAGTGATGTTTACACCATATCTGTATTTTGAAATCTCGGCAACAGCTGGAGGTTTGTAGTCCACAGCATGTCACTGCAATGTTTACAGTGCTGGTCCTATACTTCCGCGTTTCTTCCCACCACAGCCTCGCTTTGGTTCTTTAAAATGGCAGCCGCGTGAAATAAGCGTATTCACTCATATATGTCTTCAGGGAAACTTTTAAACACCCAAGAATCCATAAAAACAATTATACATCAAAATGACCAAACTCAAAATTACCTGTTTAATGCTGGATTTGGAGATACTGATTGGAGTAATGAGATGTTATTGTCAAATCCTGACTGCATCATATCAAATTTTAAAAGCAGAATGGAGGAAATACGGCAAAAGTATACAACTACTTGCAAAATGTATGTCAGACACAACAAAGTACCTTGAGTAAATTCTGAAATTTATTCTGAAAAAAGCCTCCTCTCTGAAGGCATACAGATTTTCTAAAACACATGAAAATTGGCTTATTTTTAGTCAACAAAGAAATAAATGTTACTTTGAATTGTATAAAGCTAAACAACTCTATTTTCAAAATCAAATTACCAAGCTGCTACCAAATTACTATAAATAGTACTCTTCTCACTGATAATGAAAAATTTGCTAACTCATTCAATGAGTATATCATTTCATCTGTACAAGAGCTGTCTTCTAAACTTTTAGCTTCTCCAATGCTCCCAGAACCACCGAATGCAATTCAACAGTTTTCTTTTTCTGAGATTTTACAAAGTGAGTTATCCGATATTTTGAACTCTTTTAGTATATCTCATGCATGCGATGTAAACAATTTAAACATGTACTTCATGAAAACTCATGCTAATACTCTTATACCACTTTTTCATCATTTAGTTAATTTGTGTATTAGGCTCCATAAATTCCCTGACATCTGGAAAACTGCTCAGATTATTCCACTATTCAAATCTGAGGACCCAACTAGTGTCTCTAATTACCAGCCAATCTTAATTCTGCCTATATTTTACAAGTTACTTGTAAAAGCATTGTATAGTCAGTTAATTGAGTATCTTGAAGACAATAAGTTGCTTAGTGGTAGCCAGCATGGCTTTAGACCATTGCAGTCAACCATGTCAGCATTGCTTTTATTTACTGAACATATACGTGTTGCATAAAATAAAGGTCATGTCACTGAAGCTGTATACATGGGTTTTAGAAAGGCCTTTGATACAGTTAATCATAATATTCTTTTAAACAAATTGATCTTTTTCAGTCTCTCTTCTTTTGCAATAGATATGGTTTCATCATATTTATCCAATAGATCTTAGGTTGTTAAAATTGGTACAACAACATCACAGGTTGTTCTATGGGGGTTCCACAGGGAAGTATTTTGGGACCTTTACTTTTCCTGATGTATATCAATGACCTCCCTCAGGTAATCACTTTCTCAGATCAAAAACTTTCCATTGTATCAACATATCAATATTTGGGAATCTGTCTGGACACTATATTATTGTAACCATGTTTAAAATGTTTATAAAAAGCTGAAACAAAAGCTATTTGTTTATGGGAAAATTAGGACAAATATGTCTTTTTCTGTTTCAGAAACGTATATTCATGCCATAATCTTGTCTACCTTGTCTTTCTGTTTGCCTGTTTGGTCACTCACAACAAATGAAATCTTGGAGCCAATAGCTAAACTGTACAATAGGGCCGATAAGATCCACAACATACTTTCTGGATGGACACATCACTGTTTTGCTCTATTACTCTCTAATGCTTTAACATTTCAAAACTACATTATGAACACCGGTATTAAACTGTACTATAACATTGTAAATAGCGCTACCTCAGCAGCCCTTTGTGCTTTGGTACCAAAACTTAACACAAGGACTGATCGTTCCACCAGATCTGCAGCGAATGGATGTTTGCCATTACCAGCTTTATGGACAGAGATCTTTCTTTTATGTATTCACAAAAGCCTGATATGAGATCCCACAACATCCAAAAACAATACCAACACTTAGACTTTTAAAAAAAATCCCATGCTCGTCATCTGATGGTCAACTATCAGTGTAGCCACTGAGATAGTAGCCTGCTTTTCTCTGTTTTATATGTTTGGTGATTGTTTGTACTGTGTTGATGGATGAGATGTCTGTATGTTTTTATGTTCTAAAAAACAACAGGCCTGATTATCTTTTAATCATTTCCTGTTTAAAAAAAACTGTAAATAATATATATGTATATATATAAACTCAAATATTAAAAAGTAAATAATAATATTTGAGATCTACCAGTGTTATAATTAGGTTGTAAAGGTGTTATATATAATGTTATAACGGTTATAATGCTTTTTCTAAATCATTGGGATTGCAGAGAACAAATTGCAAAAACATGAAACCGAGAAGAACCATCCCCAGAGTGGCCGGCAGAATAAAATTACCACAAGACTACAGCGACAACTCACCCAAGAGGTCGCAAAAAACCCCACAACAACATCCAATGAATTGCAGGCATTACTTGCCTCAATTAAGGTGATTGTTCATGACTCCACAGAAAATGGGCCAAAATGGTTTACATGGCAGAGTTCCAAGAGGAAAACCACTGCTGAGCAAAATGAACATGAAAGCTAATCTCAGATAAACCAGAAAACATCTTGATGATCCCCAAGATCTCAGAAAAAAGTTTAAGTTCTTGCAAGGCATGGTTATCTTTTTTTTTTGGCATAAAAGTAACATTTCATCTCTGAAAAAGATCATATCAAGTGAAAAATGTGGTAGTGATATTGTGATGGTCTGGTGCTGCTTTGCTACTTCAGGACCTGGAAGACTTGCTATGATAAATGGCTGAACGAGAATGTCCAATCATCTGATAGTGACCTCAAGCTGACGGGAACTTGGATTCTGCAGCAAGACGATGATCCAAAGCACACCAGCAAGTCCACGTCTGAATGGCTGAAGAAAAACAAAATTAAGATTTTGGAATGGCCCAGTCAAAGTCCTGACCTGAATCAAATTGAGATGCTGTGGCATGACCTTTAAAAGGTGGTTCATGCTCAAATTCTCCAATGTGTCTGAATTAAAACAATTCTGCAAAGATGAGCGGGCCGAAAATATTCTTTGCTGTAACAGACTCATTGGAAGTTACCAAAAATGCTTGATTGCAATTGTTGTTGCTAAGGGATGGACCAACTGGTTATTAGGTATAGGGGGCAAACACTTTTCACACAGACATTTTCTTTTACTTTTGTTCTTTAACAGGTTGTATAGATATGAATATCTGTTTTTAAATGCATTGAATTAGTTTTTCCATATTTATTTGTATTCCTTTCTTAAAATATACTCAGCTTAGAAACGTGTGTTTGTACATGTGTATTTTGGGCAGGTTACCACGTTACGCATGTCAGTTCCTCGACATGTGTTTGATAGTGACTGCAGATCATGGGCCAGCTGTATCTGGTGCACATAACACCATTGTGTGTGCTCGTGCCGGTAAAGATCTGGTGTCAAGTTTGACCTCTGGACTTCTGACAATCGTAAGATCAGTTGCTCAGCATGCATGCTCAATTTAAAAACTTGTGCTACAGTTCTGTGTGACCAAGAGTTTAGTACACTTATGTTAACTATGACACACAAGCTAACTTTATATGGGCAAAATGGATAATGTTACAATTATTGAGTGAAAATTTAGCATTATGTAATTAATTACTGTTTTTGTGGTGTTTAAAATGGATGTTGTTGAATAATATGCTGTTTCTTAACTGCAGGGAGATCGTTTTGGTGGTGCTCTGGATGCAGCTGCTAAACAGTTTAGTAAAGCATTTGACAGCGGCATCCTGCCAATGGAGTTTGTCAACAAGATGAAGAAAGATGGTGTACTGATTATGGGCATCGGGCATAAAATCAGTAAGTATACTGTACACACGGATGCATACAAAATACACTGCTTTAAACTACTGTAGATTATAAAAGAGTTATTAAATAGTGGGCTCATGCAAAAATACAATTTTGGATAACACTTTAAAATAATGGTGCAATAGTTATTGTTGAACTACATTTTTCATACGTAGTGTTTGATAATTAATACAGTAAATTAACTAATGTATCATCATTGTAAAGTGTTACCAACTATTCTTAATAATCTTCATAAACAGATTAAGATGAAACTAAATTAGTTTCTCCATTAAAAGTCTATTCAATCAAAACTTGGATGCTTCGAAACGGTCATATAGATGTTCATATGAATGGAGGGTTTTAATCCAAGTATTCTGAAGAGACATACAATTCGATGAACAGATTTAATTGACACTTTATTCATATAGTTAATTTGACCATTGGTTTGGATTTTCAGTCTGCTCACCCAAAAATAAAAATAAAAACTGTCATCATTTACTCACCCTTGGTTCATTTCAGACCATACTTAAGACCAACATTTTGAAGAATCTTTGAGTGCTTATCTTAGTGGTTGTTGATGCGTATTAATTAAGATGAGATCATTATGATGCCATGCTAGCACTGTAACATAAAGCTTAAAGGTACATCAAGAATCTAGCATTAGTTTTGAAATTTTTGTCTTTTTCAATTTATATTCCATTGACCATGATAGCTAAAATCACTGCCAAATTAGGTAGATTATACTAACTTATATTGTCCACAGCAACCGACTTATATGCATGCAAGTAAAAAAAAAAACTTTCCTTGTCCTAAAATATGCATTTATTTTTACCTAATCATCCCAACGACTCCTATATTATTTGTTTAGTGAATAATTTTTTCCCAAACCATTCTTTGCATGACACCAATCTGCAGTGATTGGTATAAATGTCAGTCATGGCTTATCAAGAAAGTGCTAAATTAACAAGCATCCAGGGTACAGAACAGGGGCGTTGCTAGCTCTACTGGGGCATGGCCCCCCTAAAAACTATAATAATATATAATATTTATATATTAATTATATATTTATATATATTTGTTTTTTTAATACAAATTTTTGATTATAAATAAATTTAAGTATTATTGTTATTATACAATTATTATTCTACATAACAGAAATTAATCCAAAATGCAACCAAAGACACAACTGGAGTGATGCTAAGATCATTTAAGAAATCTTTTGCATAAATAATAATTTAATTATAATGAAATTCTATACAGTTCTATGGAATACAAAAAAAATATTTTATAGAAATATCTGTTGTCTTAGAAATGACACATGACAGGGAATTAGGTTTATTATGTCTTACCTCTCTGACTCGTCATCCCTCCTTTTTACTTCATACAAAAAATATATCAGGAGGCTGATAGATTATTTAAACTTTAGTTTTGTCGACTTGCAAAACTTACTGCGTGCCGTCACCTCCGCATAAAAGGCTGTTACATTGGTTTCACAATGAATGAGTGGCGTGTGAGCATCAAGTACTTTTGTCAGCGTGCATGTTCACAAACGGGACTCACACATGGAGAAGAACAGCGTGTCAGGGTCCTGCAGGAGCAGTGCATGAGGCAAGGATATGGTTTTCTGTGCACATGTGGAGATACGTCAGTTTGCCTTTTGATTAAACTACATTGCTTTCACCATTGTTGGTTTGGTCGCACATAGAGAATAACGTCTTTATTCCGGGATTACCACTCTTAATAAATACACTTGCATATAAAGTAAATCATATCTCAAAGCATTTACTGGGGCATTGGCGATTTTTACTGGGGGACATGCCCCAGTAAATTGGGTCTAGCGACGCCCCTGGTACAAAATATATGAGCCCAATGATGGTAGGATTGCATTCATAAATTATGCGCTGCAATAAAGTGGGGGAACTAAAACCCAGTAGCAAGTTAGCATTTTAGCAGTTTCGGGTCCAGAGTGAATGAGTTTTTTGAATGGGATTTCGGTTAAATCACTCAAATTAGGTTCATGGCTAACACAAACTTAAGATGTTTTCACATTTTATTCTACAATATAAAACACATCAGATACACCCCACTCCTAATTTTTTTAATTGTTTATGCTTCTTTAAATGGAAGGTTGCTATCAAGTTGCTAAATGGGTCTACAGGTGCTGTTGAAGATAGTATATGCCATCAAGCTGAATTAGAATGCATAGCCCACTTTCACAGCTTGGGTTGGGCATTTGGATTTGTTTGTTATTTGGTTAAGTTTTTCATAAATAGTATTATATAGTTTGTAGTATGTTTCTAATTGGACATTTATATTGTGTGTAGATGTCTTCACCTGTAGAGATCGTCATGAAAGATTTTTTTTTTTTTGATAATTTATTATAATCTATTTCATAAAACAACGGTTGAAGATACTGCTTACTATAGTGCAGTATGTCTCTTGCATGCTCTCAGCTATACAGTTTTGTGAATACGTTTGTAAAAAATCTAACTATTTACTGACATTTATCGTGATCATTTTATATTAACATAATCTTGATGATTTTTTTTGTCATTTTTTTCCCTTCATTTTAATCCATTTAATGAATACCTGTATGTCAGAACTGCAATATTTTCACTCCTTAGGTGGCTATTAAACATCACTTTATACAAATTGTCTAATTGCCATTGCTTTGACTGCAGTTTTTTGTGCATACCACAGTTAGATTATGTGTACATGAAAATTTATTTTCAGGTATTTATTGCAGTTCTTAAGATTTATAGCGATATATGTGAATGTATGGGGCGTGTTGGGGCGCAGTGGGTAGCGCTGTCGCCTCATGGTAAGAAGGTAGCTAGTTCGAGCCTCAGCTGGGACAGTTGGCATTTCTGTGTGGTGTTTGCCTGTTCTCCCTGTGTTCGCATGGGTTTCCTCTGGGTGCTCCAGTTTCAAGTCCAAAGACATGTGGTATAGATGAATTTGGGTAAGCTAATATTTTTTCCCAGTCATGGTTTGCAGCTGGAAGGGCATCCGCTGCGTAAAACAAATGGTGGATAAGTTGGTGGTTCATTCCCCTGTGGCGACCCCAGATAAATGAAGGAACTAAACTGAAAAGAAAATTAATGAATGTGACTGTATAGGTTGCTTTTTCCTGTACTTTGTGACAATAAAGAATATTGAATGTCGCTCTCTCTCTATGATGGGACTTTTGAGAGGCATTTGATAGACTTGACGTTAGGGCTGGATGATATGGTATAAGTGCAATCTCTATAATTATTTTCCATATTGAACGATAACGATAAATTGTTAATGCTTCCAGATTTGAAAGAGTACTGACTGAAGCCACAATTAGAGGGTCCATTAAATGGCATAACATTTTCGGCCGTTAAATTTTTGGTGGCTGAAAATTCAGTACATCTCTAATGTCAACACACTTTTAGATTCCCATTGTTGCACATTTCTGCTCTGTGATTGGCTCTTAGATCAAAATAGAGTAAAAAAGGTCCAGAGCTTATCATTGTTATTGACAAACATTTTGTCATGAAAAAGAAAATAGGATGTGTACTTGACAGCCATAGGTTTCCACTCAAGGTAGGTTGAATGGCTGGCTGAATGTATGTGTGCCATACACACTCAAATATGTTTTATGATAATAATCTGTAGGCCATTTAGTAAGCATAATAAATGTAGGAACAAAATCGGAGAAAAACCAGGCCGATTGGCCTACAATGTGACATTATAGGTCCTCCAAGATATTTCATAATGGCAAGTTTGGCAAAATAAAACTTTGAACTTTGACTGTGGAGCATAGCAAGCTTGATGTGGTGCTTTAACCATTAATTTCTCACAGCCTCAGTTAAAAAATGTTTTCACTTGGGGCAGATCATCTCTGCATCATGCATTCATATCCCCAAACTACAGTGTTTGAAGAGGAAGACGTGTTCAAGTTTTCCCCCAAAAAAAACATTAAATTTGAGATTTAAACCTTAGCTTGGTTTAATACAGTGCTGCGTTACACACTGCATGGATTTAAAAATGTATAATAGCCATACAATTGCTTGGTGGGTGGTTACAGCCATGAAAATAAAAAAAAAATTGCTCTTTCTTTTCTTCCAATCTTCGAAGGTTCTCTTCTAACCAAAAGCATTTTTGTTGGCGCCTCTGTGAATTGCAAAAGCAGTACTGGATTAAATACATCTGTTTTAATTATTTAGAATAAACTAAATAAACACACCATTATTTCTCGCTGGTGTGCATGCAAATATTTTTATCATTATATGTATCATTATTATTTCTGTGTACGGGCCTTCACTCATATTTACTTTTTTTGTCTGTGTAACAGATCAATAACCCTGATATGAGTGCAAATCCTGAAGAACTTTGTGAAGCAGCATTTCCCTTCAACACAGTTACTGGATTATGCTCTTGAAGTAGAGAAGATCACCACCTCAAAAGTAATGTTACTGCTTATGTTAGTTTAAAGCATGTTTAGTTGGGTGATTTTTTTTTTTTTTTCCTTCCCAAAATGTTTACATTAATTTTTCTTTTCTTTTCAGAAGCCCAACCTTATTTTAAACATTGATGGTTTTATTGGTGTGGCTTTTGTCGACCTCTTAAGAACATGTGGAGGTTTCACACGGTAAGAGTTAAAGAGTGTTGTTTAAATGTACAGTGTGGGTGAATGTAACAAGACACTAATAACAAATTGGTAATGCAGTCCATATTTCTAATTTTCTGGCCGATGCCTGTATTATGGACACAGGAAATACAAGAAGTTTTTGTCATGACTTCAGTGATGCTATCCTAGCTGTATTATATTACTATACTATTATGTGTTAAGTTGGACTATTATGTGTTTCTAATAGTCCAACTTTTTGAAATTGTTTTTGGAAGGTTTTGTTTCCATAGTTGCAGATTATTTTTTTTATTGGAATTTTATTTAATAGTTGCTTAGGTTCACAGTTCCTGCGCCCAAATATTTGGACTAGGTTTAAAAATTAACTGAAGCCAATTTGTTTGGAAAAATGCTTAACAAATTCTAGATAATGAGTCATAACAAAATGGCCAAGGAATGAATAATGACAGCCAGAATTTTGGGCAGTGTGCATCGTTATTTGTATACAATAAGAAATTTGTTTTGCAGTGTAAACAGTTTCAGTGATTATTATGTGAACTGCATAAATTGTTGTTATTTTTTTTAAGACCAAGAATTTACAACGACACCCTTTAACAAGTAATGAGTTCTGTTTTTTTCTCTTTTTTTCTTTTTTATATACAGTGCATCCGGAAAGTATTCATAGCGCTTGACTTTTCCCACAATTTTTGTTACAGCCTTATTCCAAAATGGATTAAATTCATTTATTTCCTCAAAATTCTACACACAAAATCCCACAATGACAATGTGAAAAATGATTTTTTTAAATTGTTGCAAAGTTATGGAAAGTAAAAAACCTGAAAAATCACATGTACATAAGTATTCACAGCCTTTGCTCAATACTTTGTTGATGCACTTTGGCAGCAATTACAGCCTCAAGTCTTTTTGAATATGATGCCACAAGCTTGGTACACCTGTCTGCCCATTCCTCTTTGCAGTACCTCTCAAGCTCTATCAGGTTGGATGGGAAGCGATGGTGCACAGCCATTTTCAGATCTCTTCAGAGATGTTCAATAGGGTTTAGGTCTGGGCTCTTGCTGGGCCACTCAAGGACATTCACCGAGTTGTTGTGAAGCCAGTCCATCGATATGTTGGTGGTGTGCTTTGGTCATTGTCCTGCTGGAAGATGAACCGTAGCCCCAGTCTGAGGTCAAGAGCACTCTGAAGCTAATTTTCATTCAGGATATCTCTGTACATTGCTCTGTAGCATCCTGACTAGTCTTCCAGTTTCTGCTGCTGAAAAACATCCCCACAGCATGATGGTGCCACCACCATACTTCACTGTAGGGATGGTATTAGCCTGGTGGTGAGCAGTGCCTGGTTTTCTTTAAACGTAATGCCTGCCATTCACTCCAAAGAGTTCAATTTGGCAAATTCTAGGCGGGGAGTGGCTTCCATCTGACCACTCTACCATACAGGCCTGATTGATGGATTGCTGCACAGATGGGTGTCTTTCTGTAAGGTTCTCCTCTCTCCACAGAAGAACGCTGGAGCTCAGACAGAGTGACCATCAGGTTATTGATCACCTCCCTGACTAAGGCCTTTCTCCCCTGATCACTCAGCTTAAATGGCCAGCCAGCTCTAGGAAGAATCCTGGTGGTTCCAAACACCTTTCACTTACGGATGATGGAGGCCACTGTGGTCATTGGATGCTCTCATTGGAAATTTTTCTGTAACCTTCCCCAGCCTTGTGCCTCCAGACAATCCTGTCTTGGAGGTCTACAGACAATTCCTTTGTCTTGATGCTTGGTTTGTGCTTTGACATGCACTGTCTACCCTGGGACCTTATATAGACAGGTGTATGCCTTTTCAAATCATGTCCAATCAACTGAATTTACCACAGGTAAAATGATCAGTGGAAACAGAATGTACCTGAGCTCAAATAGAGCTTCACGCCGAAGGCTGTGAATACTTATGTGCATGTGATTTTTCTGTCTTTTTATTTTTAATAAATTTGCAACAATTTCAAAAAATCTTTTTTTTCACACTGTCATTATGAGGTATTGTGTGTAGAATTTTGAGAAAATAAATGAATTTAATCCATTTTGGAATAAGGCTGTAACATAAAAAAATGTGTAAAAAGTGAAGCGCTATGAATATTATCTGGATGCACTGTACATATGTAATAAGCTGTCTACATTAGGCAGTTGCTATATGAGTAATGTATTAATGAAACAGTTTAGAAGCAATAAACTGCTTTATAGTATTATAAAATATTTTGAAATATTTGGCATTAAAGAGAGAGACATTTAATAAGCCAAGTGTAAAAAGTTACTGATTTAAATAGGAGAAAAAAATGTCTGTGGTAATCAATTCTAGGGTGCAAATATTATCCTTTAAATGAAGAGTGCCAATCTGACTCTTATTGGTAAAAATAGGCAGAAATATGCATTGGTGGAATGTAAAGTTGATTTCAAGATATAAAAATGGTCTTAACTGTCTGAAATATAAATACCTGGTCTGTACAGTGCTCATTTCATTCATTGTGAGGTTATGGATCTAAATTGCATTAGTGTATGTTTGTGAGAACTGTTTATGTGTTACAGACATGAGGCAGATGAGTTTGTTGATATTGGCACTCTCAATGGAATCTTCGTTTTGGGACGCAGCATTGGTTTCATTGGTAAACCACTAAATTGTCATCACTGTTAATATAATTATATAATTATTTTGTGACCATGCCATGTTTTGACTAATTTCGCAATGCACAACATTATATCTTTATTTGGTGTTATACAGCAAAAGAAAGTGCAAATTAAATAACAGGTGCAAGGGAGATACACTATACAAAAATACATTTGATGTGCCTTAAAGTCTAACAAGCTGAAACTGTTAAAAAGAATCTGACATGCAAGTAAATAAAGGATATGTCTTAGTGTGTTTTCCACTTAGAACAATGCAAATATAGTAATTAAAAGATTAGTTGTTATGTACTCGTTGTTAACCTCCAAGAAGACGTTTGTTAGGCAAAGAAAATGTATCGCAACTTTGTTCATATATGTCTTACATAAAGGAAGTTTACGTCCTCCGAAGTTTACGGAGCTCTCAGATTTTATCCAAAATATCTTAACTTGTGTTCCTAAGAAGTTGTCATCTGGTAATTAAAATATTTCTGACAAGGCAAGAGTACAGCAATGTCGTCTGTTTCCTATTTTTTTTTTAAATTGATCTCACCAAAAGACAAACAAGCTTGTGCACTGTAAAATGTGATTAGTTATTTTACTAAACAATTGTAAACTTGTACTGTTAAATTGACTTGACTTATGCATAGTTCATTCACTTAATAATTTTAAGACATGTTAACTGACTATTTTTTGTGAAGTTAACCAGTCGCTTTTTACATTTTGTGATAATTGCAGATTGCATAGTCTATAATGTGTCTTGGTCATGCAATTTTACATGAGTGTTTTTCTTTATTATTCTTAATTGTTTGTTTTTTAGGGTTGACTGTTGGTTTGTTTTTTATTGTAATCCCACAGGTCACTATCTAGACCAGAAACGTCTGAAGCAGGGTCTCTACCGACATCCATGGGATGATATCTCCTACGTTCTTCCTGAGCACATGTCAACGTAAACTTGAATACTTTTTGGGGATATTGTGGAAGAGGTGGAAACATATCTATTTTATTAATTTATCATAGTGGGAAACGGAGGGGTAAATTATTTAGTCATAACCAAAGAGATGCAGTCACAAAATACTAGCGAACTTGGTAACTTTCATAAAGCATGAACATTTTCAATTGAATTTATAAAAAGGCTTTGGATTTGTAAAATGGATTTAGAAATTGACTTCTATTTAGAGGCTGTTAGGGTGTAAATTCTAATACTCCAGGTTTGGATGAAAACACCACAGCCTAAAGATGCAAAGCACCAAATTCTACATATTTTTAAATATTTTCTGTTACTAAATGTTAATACGCAAGTTTTATTATCCCATCAACATTTATTATAGAGTTGAAAAAATTGAAATAATAGATCATAAAATATATAGATCCTAAAAAATTTAAATGAGATGCATAAATCAGCTTCTATGCTGTTGTTTTTATGCACAAAGATCTTTAAAACAAAAACAAATTTGTGTAAGTGAATTAAATTATTTCAATCCGGACACAGTACTTGTTAACTTGCATGTTTATCCCTTGCAAGGTACTGGAGAAGTCAACATTTACTGGAAATTTGTTGACCAGTGAGCAGAAAGGGATACATTTCATCTACATTTTCAGCTAAATATAAATCAGGTAAATTTGGTTCTATGTCAGATCACTCTTTATAAACAACTAATGTTCTCTAATTTTTCATACCCACTTAACATAAACATAAATTAAAAAATCACTAATACTGATTAATAAAAATGAAATAGCAGTCCAAAACTAGTTTTAGTTGATACAATATAATTCATAAAATGATATGACCCACCACTGTTTAGAAATGAAGTCCGTGCTGAAATTGCATGCTGGTATTTTTATTTATTTATTTTATTTATTTTACATTTTTTGCTAATGAGGTTAATAATGAGGTTAGAGACATTTTATTTTGTAGCAAAAAAAATAATCATGGTACAGGAGCAGAGTTTCTCTACTATTATGCCAGAATGAGAGAATTGTTCCTAGCAATATTGACCTAGTAATTTTTCTTTTCCCATTGGCCTCATTATATGATGTAACTACAGAAGACTTGAGCTTTAAAAAAAAGTAGAAAATTATGAAAACTTTTTTCTGCCAGAACGAGAAATCAGCTGAAAGGATTAAAAAATGCTTCAGTAAAATGTTTAACTCTAGATTTGTAAAATGAGCCTTTTCAAAAAAAAAAAAAAAAGGTGCAGTGCTCCATTACTCTACTCATGCAAAGATTCTTAGTCAATGATGTCACATTCAAAGCATTCTATATTTATTCTAAACATTAGCTTCGGTCACATATGATGCATTGAATACTCTCTCAAGCCAGATAGAAAGTGAGAGCTTGTTTCGGCAGTAATGTGAAGTCTTTGCTTTATTGCGGCGTGTCTAGTTTTTTGTGCGTAGAAAACACGTAAGCTAAGTCTTGATGTCTCCACATAAAAATCGGGTGGATGGTAGCATCTAGGAAGCTTGAGCTTACAGAGATCTGGTCCCTCTCTCTCCCACTTATACTATTTCTTTAGCAAGTCTGTAGGGAGATTGGGATCATTCGAATCTCGGTTTGGTCCAAAACTTCTGGATAAGAACCTTGGCTTAAGTGGTGAAAGGGAAAAGAGAATCTGTGACTTTATAGATATACCTAAGTTCATTATTTCTGTATTACAGACTGTCTTCAAGGTAGTGCCACATTAAGCCTAAAGGATCTGCATGGTTCAGCCTCCCGTAGCTAAGAGTGGTATCGTTTTGTCAACTTGGCTTTTACCAGAGTAGGAAGGCTATGGAGGCAGTTGTCCAGTTTCGCTCGTTGTACTTCAACACTTCCTCATTCCCAGACTGCTGGCTTCGAACATGTATCTGCAATGTAGTATAGCGCAACAGGCACTATAGGTTGTCCAGAAAGGCAGGACCTGTCATTCACAGACATCTGGCATTTCCCCTTACCAGGTGTTCCACCAAATAAACCTAAAGAGGTACCTACAGTATCTTCAGGCGGGATTCATACTTGGGGGACCATACCACGTATATGTGCACTAATGGTGACTACCTACTGCAGAAACTTGAGGAGAACCCCTAGCAGTGAGGCACAAAGAGTTCGACCTTAAAGCAATCATTGGCTTAGAGAGAGGTACCCTGTTAGAAAAAGGAAAATTTGAAGATCAGCCTACACTGTAAAAAAAAATA
The DNA here is from genome assembly GCF_903798145.1 of Danio aesculapii. Classification (NCBI taxonomy): domain Eukaryota; kingdom Metazoa; phylum Chordata; class Actinopteri; order Cypriniformes; family Danionidae; genus Danio; species Danio aesculapii. The sequence continues at coordinate 15,305,090 of NC_079446.1, forward strand.
TCGTAAAAAAAAGGTCAATTGACTGGCAGCTACGGCTGCCAAACAAAAACCATAAAATTACGGTAAAATTTCTTTGTTGAAATAAAGTGCAAAAAATAATAAATCTACAGATATTTTCATTAAAATGTTTATAGAAAAACACTGTTATTTTACAGACTTTTCCTAGATTATTACAATCAAATCAGTTCAAAAAAGTTACACACTAAGAGTTTTACAGAGAAACACTGTTATTTCACAAACTTTTCCTAGATTATTATGATCGAACACCATCAATAAAGTGACTGCACTAAAATTTCAAAAGAAAAAATGTTATTTAAAAGAATTTTATCTCTCAATCATTACAATTAAACACCTTTAATAAAATGCCAAGACATGCTCATGGTCGTAATTTAACAGTTTTATTTTGGATCAAAAACGTCTGGAAAAACAACAAACGAGATACAACTGATTAAAATTCTCACAACTTTAAGTTACAGTTGTTGCATTTTATTGAATAGTATTTATATCAAACATGTAGAGGTTTAATTTATATGGAATAATTCAGTTACAAATCTTAAATGAAATAGAACTGTAATGTGAAGGGGACGCTGACAAAGGAGTGCAGATCCAAATGCAGGTTTATTACACAGAGATGGTCCAACCCAGTCTCACGGCAGTTCGTGAAATAGTCACGAAATTTAATCTATTGATTCGTGTTCATGGGCACGAATTTCCCTCTTTTTTCGTGTCACCTTGCACGAATTTCCATCCAATGTATTTCAATAGGAAATCATTTTCGTGTCTCTAGCACGACTTATTTTGCCATAGGGTACCTGATGCTGCGCTTTTTAAAAAATATTTTTATTAAATATTATTATAACCACAGGGTACCAGACGCAGTATTACGATTATTATTATAGCCACAGGGTACCAGACGCAGTATTTTGATTATTATTACAGCCACAGGGTACCAGACGCAGTATTTTAATTATTATTGTAGACACAGGGTACCAGACGCAGTATTTTAATTATTATTGTTGACACAGGGTACCAGACGCATTTTTTTTTATTATTATTATTGACATAGTGTACTAGTTTTTCTAAACCGACGCAGAAGGAATTCCATTGCTTTCAATGGGTTGCCTCAGGCGTCATACGGAGACGTTCAAAGCCATCAAAAGATGTCAACGCAATATTTTAAACCTGGTTAACGTCTATTATAACAGTTTTTTTTTTAAATATGTGATTTTTGTTTTGTTCATGAAAAGCATCTGTAAAGAGGGTCGGGACAACTGTAAATGAGAATATACATCGGTCAACGTGACTTCTATTCAACAGTGATTTAACATCGCTCAGCTATTGGTCAAAATGCATCACCGGTGAGTTCACCGATGAGTTAAACTGCAGCAATATGTGGTAGGTTAATGCTACATAATGTATTTTTTATTTTCTATTGGAGATTAGTTGGTATTTATAAATATGTTATCATTTACTTTATATTTAATGAGTGAAATTATATTCAATTGCCCAGTTTAGGGTAATTATGCCTAATAAAACTGATTTAATGTGTTTGTTTTTTTAACTTAAAAAATATTACATTTAAAGTACTAAGTTTTAAAAATATTTTTAGCTGATCTTTGTATTATTAAATTATTCATTGAAGTTGGGGTCATAGTACGTCGAGATCTATTTTTTTTTTTTTACAGTCTATGGTCGCAATCCCAAGGTTCATTGCGATCCCAAGGTCCACTGCGGTTTTCCACGCGGTAAGTGAAAAGTAAACAAATAAAGACGATTTGTTGATTTAGATAAGGGGTTTGTTTAGAACTTTTATAAAAGCAGGGAAGTTATCTCCTGATGCATTAAATGACTGCAGACTTGATATAAATAAAGCATGTACTGCAAACTAGCGATGTTATCTAATTACATCTAAGTTCATTTATTAAAAAATATATTTTCCCCACATATAGTCGTGCATAGCTCAGAACAATATAGTTATACATTTGAAGATGAGGAGCAGTGTTACCAGATTGTTGTTTTCCACAATAGTAATCATCCAAAATCTAAATAAATTATGCAATATGCAATAAATATTACCTCTAATAATACAATTGTATTCATAACTACATCAATATTAAAGCAAATCAAGTGTTTCTCTTAAGTTTAAAGGCTACATTGTAACTGCAATTATTTTTCATGCCTTAAAAGAAACAAAAAAGCAGACATAACTGAATATATATATATATATATATATATATATATATATATATATATATATATATATATATATATATATATATATATATATATTTGTGTTTGTTTGTTTAATCCTTGTATCTTTCAGTCTGTTTCTGCCTATCACAATGAGTGATTCAGAACTTCAAGAGCAACTTTTGAACCTTGATAATCGGATTGATCAAGATTTCAATTATAAGCTCAAGTCTTGATGACAACTTGGTGATCTGCAGGAAGCAACTCCAGTAAAGACAACTGCCAAGGGTATGGTGGAGAAGGGTATGGTGGAGAAAGAGACACATTGTGTAAGGAAGGCCAAGACCAATCTGGAATCAATAAAGGGTTAGTTTTTCATTCCATGTATATTAAATATCTGCAATGTTTAGGCATATATGATTGTATGAGATCAAATTTACATGCATTTATTCTTCCACTACTATTGTATTAACGGAAAGAGACGCATAAGTTTTATTCTTACTATTGTTTATGAAAAACATTAAACTACAGTATAAGCTCACAAAATATTGTGGCTTAACTGTTTAAAACAATTTGTTCTATGTGTTGATTAGTGGCCAACCTTTTTTTTTATTTTCCAGAAAGTGTTTTGTCTGATTTGTATGACACCTTATAGACCATAAACTGATTCGGCTGTCCACATTGGAGTCCAGGAAATTAGAAGTCTGCTTATGCTGCTTGTCTACTAGTCTTGGGATAAGTTGAAATGTTATTAATGTTAATTTTCTGTTGTTTTAATCTTGTACAGCTCATAGGAACTCCAATCGTCCCAACTGTGAGAGGGCCTTGCTCCAGTGACTGTTGGCGTGTACTTCATTGTTTCCATTAGTCCCTGTATCTGTAGACCTAGGTGACAGTGGGCTAGAGTGAAATTTTGGTTTTATTTAAACTAAGGCATAATGATGGCCTTTTTATCTCAGATTTGGTCATGCAAGTAATTAATTGATATCATAAAATATTTTTATATTCTTTCCATTGTAGGTGGAAAAGATGTTGGTATAATTATTTTTAATAGACTGCCAAGATCTCAGCAGACATTTTTCTTAGATATTCTTGAGTGGGAGTCTGTGCAATACAAGGTGGATAGTATTTGCAAGAAGGATGTACTAGGTACTTTAAACTGTATTTGTTGAAACTAAATTAACAAGAAAACAGCTCTTTGATGTTCACCTAGTAAAATTAGATTAGAAGATATAAACTGTCATGTACTTGTTCTTGACAGGAAGATTTGTGGACTACATTAACTAATGACACGACCTCCAAAGAGTTGCAAAAAGCTGTCCAAAGTTCCAGCACCCTCTTTAAGTCCTTCATTTTGGTGTTCCATGCCAAAGCACATGAGTTTTAATGTGAGATTGGTGAACTATATGAGCATCTTAAACTGATGCCAAAATTTTGTTATTGCTTTCCAGGATATTGGCATACCAGGATAGGCGTGGTTTAACTGTTGGGAAGGAGGTTGGAACAGTGCAATGTTTCCTCTCTTGGATTGCAGTGACCAGACATGCTACTGTAACTCTCATGGTCATGTGCTGGAATTAGCAGATATTCAACTATTTGGCCATCTCACTGACCTGTTGATATCAGAAGGTAAAGACATCCAGTAGAGTTTGTTTTAGATGTTCAGTAACCTATTTGAATAGTATTATGATTTTTGATTTCTTATCACAAGACCACAACAGCTCTGCAATGCAAGTTGCAAAACAGAATCCATGAAACTGGCAGTGACCGGAAACCAATTGGAAGACTTTGGTTTATGATGTAGAGAAGTGGGCAGACGGTGATGAAATTATTATTAATATTACATATAGTCATGAATAATTGTAAGTGTTACTATTATTGTTTTGTATTTTCACTAGCAGAAACAAAGACAACAAAAAACAGAAGTGATGTGGATGTCTTCGCCTTATAGCATGGTATGTACACTAGACTTCTGTCAGTTTTGATTCTTTAACAGTTGATGTATAATCCATGTGATACAACTTTCTTCTTATGAATACATTTCAGACACTGTCAATCTAACAACAACGAGAAGGGCGTTCAACATTATCCTGCTAGTAAGGACTCTTCAAGAGAACAAATGATTCTTGTGGCAGAGATGGCCAACCATTATAAATACCAAATACCTTTCAACTCATCCTGGTTCCTTCAGAGAACTGTCCTGCTTGTGTGCTACTGAAAAGTATGTATTTGTATTATTTAGCACAAAACATAAGCATAAGGCTACCCAGTCCAAAGGATGTTAATACATTTTAATGTGGTTGTGTTCTTCTTTTAAGATACGACATGTGGCCTAAACGAAGAGGGTTTAAAAGGTCTGTGGATCATCATTCTCAGAAAGCAACAAAATAACTGAGAAAAAAAAAACTACGACAGGAGGGTGCAAGCTAGAGACCTGCAAGGTACCTGCATGTTTTGGCCGGAGCAGAGAACACATTTTTTAAATAAAGCTCCAACTGATGAGTATGACATTGACTACAGATTTTCTTTTACTGTAAAGAAAGAAGACGATGACCTTAACACTGAATCTAAAGCATGTAATAAAATCTGAATTTCATCATCTATAACCAAATTGTTGTCTCTTTTTTTTCAAATACATATACATGTACAGTATGTATGCATGCCTCTTAAATCAATCAGTGGTGTTAATTTGGAGCATTATTGAACGCCTAACTGCTTACAACATGTATAGATTTGAGGTATTCTATATGAAAATAAAATAAATACATTAACTGATATTGAGAGCTTTTAAAATATGAATTCTATGATGAAGAATGTGTATTGAATTTTTGCATATACTTGGCCAAAAAATGTTTATTATTATTATTATTATTATTATTATTATTATTATTATTATTATTATTATTATTATGGTCAACTGCTCAGATACCTCCAGTCAATATGTGGCTGAGTCAGGCAACCAGACTTCTACCACTTGAAAAATTTACCTATGATTTACATCAAAGATCTGATGTGTTCTGGCGCATTTGGTCCTCCTTCTGGATTTTTCTTGAGGGTACTCCATGACTATTTCTTCACCTTGGAATTTAAGGTTCTATCTGCTTTCTGAATGATTTTGAGATATTGAGCTTCAAAGTTTTTGCATTTCATAGCAAACAGTATGTGTGTAACATTTGTTCAAATAAAAAGTCTTAAAATTTAAACAACTTACAGCATACAAAAAACATCCCATAAAGTTAATAAGTTGTCATTTAATAAGAATATGTCAATAACCCAATTTTGACAAACATGTCAGATAGAACCTTATAACTCTAAGGTGACAATATGTCTTTCTAAATTTGTTTCATCTCCTTTTATTTTTGTCTTTGCTTTGTTGCATTTGTATGCATTTGTTAGAATGTCCAACAAAAACTGCTGTACATATTGTTACAAGATACCAGTACCACTGTTGTTCTGTTGAAAATTAAAATAATAATAATAAAATAAAAAAACTATTTGTACAATGTTCCATTGAATGCAAAAAAAAAAAAAAAAAAAAATCAAATGATGCCAATTAAAACATTTTCAAAACTAACAGAAAATCTATAAAATATGATTTTTTGGTAGACATAACCCATCTCAATAGCTTATACTCATATATAAGTACAGCACAAAATTATTTTACTTTTAGTTTAGATCATCTGAAGGTTTGCATTTTTATTTTGTTGGTTAATGGCTATGTGTTATAATCATTTGGAGGTTTGAACTATTCACAGCATTTGTAAAGATATCTTTTCGTCATCGTAACCTCATTTCTTACTATTTTCATGATTTTTACAATGCATAAATTCTTACAAATCATTTGATTAATAAAGAAAATAATTAGCAAATTAACCCATGATGAAAACAATAATTAAATGCAGTGTCTACAAAATTATCCAGATTGAGTTTCACCACAAGACACGTTGCATGGTGTAATACTAATTTGAATAAATATGGTATGGTAAAGGGGAAATTTTTATTTTAGACTTCAGTCCTTGGCTGAAGAAAGATAACAAAGGCCACGTTTGTCAGTATCTTAGTGTATAGTATGCTGTAATAACTGAAAACTGTTTAAAGATTATTATTATAGGGACACATACAGGACAAAGACATTATGTGGAATCATTATTTCCTGGATTAAATACATAAGTTCATACATTGTCATCAAAACATATTGTTACACAAACAAGTTGAAGATTTAAAAAGTAAAAATATTCAGATAAAGAGTTTTTTTCAAAACAAATACAAAAAGTCTTTAAAAGGTTACATTTATAAACATTTACATATTTTAATATAACTTATCCATATTTCAAATAAAGTAGAAACAATTAAACCACATGATGACCATTAATGAAACTTCTTTTCCATAATTAATCCAGTCAGAACACCAGTGAATTAACCAATTACTCATATAATTTGTGATGAATATTGATCACTATTGCAAATGACTAGTGATTTAAGAGTATACTGATGTTGTACAGCTTATTTTTTAACACAACTGTACATGTGACAATAACAATGTCTTATTCATGTTGAAGATGATACATCTACATAGGTTTTACTGCCTTTCTACTCCCAGGGGATGTGTAGAGCCCCATGGAAAAAGAAAAAAGTATTCACATTTCAAACGTCTCTAACTCGAAGTCAAATTAGAATATATAAGGGAAAAACCACAACACTATTACTTATGCTATATTCAATAAATAATATTGGACATAGTTTTCAGATATATACTGAAAGTCAATAAAAGCTGTTTAAAAAAACAATCGTTGTAAAACAACAAATTTATGTCTGGCTTTCACATATGTCATAAATATATGGACAATGACCTTATATAGATAGTCCTATGTTCATTAAAGATCGTATTTATTCCATTTTATTACAAAAATATTTTAAACTACATTACCCACAAGTCTTTGTCACTCTATAGATGGGACGGGAACAACATGGCGCTGCAAATTGTAGTTCATTGAAATGTGTAATTAGGGTTAGGTTTAGGGTTACGATCTTGGTTAATCGGTAACTAATTGAAACATGGCGATACCTCATTGATAAAGGACACTGTTAGTAAAGTGGCAAAGTTAGCAAAACATAGTTAGCAACACGAAGCATCTTTTAATTTGGCTTTAAAGTTAGTCCAATCACAACGTCGCAATCTACGTCACACTTGTTGTCTCTATTTGGTAATCCGGCTGAAGGTAGATTATAAATTAAGGATTTAAATATTAAAATTCATATTAATATTACATATTAAATATTATGTCTTATTAAAATACAAATGTATATTTACAGCGAGATTCCTTTGTGGGTGTAACCTGATGTGCAAAATGATCACAGTGAAACCAGATCATAGGCATACATTTGAAATGAATAATAAAATAATAAATGTCATGTTTGAAAACAAATATAGTTCAGCATTTCCTGTAAATTGACCTGCATCCTGTAGGTATCTAAATATAAATCTATGTCAAACTTCAAGGACAAATATTGTGCCTATTAAATAGTAAAAATAGTGTTGTAAATGAGTATGCAAATAAAGACAATACATTTTTAATGAAACATTTATAATTTATTTATAATACCACAAAAAAAAAAAATAATCACACAAACATGCAAACACCAAAAATATATATTTTATAACACTTTTATTGCAATATTTTATTACATACATATATATGCAAATGGTTAAAAACAATTATAATTGAAGGAAATGTATATTTTGTATTATTATTATTATATTTATTTATTTTGTGATATTTATTCATGTCATACATCTGGTATGTGAAGCTCAAGTAAAACTGCACTGCAAAAAATCTTTTCAAATGATGCCTTTGGAAATGCCATTATAACAAACTTTCACAACAGCAAGTCAAGTTCATGACAAATACAAAAATGTTTATAATGACAACTTTCTGAACCTAACAGCAAAAGTACCTAAAAGCTATAACACTTTTCAAAAACATATTCAAGTACTTACTAAAGAACAGCAACATTTTTACAAAACACTGAGAACCAATGTGTGCTTGGCGAGTCCAGGTGTTTATGGTGACTAGACTGTCATATTGCAAACCGGTTGGCATGAGGAGACTTGGGTGTAAAGTGTCGGAAATTCCTGGAAGGCTCCCATGTGTTATCCCAGGTTTTGCCACTGTAAAGTATCAGAAGTGCACAATATCATTAAAGAACAAAGAATCAAGATGATTGTTAGGTTTCATTTAGAAAGTTCAGTGATATTTATTTATATCTGTAAAGTGTCATTAAATCTGGCACTCTTGAATTAACTGCTTGAATAAGTTTAACATTTTCAGCATGTTTTCATGTATCCCAAGCAGATCTGACAGTCCTACAGACTCAGAGATGAAGATAGTGACTGCACTGATCACTTCTTGCTATTTAAAACACACTCTTTGACTCATCAATTATATGAAAACTACAACAGCATACAGTGCTCCACCCTAATAATATTGCTAAATTATGACAAGTTTATTACTTTACATGGCTAAACATTTATGTTATAGCTGCATGATTCACTGCTATTACTGTAACCCATTACAGTCTTAGCCCAACCTAATTGACTTTATTAGAAAACTGCATAGAAACCTGTTGCCTTAAACCACTTGTGTTTTTATACAAGGTGAAACTAAACAGCCATACTTGAATTAACTTACAACATTTACAATCTTATCGGACTTACAGTAACATTTTAATTTAAGTAGGGCTGTTAAGTTTTATCTTGCATATAATGTAAGGGGTTTAAGGCAATGAGTTTCTATACAATTTTCTAGTAAAGTCAACTAGATTTGGTTAAAGGAATAGTTCACTACTTACTCTCCCTCAAGTGGTTGTAAACCTTTATTATAAAACTTCCAAGTTTCTTAGTGTGGAACATGAAGGAAGTTTTTTGAAGAAAGCTGAAAACCTGAAACCATTGACATACATAGGAGTAAAAAATATACTATGGAAGTCAATGTTTACAGATTTTCATCTTTCTTTAAAATCTATATTTTTGTATTTAACTGAAGAAAGCAACTCAGACACATTTGGAACAAGTGAAGGATGAGTCATTAATGACAGAGTTTTCATTTCATTTTTGGGTGAACTATCTCTTTAAGAGTATACTGAAAGAAATGTCCTACTCAATGATGCTAACTTCAGCTACATGTGTAGCCCCTTGAGTACTTAATTAGAAATCAAAACAATGATCAAATCAGTCCTATTTTATGCCCTATATATCATATTGGCCACAGAAAGGACTACTTAGTGTTGCAATGAAATTAAACAAATAATAAAACTAGGACTTACCACACAATACAAGACAACCAGTGAATTTTCAACTCTACCTTTTCTGTACACAAGATGAGGTTCCAGCTTCAAAATGGCACCATAACACTGATCCTGAGTGGGGTGGTTGTGCTGCTCTGTGAGGTTGTGACTGTTCAGATGCAGTGCTGTGAAGAGTTCTTTATTAAAAGAAAGTACATTCTTTTCAAATCTGCACATATTAACAAAGAAAATACAATAATTTTAAATAATGATTAATTCTGAAAAACCTTACCCTTAGTCAAGATGAATTCATTTGGCCTCTGCATTCTTTTGCTACATGTATGGAAGACAGATGAATAATTATGTCTTCAACCCACTTATTTGCAGATTTATCTACTGTTTTCCAATAAATACATTGGACTTAATCCAGGACATTAATCCAGTGTCTAAAGGTTCTGCATCTGAAATGAATAAAAACAGATGTGACATTAGTTAAACCCACTAAACTACTAGATACATCAGTACTGCTTTAAGCAATTGTAATGTAATTTAAGTGTAGTCCAAAATTAGCCTTAATCTGTTTAAGATTATGATTTAAAAAGCATTTCTTGCATTAAAAAAATCCTGCCTCTTGTAATACATATGATCAATGGTAAATTTCTGAGAAGGTGCAAGGTAATCCTTGAGTTTTACCATTAACATCATGACTAACATAATATTTGAGAAGTATTTGACAGCTTGTTGCGTCTCTTTACCACAATTTAGAGATGATAGATTCTTTCTTTTATTAAATAAATTGTTAAAGGCCAAATTATACTAGTAATAGTGTATGATATTATGTGAAATACATCAGTTTATGTTAAACTTGAGCTTATGTTATGCTTTGAATAATGAAAAGTTGCATTTTTACCTACTGGAATAAGGGCATAATCAATTACATGCCCTGAAATTTCCAGCCTTCTTTTCTCAACAGGCTTATCTCACTCACTCAGTCACTCACTCACACACACACTCACTCACTCACTCACTCACTCACTCACTCACTCACTCACTCACTCACTCACTCACTCACTCACTCACTCACTCACACACACACACACACACACACACACACACACACACACACACACACACATATAAATATATATATACAGTTGAAGTCAGAATTATTAGCCCCCCTGATTATTTTTACCCCAATTTCTGTTTAACGGAGAGCAGATTTTCTCAACACATTTCTAATCATAATAGTTTTAATAATTCATCTCTAATAACTGATTTATTTTCTCTTTGCCATAATGACAGTAAATAATATTAGACTAGATATTCTTCAAGACACTTCTATACAGCTGCAAGTGACATTTAAAGGCTTAACTAGGTTAACTAGGCAAGTTAGGGTAATTAGGCAAGTTTTTGTATAATGATGGTTTGTTCTGTAGTCTATCGAAAAAATATAGCTTAAAGGGGCTAAAAATTTTGACCTTAACCTCTTAAGGCCCAAGCTGTTTTTTTTTACATGCATTTTTTATTTCTCTTTATTTTATTTTTTTATTTTGGCTTATTGGAACCTGATTAGAATAAAACCTAAGTACCAACTTTTGAAATGATGTACTTTTAGAGAAAAGTATGTCCATATATGTGGAATATGTCCGAATTTATATAAAACACAATAAAGTCACCTTTGTGTAATAGAATGAAAAACTCTTTATTTCTGCCTTGAACACAGCAGTTTTTTTCTTGCCTTTTTAATGCATTAATAACACATACACACATATTTTTGAACATGCTTTGACTATCAGTAAAAACATTTTTTTGCCCTTTTTGGACAGTTAAAATAGTGTTTGGGACATTTCATATGCTGCAAAACAGTTGCAGTATGACACTGTATGTCTGTAACAAAATATATAACATAAGACATAACAGCTAAAATGTGCTGTCCATGTATGTGGCCACTAAGCCCTAAGAGGTGAAAATGGTTTTTAAAAAAATTTAAATTTCTTTTATTCTAGCCGAAATAAAACAAATAAGACTTTCTCCAGAAGAAAAAATATTATCAGACATACTGTGAAAATTTCCTTGCTCTGTTAAACATAATTTGGGAAATATTCATAAAAGAAAAAAGAATCAAAGGGGGGCATTATATATAATGTGTTTGTGTGTGTGTCTGTTTTAAGGCATGAAAAATAATTGCAGTTACAATGTAGCCTTTAAACTTAAGAGAAACACTTGATTTGCTTTAATATTGATGTAGTTATGAATACAATTGTATTATTAGAGGTAATATTTATTGCATATTGCATAATTTATTTAGATTTTGGACGATTACTATTGTGGAAAACAACAATCTGGTAACACTGCTCCTCATCTTCAAATGTATAACTATATTGTTCTGAGCTATGCACGACTATATGTGGGGAAAATATATTTTTTAATAAATGAACTTAGATGTAATTAGATAACATCGCTAGTTTGCAGTACATGCTTTATTTATATCAAGTCTGCAGTCATTTAATGCATCAGGAGATAACTTCCCTGCTTTTATAAAAGTTCTAAACAAACCCCTTATCTAAATCAACAAATCGTCTTTATTTGTTTACTTTTTACTTACCGCGTGGAAAACCGCAGTGGACCTTGGGATCGCAATGAACCTTGGGATTGCGACCATAGACTGAAAAAATAAAATAAAATAGATCTCGACGTACTATGACCCCAACTTCAATGAATAATTTAATAATACAAAGATCAGCTAAAAATATTTTTAAAACTTAGTACTTTAAATGTAATATTTTTTAAGTTAAAAAAAACAAACACATTAATCAGTTTTATTAGGCATAATTACCCTAAACTGGGCAATTGAATATAATTTCACTCATTAAATATAAAGTAAATGATAACATATTTATAAATACCAACTAATCTCCAATAGAAAATAAAAAATACATTATGTAGCATTAACCTACCACATATTGCTGCAGTTTAACTCATCGGTGAACTCACCGGTGATGCATTTTGACCAATACCTGAGCGATGTTAAACTCACTGTTGAATAGAAGTCACGTTGACCGATGTATATTCTCATTTACAGTTGTCCCGACCCTCTTTACAGACGCTTTTCATGAACAAAACAAAAATCACATATTAAAAAAAAAAACTGTTATAATAGACGTTAACCAGGTTTAAAATATTGCGTTGACATCTTTTGATGGCTTTGAACGTCTCCGTATGACGCCTGAGGCAACCCATTGAAAGCAATGGAATTCCTTCTGCGTCGGTTTAGAAAAACTAGTACACTATGTCAATAATAATAATAATAAAAAAACTGCGTCTGGTACCCTGTGTCAACAATAATAATTAAAATACTGCGTCTGGTACCCTGTGTCAACAATAATAATTAAAATACTGCGTCTGGTACCCTGTGGCTGTAATAATAATCAAAATACTGCGTCTGGTACCCTGTGGCTATAATAATAATCGTAATACTGCGTCTGATACCCTGTGGTTATAATAATATTTAATAAAAATATTTTTTAAAAAGCGCAGCATCAGGTACCCTATGGCAAAATAAGTCGTGCTAGAGACACGAAAATGATTTCCTATTGAAATACATTGGATGGAAATTCGTGCAAGGTGACACGAAAAAAGAGGGAAATTCGTGCCCATGAACACGAATCAATAGATTAAATTTCGTGACTATTTCACGAACTGCCGTGAGACTGGGTTGGATGTCCTGTGCGCGTTATGTGTGTGTGTCTGTGTGCACAAACCTGCCTAAACGTCGTTGTCCGTATCCACTGAATCAAAAAGTTCCGAATTGTTGTGCGATTGCCTTGCACTCTCAGCTCACATCATTCAAAAGAAAAGGTCCACATTGTCCCCCAATAATGTCAACAGACTGGACGGTTTAGCAACTGGCTGAATGTAAAGGAGGACTAAGCAAAATTGTTTCTACGTTATAATTAATGTTCTCATGTCACAGCAATACAACTTTACAATGAGTACAATTGTTTGGATTCAATACTCTATTGTTATTATAATTTTCCATTTTCCATATTTGCAATGCCTGTATTTTGGCATTTTTTGTGGTCCACTTAGAATCCAACATGGAAATCATTTTTTATTTATTGGCATTGATTGTTTTGAAATTCAAATGGCAATTACATGCCTGTTTTTATTTCTGTAATAATATGGCTGTCAAGTCAGGATCTTGATGGTTTATTGTGGGTGTGTTGTTTACATGAAGGAATCTGTGTTACAAGTTAAACAAAAATTCTAAAAAAAAATTATATTTTGAATTTAAGAAGTTTTTGTCTTGAGTTTACATTAATTTTATATTTGAATAGCCAAAAGTACAAGTTTCAGTCTTTTAAATGTGATTAATCACAATTAATAAAAAAAAAAAAGTGTGATTAATTTGGTAAGTTTTTTTAATCGATTGACAGCACTAATATATATATAGACTACTTGTAAATCACGTAACAATATGCGATTTAAAAGGGTAACTACTAGTATATAATAGCGACAACAGAAGACAGACTCCAAATAGTTTGGTTTAAAACAAGCATGCATGAATGTGACAATCAAAAATAATGGCTGATTGATGTTTAAAGGAACCTATTAAATGTAAAGTAATAAGGACAGGCCCTATTGAGTTAACTTAAATAAAAGTTGCGGGGGGTGGGGGCACTATTAGCTAAACATAAATCATTAAATAGGGTTAGACTATTAACATCTCCCTTTAAAACGAACAAATTTGTTTATTTTTTTTTCTTTTTAAATGAATAGTTTTCCCAAAAAATTTAAATTGTCATAATTTACTCAACCTTTACTTGTTCCAAACAGGTTTGTCTTTTTTCCTTCTGTCCTCCCTTCTAAATCTGGAAATTGACTTACATTGAAAACATTGACATAGTATTTGTTTTTCATTTTGTTGTTGAAGTTCATAGTTACAGGTAACTGATGTATAAAAAATAGTATATAAAAGTATAAGTATAAAAAGTATAAAAAAAAAAAATATATATATATATAATGAATCAAAGAAACATTGACTTTCATCGTTTCTTTGCCTACTTTCATTTAAAATTTGGGTCGGGTGTAATAGTACACCATGTTTTTTTTTTTTTTTTTTAGGACTACACCACTGATCATAACATCACTTCAAGAAACAACTTTTCACCTCGACGAGAAATCTCATCTCAATCTTGCGAGATCTCGTAGCTGGAAATATTGTCACTCTAATATATATATACAGATGAGTGGTTTGCACTGACTGCATATGTTTTTCTGTTGTTTTTGAACCCAAATAAGGCTTAAATGTACATTTTGGGTAATTGTTCTGAAATTGGTAACATTTTGGAGACTGTAAGTATCATTAATCTGCAGCTATAATCAAATCCTGTTCATAGAAAGGTTAGTAACATTTACATAAGTATTTATGTATATAAAGCATTTGTTTTGTTTTGTGTCTCATATGACATGTGAATGACCCGCATATCTTTATTTTTACTTTTCTTGTCAACCACAATTTTCTGTTGTACATCATGCCTATCAAAAAGATACCATTTAGCAGTGGAGACTGTCTTTATTAGTCAAGCCTGAAGCCTCTTTTACACCACGTGCGCAAGGCATTTTATAGCATCTAGATTAACAGATTTTAGCTTTCATAATACATACAGAAGCAGCGTGGCACATAAGCAGAGCTGAAGCAGCAGTGTCACTATAATTTTGGTACTGGGTCTATTTTAGCCAAGCTGCTTAAATTCAATTAAAGAGACAATGCATTGATAATGACCAAAAACACATTGAGCGACATTAAAAAGTAGTAGTTTTACCCAACAAAAGCATCAATAATATATTTGATAATAATATTTGTTTGGGCCAAACTACAAAACCAAATACATTTTTTAATCAGTTTTGCTTAAGTTGCACACTAGTTTAATTATGTATAAGTATCATTATAAATAAATATTATTATAACTACAGGTCTACCTCATGCTGACAATGAAAAACAAAATTACATGATATTACAGGTGATTGTCTTCTGAGTGCACCTTAAAAGACATGAAAGCCACTTCTCATAGAGTTTGAGAAGCATACAGTTCTTTCTGATCTACATAGTAAAATAAAGACAGCCTCCGATCAAGTGCATGCTTGCAGATTCTGCTAGTGTGAAGGAAAATGCCCGCATGCTATTTATGCTCTCCCAACCCACAACACATACACTGCTTCTGCTCTGCTTTCATGTGCGGTGTGAAAGAGACATGATAAAGATGACCCGTACTGTGCTGAACCATACCACTCAATGGAGATATATGGAGATGAGGCATAAATTAGTTGGTAACACTTCACAATAAATTTGCATTAGTTAATGTTAATATGTTTACTAACATAAATACTAACATATGCAGAACATTTATTACAGTGTTTATTCATATTTATTAAATTAGTAATTAAATTAGTTCATTGCTATTTCTTGATAACAGTGTATTAGCTAGAGTGAATTAGTGTATTAACAGTGTATTAGCTCAGTGGTCCCCAACATTTTTATCACCGCTGACTGGTCTATGCTTGACAATTTTACCACAGACAGGGCGACGGTGGATCATAGGTTGCTAGGCGACCATCAACCGTTTTCTCAGAAGATGACAAGTTAACAAAACATTGCAGTCACTCTGATACAAGTTTTACTTATGGAGAAAATTACAAAGCACTGCAGTGTTTGGGTAAAATAATTAGTCTACCGAAATGTGTATAATCCATACAAGCTGAAGCTGATCGGTCAGTTCTTGTCACGTTACTCACGCTGCGCACTCGGCATTCATTCAACTGGGGGCGTCTGAAAGACAAGAGCGTGCACCTCAATTGGAAATAAAAAAATTTGGGTGAACTCTAGAAAAGACAAAATATGGAAACGACCCCTTAAAGTCCGCCGTCATTTGCAATCTCCAGCAGTTGATCGTCTTGCACAGATATGGTGGATTCACCTGATTTGTTGAGAAATGGATTGTGGATGCATTCCTTGGCAGTTTGCGGGTCCTTCACTGGGCCTTTTCCCCTTAGCAAAGAAACTTTCCAAAGACTCATTTTGCTGCTTGTGGGTTAAATTTGGGTGCTTAAGTGACCCAGTTGTAAGCGAGAGAATAGTCGCTATTCAAAATAAAAGATTTTTCTAAATAAAAGATTCAGATAATAAATAAATCTTGTACGGACCGGTACCAGTCCATGGCCTGGTGGTAGAGGACCGCTGTATTAGCTAATGTTAACAAGCAACTTGTTTTTAATGCATTTGAATAATGCATTAAATGATAAACTATAATTAATAAATACTGTTATACATTGTTTATTCTTAGTTCATGTTAGTAAATACATTAAATAACATTACCTAATGGAAACGTGCTGTAAAGTGTGACAGATTACAGAAGGTTTCATTTTGATAATTTTAACACAAGAACACAAAACACTGCAAAAAAGTGAAGTGACCCATAAAGCTTAATTTACAAAAATGCATATCATATAATCTTTTCTCAAGGCAGTGATTTGATTAGCTATTTTGGTTGGTCGTCTTTTATGTCATGAGATCAGGACATGTCCTGTTTATTACCTGTCCCCTCCAATAGCAACTCCCTCATAAACCCCATCTGTTGTGTGTGAGATGATGTTGTTGAGTTCATTGGACATCCCTCCTGAACAGGACACATATGCCACACTGCCTGGCCTGTACAACTTTGATGCCAGAATATTGTCAAGCCTTCCACCGGTGTTCCCAATCTTAAAGCAGCCTGGCTTTATACCGCCAACCTAAAACATAAAGGTTTGCATTAGTAAATACCTGCAGAAAAAAAACTGTAGAAAGTAGTTAGTAAACTGTACAATTAACTAGGCCAGGCCATGTAACATGTCATACAATATGACAAACATTGCAGCTCTCTTTTTTTACTTTCTAATTTTGGGTTGAAATGTGAAATGAAGATTTGTGTTAAACTTGATTTTCAGCTATAAATTAATGAATAAACAAAGTTAGATAAATATCAAAGATTTTGAAATACTTACAGTAGCAGGTCCAATGAGAGTGACGCCCTTTTCATCAGCTGTTTTGATAAGTTTGCGAGTCAGAGCTTCAGGAATGCCTTCAGCTATGATGGCTATAGTGCGTAATAAACAAACAAATATATATATATATATATATATATATATATATATATATATATATATATATATATATATATATATATATATATATATATATATATATATGTGTGTATATATATATATATATATATGTGTGTGTATATATATATATATATATATATATATATATATATATATATATATATATATATATATATATATATATATATATATATATATATATATATATATATGCTCTGGTTATTTTTTAAATCTGGTACATAAAAATAATAATAATAAAATACTGTGAAACAAAATAATCAAATCAATAATTAATGTGCTTTAAAACCATAGAAGTTCAATAAGATACAAAAAAGTTGGTACTTGTATGCATTTCTGTGTCATTACTGATTGGAGTTTTCTATTGAGTCCTAATATGGATGTTGGAGAAGCCATACTTCAAAAAAGTTATTGATTATCAATTCATTCAATCACTAATTCACAATCATTAAAATCATTTCAATTACTTTTTCAATTACTTTGACTGAAAATTAACTCAATTCTTAAATAATTTCATTATTTGACTTAAAATAGACAATATAAATTCAACACTTTTAATTACTTAAATTTGAATTAATGGGGCCTTTTCAGTAAAAGAATATGTAACACTTAAGAAATTGTAACCATTATGTCTATCAAGATGAATATTTTAAAAACAATGACACAAAATGTCATGCATACATTGTTATAACATTTATTGTTTCTCTAGCATGTGTTTTCTTAGTTGAAAAATCTAGTTATTATGCAAAATATCTGAATAACAAAAATATGTACAATTACTATTAATTTATACAGTAAGGATAATGCAGTTTTGATTAATTTATAAACTTTCTTATTCAATTTCTGAAACACTAAGTTTTGCAGCTGGTATTATGGTGTGCGTAAAATCAATCGTTTAACTCTTTTCCTGCGGTAACAAAAGAAACGCTTTCCTGCCATTGACTAGTTTTACGGCAAAAAAAAAATTGTCCCAAATTTCTGGGAATTACTACCACAAAATCAGTAATTTTTATCACAAAAAAATCCTGAAAAACTAGGGGTCTGATTTACATAAACAGGAATACTTTAATTAATATGATTAAAACAATACTCTGATTAAGAGTCAACCATGTAAACAGAGATTTTTCTGACTAAAGTCATAATCATAGTAAACACAAATCGAATTAAGAAATGGAGTATTCCTGTTTTAGTCACATTAATGAAGTGCAGTACAGACATGTGAACACCTTTTTCAAACTATTACAGTCATGAAAGATATTCCATACACACAAGACTATTTGACAATGTATTCTCCACTCCTTGATTTAGTCCAGGACCACAGACAACCGCATCTCCAAGGGTTCAAGTGCATGCACAGTGAACTCCCAGGAGATTGTTACACCTGCTATAACCAAATACAAATTTACAAATGCTGTCCTGGAAATGCTAAACTTTTTTTACATTTGGAGTGTGGTATCAAATTTCATTAAAACAACTATCTTCATATGGTCCTTACTTCATACTCTCATCCAGTAGCTCAGAGTTTGT
Organism: Danio aesculapii; assembly: GCF_903798145.1. NCBI lineage: Eukaryota > Metazoa > Chordata > Actinopteri > Cypriniformes > Danionidae > Danio > Danio aesculapii. The sequence continues at coordinate 15,324,272 of NC_079446.1, forward strand.
AAACGGGCCCTGAATGAAATGTTACTGAATGAAAGTGGAACTGCTGAACAGCAAATGAAGACGAAAAATTTTATATGAAACACCCAATATCACATGAAACTCCAGAGAAAACATTGGATGGCATGGCGATGTAATGACATAAATTCATCTATGTGTTATAACATGTAAAACAGGTACATGACAGGAACATTCTAAAAGCAACTTATGTAAACACCTTAATTATATTATTACCTTTTTAAATTAAGGTAAATGATTACTGAGGTCTATTGAGTTACTGTTGCCTTTCTACCAGCTGGAACCAGTCTGGCCATTCTCCTCTGACCTCTGGCATCAACTTCCACCGAACTGCCACTGGATATTTTCTCTTTTTGGTTGTGATGGTTGTGCGTGAAAATCCTAGTAGATCAGCAGTATCTGAAATACTCAGACTAGCCCATCTGGAACCAACAACCATGCTATGTTCAAAGTCACTTAAATCAACTTTATTACCAATTCTGATGTTCGGCAGATCGTCTTGACCATGTCTTCATGGCTAAATGCATTAAGTTGATGTGATTGGCTGATTAGAAATTTGTGTTAACAAGCAGTTGGACAGGTGTTCCTAATATTTCCTAAATGATGTTTAACAGAACAAGGAAGTTTTCACAGTATGTCTGATAATATTTTTTCTTCTGGAAAAAGTCTTGTTTGTTTTATTTCGTCTAAAATAAAAGCAATTTAAAATTTTTTAAAAACTATTATAAGGTCAAAATTATTAGCTCCTTTAAGCAATTTTTTTTTCAATAGTCTAAAGAACAAACAAATGTTATACAATAACTTGCCTAATTACCCTAACCTGCCTAGTTAACCGAATTCAGGGGTGTCCAAACTCAGTCCTGGAGGGCTGGAGATTTTAGCTCTAACTTGCCTCAACAGACCTGCAAGGATGTTTCTAGAAAGGCTAGTAAGAGCTTGATTAGCTAGCCCAGGTGTGTCTGATTGGGGTTGGAACTAAACTTTGCAGGACACCGGCCCTCCAGGACTGAGTTTGGACATGCCTGACCTGATTAAACTAGTTAAGCCTTTGGACGTTAATTTAACACACACATGCACACGCACACACGCGCACACACACACACACACACACACACACACACACACACACACACACACACACACACACACACACACACACACGAAATTCGATTTTCAGAATTAGTTTTCACAGGACTGATGTTACTGTGACTTAAAAAAAATGCTATTTTAGCTAGCAAGTGGAAACATTACGCTGTCAGTATAGGATATTACCTGAGGATACTGAAGTGCTTCCATGGTATTGTCCAAGGCTGAGCGAAGGGAGGCAAAGTTAATGAGTACGTCAACATCTGGATGTTTCTTCAAAGCATCAGCCATGTTCTTATAGACAGACAGTCAGATCTCCTTATGACCCCAGTAAAATTTCTGCTTGTGGTCACCACTGGCACACACAAAAATGAAAAATCATAAAACCATGCCCTCAAAATAGGAGATAAATCCTAAGGTTATTTTTAAATGTACTGACGTGAAGGGGTAGATCATTGCCACAACAGAGGGTTCATCACGAGAACACACGTAATCAAAGTCCAGCATGCCTTGAACTGCCCGTGTCTGCATGCCCCACACAATTACCTTGGTCTGTCTGCTGAACAGAGTCGTGGCTTTAGCTAAAAGGAGGGACAACATTAAATTCAACTGATTGGTCAATGCCAAATGAAAACTATGTAAATATTAACTGACATTAATTCAGCCATGAACAAAATATTTGTTGCTTCATCTGCATTAACTTTATGATGGTTTACAAAAGGAAAAAAAAAAAACAGACTTTAACAAAGCTGTTTTCAAAAATATGAAAACAGACTGAGAAAATGAGGATAAAGGTGTGGTCACATTTAACAATGCTTTGCACAATTTAACAGGCAAAATTCTGTCATTCCAGTAGAAATATTTGCATTTTTCAGAAAGCAAGGTTACTTGCTGCACATGCTTGAGTGACGTCATTCTTGTTGTTACATTTACCTCTTGATTGTGTTTGGAGCTCTGCTGCGTTGATTCGAAATTTCCATTTTTATCATAAAATACATCACCATTCATTACTATCTTTCTTTTTTATAGAGGGCGAACGCTACAAGCTTCTTTCACTGTTACTGTCTTATGTTCTTCACCCTATATGTTGCTGTATAAAGATCTTACTTCCTGCTTTGCTACTGTTCGGACCAATGACTGTAAAAAAAATATGAACGACGCGGCAGCGCCTTTTCCCACTGAACGCTTTGAAGGCAAAACGCCTCATGACAGGCACAAACTGTCGCAAAAGACTGCTGAAATTGGAGTCTGGGCATGCACAGAAGGAACCACCTGATGGAGCCAGAAGTGGAACCACGGAATCAAGCTTTCAACCAAACGTCAAATCAATCGTTTGAAAGATGAATACAGCAATATTTCTAAATATATCAACAGGATATTTACACATCCCATCCCTAGACTATATCAAATAATATAAGCAGTATTAATACATCAACTGATGTCTATCAGCTGCTGCAACATTGCTTGTATATTGTTTATAACTTTTTTTTTGCCTCCGTTTTAATTTGGTTTATTAAGAGGAATTTACCTTTATTTGAATGTTTAGTAGGTGTTTTCAAGTAAAAAAGCCATTGGTAAATTATGCATATAAATAATATGACATTTACAGTTCTGTTTGTTTTTTTAAGATTCTGCTTCTAGAACATTAATATTTCATAACAGCAAATTTAGGAGATTAAATCAATAACATGCCGAAACTCAAAATGTCAGAGACGTCCTTTAAATCAAGTTTAAATAACGTTACATGAGATGAATGTGGAGATCGGCTAACATTGGTTTTGTCTTTCTAATTATTATTTCAGACCCATAAAGAGAATTACTGCTAGATAGCGATCACCTGTATTTTCCCCGTCATGGCTAGGCGTGTGTCAGCAAACTAATAAAGCCCGAAAAGCCGTCAATTTACCAAATAAACAGTGTTCCACCTGATCCTGTATGTCAGAAAGTATTGTTTACTACTGAGCTCATATTATCATGGTAAAATAGCACAGAAATCGAATAATAACACTTCAATCTCCTCCTGAAGCTCTGATGGTCTGTTTAGAGAAACTGTCAATTACAACTGTCAATCACGATGACACGCCCTGTTTTTATAGCATTAAATTACTGGCTAATAACATAGTCTTTACAAAAATGAAGATCTGTACCTATATCAACATGATAAGCAGTGCCTTAATTGAACAAAACCATCTTTCGAGACATTTTATTGCAAGTGTAATTAATTTTTTTTATTTGGGCTCAAGTCTCGTTCAACTCGGAGGAGGTGGGCTTTATGACTTGTACTGCAGCCAGCCCCCAGGGGGGCGATCTAACGGCCAGGAGCATCATTTAAAATCAGGCGTGTGGCACACTTGGTTCGGATGCCTTGCTTACTGCTCCATGCTTTGCTTTTTATGTTTCACACACTAATTTTACTTCAGCCTATCAGCAGAGTGCTCAAATGGCACAGCTTGAAGATCAACACTGAATCGAGTGTTACATAACACTTAGCTAAAATCACGTGAAAGCATGTGATTGGCCCAGGAGAGAAAATAAGCGGCTGAAACATTAACTCTACCCCCACACATAATTATACACAAAATAATAGAATAATGTAAAACTACTGAACACAACTGATAGACTAATGCCTTGGAGAATTCATTCAGTTATTGAAAAAGTACAGATATTGTTGAACAAATTTGAGTGACTTTTCACTACAGCTGCTGAATCTAAAAAAGCTGACTCTCAGCTGTCTACTTTGAAAGCAGAAAACAAATATTTATGGGATAAAGTAGACAAGTTGGACACATAGAAGAGATGATGGAATTTGATGATTTCAGGTGTTCCAGAAGCAGCAGGAGAGAACGGGCATTTTTGCAGTTTGTATCCCGCTCACACCATTTTATATATATATATATATATATATATATATATATATATATATATATATATATATATATATATATATATATATATATATATATATATATATGTATGTATGTATGTATGTATGTATGTATGTATGTATGTATGTATATGAAGAGTTCAGATGCAAAACCCTCTAAATACATCAGACCTCTTTTCTTGTAAATGAGCATTTTCTATCAGGCTCCTCTGATTAGGTTCAGAAGTTTCATTTTATAGATAATGAAAAGGTATATATAAATAACTTTTTTTTCAAAAATGTCACTTTAGACAATTCTTTGGTATTTAACAAGGTAGATTTTCTTTTGTGTCAAAACCAGCTAAATCCACTTGTGCTTATTTTTTGCAAAAACCTCTAAATCCACCTATTGGGACATGACAGTGTAATTAGTTAAAAATCACAAAAGATGCAATTAGAAATTATTTTAACAAACATAAAACACATTACACAAACCACCTAAAATTAAAAAGACATAAATCTGTCAAGTAAGTGGCGGTTCATTCCGCTCTGATAAACCAGGGAAAAAGCAGAAGGAAAATGAATGAAATCTATCAAGCAAGTGCATTAATCAATAACATTAAAACTGACATTAATTAAATCTTAATTTGTTGTCATTTATGATATTTGGGATTTAGATTTATTGTAAGTAGAACAATGCAAACATTGCAAACATTGTAAACTAAGCTTGATAGATTCAAATAATGTTGTGTAAACACATTATGAAACATCAATATCTGTGCATTGCCCATTAATATAAAAAGCTTATAAGATGTATAGGTATCATGAAGGAATACAAATAATGTTTGGTTTTTATACACTATATTTATCTTTTAAAAAATTGGGACGTTTTAATTTGCTATTCACTGACAGTCGGACAGTCTCATCCAGTTCATCAAACTCTTTTAATTAGTCTTTTAAAATCTTAATCGAAAGCCTCCCCATAAAAGCCGGCATGTCAGTGCGCTGCTACATTAAACACATATGATTCGATTCGCGTCTTCTGATTGGTTCTCGGGACATAGCGGTTTTTGCTGTCAAAGGCAAGTGGCATTTAGAGGCTTTTGCCAACAAACTGTTATTTCTGAATGTGCTGATGCTGCGATTTAGATGATTTTAAGCAAAAATATTTGTTGATGGTGTACTACGTGCCTAAAGCATTCACTCAATGTCATTATCTCATGTTTGGTGAAAGTGGGGTTTTGCGGTTTTTGCATCTGAACTCTTCATATATATATATATATATATATATATATATATATATATATATATATATATATATATATATATATATATATATATATATATATATATACATACACAACATACAGAAAGAAGGTTGCTGGTTTGAGTCCTGGCTGGGCCAGTTGGCATTTCTGCAGTGATGTCATGTATAGACTACGTCAAGCACACTGAAGTGCACATGCACAATGTGACGTACTGCGTGGCTGCCTCCATAATTGCATATCTATACTTTATAGAATGTACTTTTCTAACGGTTTTGTAGTCAATTCAAAGTTTAAATCCAGGCACAATGTTGCAGTGGCAGCCAGAACAACTGAAAATGGATTTGGGCTCCAACAAATTTGGGCTAAAACGAGTATAAAATACACCAAACGTACGTCTCAGGTCCAATTTGGCAAATAAACCAAAAGAACATTCAAGAGTAGTAAAACACATTAAAATTCTCCTCTTCTTTCATTCGAAATTTCAACAATATTTAAGAATGAAATCAGAGGACCAGAAGTACCTATTGCATAGTTCATTAAAAACCACTGCCATGCCAAAATAAGACACTGTGCAAAGAAACACACGAAAATTTTTGATCACCCTGAATTCTTACCTTTAACTGCTGCATTTAACATTACTTTACCAGACCATGAATCGCAAAGTGTGGAAACTAATTATGATGATAAACAGAGAAAGAAAACATGATAGCATAAATAAAAAAGAGAGAAAATAAAAGTGAAACTAATCTAAAAAAAAAGTTACAGGACAAAAAAATGAAAAACAAAGATAAATATGTTATAACATATATATATGTAATAAGTTGGAGTAAGTAAATGTTTTAGTGCCTTAAAAAAGCTGATCATTGGTTTCAAAACAGCACTGTGTATTTATACAAATACACCCACAAATTTATACAAATTTATACAACACCACTATTTTAGAATGAAACCAAAGGCCTTCAGTGTATTGATTGTGTGTGATTGTATTTAAGTGTTCATTTTGGTGCCAGAACAAATGTTTTGTATGTGGTAATGAATTTTAAGATAATAAACACATAGGATTCATAGCAAATAATCATTCTTGTTATGATACTTTAAAGGAGTGTTTTTAGTAAAGGAGTGACACAAATTTACTCATTATAGGGTGCAGATAATGTGCAGGTATTATGGAGACTCATTTCACTGCTTCAGTAATTATAACGGGAGTTTTTGTTAAAGTTTTTTCTTTGTAGAAGTCTTACTCTAAAAGACTTAATAAAATATTTAACCTCAAATCTAAGTGTTTTGTGTAAATATTAAATTTTGTGCCAAGGACCATATAATGCCAGGTGAGATTATACAAGACCCTGTGAGGATTTAGTCTGTCAAAACAACCAGTTAGATTTACATTTTATTTAACTTAAACTTAACTACTTGATTCATAAACAGTTGCCATACTGATTTTAACTGTACTTAATATAGTAAACACTGTACAATGTCCTTAAAAATTAAAATATCTGGGTTACAGCCAATCAATAAAATACCTACTATTTCTAAATGTAAAGTTAAACAAGATTGATTATTTGTTGATTTGTTTTTGGTAACACAAAACTGCATGAATTTGTGTTAAAGCATTTACTATCATACATAGTAATCATTACTATATGCCTAAATAATAACACATATAAATGTTGATTTGAATAGTTTTTTTTATCATTTACTAACTCATTCTGAATTATCTTAAAACCACCAATGACTCTTAAATACAAATGATTTGTAAATAATGATGTTGATATTGTAAATAATATAAACATAACAATATAAATGTGTTTAAGTCAAGAACACAACATTTGTAGGGTCAGTTATAAACTGCTTACTAACTTATATTAATGTAGAGTTAATGCTTAACAAATAATGAATTACAACCAGTTGTTATTACAACCAGTGGGGAGTGTGTAGAAATATAGCTACTTGGGACATTCATAAGCGGTAAAATCTAGCTTTCTAAAAATGCAACCAATGTATAATGTTTATGATAACTAGATTTTTGTTCTTCTCTTTTCTGAACATGAATTGTTTGTGGTGAACCAGCTGCTAAACGACTGGTAGATGACCTGGTTGAGAGCAATGATAAAGTTATTTAGGCTTGCCTATTTTAAAAAAAGGGCAAGAAAATCAAAAATTATATGTGATGATTAATCCATGTTTAATTATGCAGTTGAGCTTAAACATTTTACTTAGCCCACCTATAACTGAACAACAGTTAAAAAAAATCTATGCAAAATTCAAAATCAATGCAAAGTCACTGGTGAGGGTGAAGTTGCTGTGATGGTTTTATACATCAACTGAGCTCTAAATACCTGGTGGAGCACCTGCTGTTGGTGTCATGACATCTGTGACACTACAGGTCACTTTGTGTTCAGACAATGAAGTATTTCTGGTTCTTGCTGTTGTCTGAAAAAACAAAAAGGAATTGTTTACTTTGGAAGCGCTGCTCAAACATAAGTCATACGTCAACTGGAAAAACTTGATTTTACACACCAAATTAATGACAACAGTTATTATTATATTAGTCACTTCAATTTAATGTCATTTGTATCTGGTATTAGGATGTGTTTTCATTGATGTGATCAGAAGTAGACAACGGTGTGAACAGGGTCAAAAAAGTTTCAAATACACAGATCGCAAATAATAGAAGGTTAAATCACTCTGTATAGTTTTTCTTTGTCAGCTTTCCTGTTCATATACACTCTGCTACATTAATAAAATCTCTCAAAATCACTTAACTGATAAAAAAGTAAATAGATGAGAACAATTCCATAGCTATAACAATCTCAAATTTATATTTGAGTTATTCTTTTACAAAAAAAATTCTATTTGAATACAAATGATTTTTTTGCGAAATGCAGCCTTTTTGTTCAATCTCTTCATTACTTTCATGACAGGATGGTACTTCTCATATAAAATGATTAATGTTCTGTTAATCATTATATTTTATGCCAAGTTATGTACAACAAAATGCTAAATAATTGGTCATTCTGAGTGATAGAAACATCTGATCCACTTAATAAATTTATTGGTAAGCACAGTCAATCTCATTAATTTAGAGTGCATTCGGAAAGTATTGATAGCGCTTCACTTTTCCACATTTTTTACCTTATTCCAAAATGCATTAAATTAATTTATTTTCTCCTTCTACAGACAATACCCCATAATGACAATGTGAAAAAAAATGTTTTTTTTTAAATTGTTGCAAATTTATTTAAAATAAAAAACCTGAAAAATTACATTTACACAAGTATTCACAGCCTTTGCTACATTCTGTTTCCACTGATCATTCTTGAGATGTCTCAGCAGCTTAATTGGAGTTCATCTGTGGTAAATTCAGTTGATTAGACATGATTTGAAAAGGCATACACCTGTCTATATAAGGTCCCGGGAATGACAGAAGACCTCCGAGACAGGATTGTCTCAAAGCAAAAGGCAGGGGAAGGTTACAGAAAAATTTCTGCTGCTCTGAAAGTTCCAATGAGCACAGTGGCCTCCATTATCCGTAAGTGGAAGATGTCTGGAACCACCAGGTCGGCCATCTAAGCTGAGTGATCGGGGAGAAGGGCCTTAGTCAGGGAGGTGATCAATAATGACCCTGATGGTCACTCTGTCTGAGCTCCAGCGATCTTCTGTGGAGAGAGGAGAACCTTACAGAAGGACAACCATCTGTGCAGCAATCCACTAATCAGGCCTGTATGGTAGAGTGGCCAGACGGAAGCCACTCCCCGCCTGGAATTTGCCAAAAGGCATCAGAAGGACTCTCAGACCATAAGAGACCTCTGCTCTAATGAGACTAAAATTGAACTCTTTGGAGTGAATGCCAGGTGGTACATTTGGAAAAAAGCAGGCACAGCTCATCACCAGGCTAATACCATCCCTACAGTGAAGCATGGTGGTGGCAGCATCATGCTGTGGGGATGTTTTTCAGCAGCAGGAACTTAAAGACTAGTCAGGATAGAGGGAAAGTTGAATGCAGCAATGTACAGAGACATCCTGAATGAAAACCTGCTTCAGAGTACTCTTGACCTCAGACTGGGGTAACAGTTCATCTTCCAGCAGGACAATGACCAAAGCACACCGCCAAAATATCGATGGAGTGGCTTTAGAACAACTCAGTGAATGTCCTTGAGTGGCCCAGAAAGAGCCCATACCTAAATCCTATTGAACAACTCTGGAGAAATCTGAAAATGGCTGTACACCGTCGCTTCCCATCCAACCTGAGCTTGAGAGGTACTGCTAAGAGGAATGGCCAAAATTTCTCAAAGACAGGTGTGCCAAGCTTGTGGTATGATATTTAAAAAGACTTGAGGCTGTAATTTCTGCCAAATGTGCATCAACAAAATATTAAGCAAAGGCTGTGAATACTTATGTACATGTGATTTTTTCACATTGTTGTTATGGGGTATTGTGTGTAGAATTATGATGAAATTAATGAATGTAATCCATTTTGGAATAAGGCTGTAACATAAAAAATGTGGAAAAAGTGAAGCGCTATGAATACTTTCCGGATGCACATTAGATTTTCTAAAATATGAGTGTTAATGTAGACAATACATAAATATAAATACTGGCATGTCTCACAAATAACTATAAAGAATGAATTTGTATAGAAAGTTAACAACATTTTGGGTGAACCACAAAAAACACACTTACAGCAGCACTAGCATTGCTGTTCAACAGGAAACTGACAGTATGTGCTGCCACTGGAGGCTGATTGGAAATTGGTCGATGACCCAGTGCCATGCCAACAATAGCAGTCATATGTGTTTCTGTGCCAAAGACATGAATGGGAATACCAGTAGTCTTTCCTATTGCAACAAAAAGGAAACAAAGTAACAAGAAGATACAGAAAATAAGATTACTTGTAATTTCATATTGTAAATTAGACCTACAAAACAATACACTCAGGGTCTAAATTTAACACTTGCCCTGAGTCAAATAAGATTTAAAATCATCATTGTCAAGTATAAGAAATAGTGTTACTTGCTAGTTGGCTATCAATAAATTGCAAAGACTGCACTGTAATTACACAAAACATGTAATCTGTGCAGCACTGTTGTCTTATATAGTACACCTTTATATATATACTGAGCATCAGGTCAACACCACAGCCTACCTGAGTATTGTTGCTGACCATGTCCATCCCTTTATGACCACAGTGTACCCATCTTGTGACGGCTACATCCAGCAGGATAACGCACCATGTCATAAAGCATGAATCAGCTCAGACTGCTTTCTTGAACATGACAATGAGTTCACTGTAATCAAATGGCCACCACAGTCACCAGAACTTAATCCAATAGAGTACCTTTCGGATGTGGTGGAACGAGAGATTCACATTATGGATGTGCAGCTGAGAGATCTGCAGCAACTGCGTGATGCTATCATGTCAATATGGACCAAAATCTATGAGGAATATTTCCAAAAAGGGTAGTCCAACCCGATACTAGTAAGGTGTACATTATAAGGTGGCCGGTGAGTGTGTGTGTGTATGTATATATATATATATATATATATATATATATATATATATATATATATATATATATATATATATATATATATATTATTTTACTGTCTCTCGAATTTCACACCCATCTCCCACCACCCTCCCATTTTGTTATTTCACCCAGAAAACTCCCGTAATTCATATGATACCGCCCCCCACCCCCCAGATGACTCGTCAGCCTACTTAACATTTTATTAACATTTTGTTTCTCCTATATATTATTTTAATTATACATAACAATAAAAAATATATATTTATTATATTCACTTCTTCAATAGTACTTCTTTATTGATTTATTTATTTTGATCAAATAAACTGCAGAACACATTTAATACTACATAAAAGAAAAACAGGGTAGATGCAAGTTTAGTAAGATTCTTTTTATTTTTAAATTTGAGCAATGAGCATATGTATTATTGAATTGGTTTATGCACTAACATACCAATACCAATTACAAGCAATAATAGCTTTTCCTGATACAATATTGCCAAAGAAAACAAATAAGCTGATTTTTGTGTCAACATTCATACAACCTATATACTGAATGTGGTATGGTGTGGGTTGAAGAAAAGTGTTTAAATTAAATAAAGGTGGCAAAACCAAAGCTACAAAAATTTAAATTTATTAACCTAAAAAAGCTATCACAAAGCATGTGACATTTTGAGCACACCGGCTCTTCTGATAGTGAGCTTTGGTGTTGCCTCCGTTTTGAATATTTGTTATTTGGCTGAGCACCCATTTAGATTAATGTGCATGCATTTGAGCATTTTTCATTTAACTAAATTAAATGAAATATCAGAATATAATTTTATTGTGCACCCCAAAAAACTAAAATACTTACCAACTTCACGCATCACTCTCAATCCTTCCTGGTAGTTTGGACCTCCACGTCGCACAAAGATGGTAACTGCATGTTCTTTTAGAGGCCCTTGGTAGTCTTTGATAGCTCTCACAATACCCTGATGAGTTTGATAAAGCAAGCATGGTGTAAAGAAAAATAATGTGCTCTAAAAGTTGTGAGTATGTCAAGACGATATCAAGCAGTGTAGTCTTACCTTAAAAGTAGCTGCTACATTTGTGAAGTTAGCGATACTGCCACCAATGATCAACACCTTTCCTGAAGAGAAAAGATTGGAAAATTCAGCACTATTACTCTTTGAATATAATTGCTGGCAAAATCAATTCAAGATTATGAATTAGTTTGTCAGGAAGAGAAATTTGTTGAATTTTTATTCAAAATAATCCAAACAACATTAGACAGCAGAACAACAACCAATCCTTCTTAGCCAACAAACATATTCACTAATTATTCTGCATTTATTTTTGTTTCTACCTGGTGATACCCATCATACCTAAAGATTACACCAGCTCCTGAAATTCAGAGGATTTCTCATTAGTTAAATGGATGGTTTACCCAAAAATAAAAATTCTGTCATCATTTACTCACCCGAATTTTTTCTTCTGTTAAACACAAAAGAAGATATCTTGAAGAAAGATGGAAATCCATAAACATTGTTTTCTATAGTAATTGTTTTTCCGTTAGAAAAGTAGTTACAATAGTTACAGGTTTTCAGCTTTCTTCAAAATATCTTCTTATGTGTTCAAGAGAATAAAGAAACAAACCTAATAAAGCTGTGAAGTTTAGAGTAAAGGCGTAAAGTGGGAGTAAATTTTCATTTCTGGATGCTCTATCTCTTTAAGAAGATATGAACTAATGTACTTTTGCAGGCTATTAAATAAAAAATGTTTTTGAAAGCAATTTATTTATTTTGAGATTTTTACATCTCTGATATTTCTATACTTTTCAGACTACATTTTTAATCATAATTACTAATGAAATCTTCAAACCAATATGTAATTACAAGCCAAAATCCAAAAAAGTTAAGACAGTATGGTAAAGGAAAATAAAAATGTAGTGATTTCAAAATTTACTTTGACTTGTATTTCATTACAGACAATGCAACAAACATTATTAAATGTGTTCCTGATTAATTTACATTGTTTTTTATTAATTTTTTTGTTTTCAAAATAAAGACAAATTCAAAGTTTGGTTCTTTCAACTTCTTTCAAAAAAAGTTGGCACCGGAGCAATTTAGGGCTAGTATTTAGGTAAATTGGTCAAATAATAATATCAACTCAAATAATGATTGGAACCAGGTGATGTCAACAGATGACTGTAATTATGATTTGGTACAAAACCAGCATCTAACAAAGGTCCAGTTCTTTAGGAGCACAGATGGGCAGAGGATTGCCAGTTTGCTAACAAATATGTGAGAAAATTGTAGTGCCTGAACTATCTAATATGTCCGGTACTCTAAGAATTAGCTCATAAATTCGAATTAATTCAAATTAATTCTTGGGGATTCGAATCAGAAGATTCAAATGACTGACTCACAGTCAGAAACAGGTTAACACGTACACTTACGTCATCTATTGGTCCACCCTAATAGAAGTAAGCAGCGTGATTTTAGCTTTAGTAAATCTATGTTATATTACTACGTGGCCAACAATAATAATATAAAACAGGATTTCAGTATTTATACAAGAAAGGTAGCAAGACCATATAGCTGAGGCAGTAACTTAGAAACACATACAACTCCGACAAGGATCTTAAAATGAAACACAAGTTTATTAAGCTAAACACACAGTACACTACTCTACAGGACAAACCTACAGATACACACACACACACACACACACACACACACACACACACACACACACACATAGTTCTGGAATGGGTGAATGACTGAGGATGAACAACAAAGAGTCCCAAACGTCTCGCACTTGCTAAGTTCTTAGCATTGCAACCTGAGAAAACCACCAAGCAGAGAAACTGACTAAGGTTTATTACTTAAATTTAACACCAGCTTCAGCAAGGAGTGAACGTTGTTTGTGTTACTTGCGTTTTGTTGACCAGTCACACTCATCAGCTGGTTGAGGGAAACTCCGGCGAAGCCGATTGGTTGCAGTGCGTTGACGTGGCGGGGATGTCCTTTGTTGGAGAGGGTTTTCCTTCGTCTTCTGGAGCGTGGGACTCCCTGTCCCGGTGACGGAGAATTTGATGTCAGCGCGCGGGAAGTTTCGGGAAGCGCGAATGGGAATTCCTCCAGTTGCTGCTCAAGCAGAATTACGAGACTTAGGAAGTAAGAGTTCAGAGAAGTTGAATGACTGACCCTACTGCTAGATGGGGCTGCGTCCGAGTGTTCCCGGGAAAGCGGTTATACGAGCAGAACAGGGTCAGACTGAGTTCATGCGAGTCGCAAACATGCACAGAAGCAGCTGGAGCTCCTGTGAACGGGTCTCGTTGCCTTAGTGATGTAACAGCGGACAGACGCAGGCTTTACACGGGTAGTTCTTCCAAGAGCGATGTCCGGCAGGCGTGTTGTAAAGACGGGAAGTGTGCAACGCAAAGTTTGTGCGTAGAAACCCCTCGTGAAGCCAAACGAAAGACCAAAAAAAAAATTTTTTACCTCTTCGTAGTTTTATAGTGGCCGGAATTTAGACCAGCCCACTCTGTGACTGTCCAATGGCACAGCTACTTCGCAAGTCTACCCTCCCTCTTTTCCCTTGTTGTCTCCGACAGGGAGGGGAAGACCCGTGACATAAAACTTTACTTTACTGTTATCAAAAATCAATAAAGCTCTGTAATTAACTACTATTTGCAGATACAGTTTTATCATTTAAACCAATGTTCTCTTAAGCCTTATAGCTTTAGTTTGACATCAAACATCACAGCCTTTATCAAATACAGTTAATTACATGCGTTACACACGCTACGACGTTTCATTTACATGCACCCCATAGTGAACATACTTGCTTACATACGTAGTAAAACATACACAACTATTAGCAACAAAACATTAGAGCAAACACACTTTTAAACGTGAAAAGTCCGAAAATCGTGCTGGCTTTTTGTATCGAAACAATACGAGTATTATCTCTTTTTACAGCACGAGGAAAGGGGGGGGGGGAGGATCACGCGCCCGAAGAGACACACATGTGTCTTTCTTTTATTGGGTTCAAGTTAAATAACATAGTCATGTGAGGAACAAATGGCCGGATTTTCCCGATGGGCCATAACTTATTAACGGATGGTTACAACCTGTCCTCTGTTTTATAAAGTTGGAAGGAGAGTGTGTATTGGAATTAAGCTCTGGGCGATACTTAATTAAGAAGGAGACGGATGGGCTCAATGAGGCTTTCATGACTGCTGGTTTTAACTCCGCTTAGAATATGGCTGAGTTCCTACAGTCCCCCATTTGGATGGTGATGTCGCTGGAGTGACCATCGGCAGACACTGGAAGAAGAGGCAGTCAAAGAAAAGAACAGGCACACACAAGGCAAAAACAACATTTCCATCACAGACTGAATTCTGGTGAAGGTATTAGACAAATTGGCATAATCGGGTTAGAAACACTTGACAGTTGAGGGGAACCTTAATAAGGGTTGCGACAATCAATTTATTTGGCTAATCGTAAACGTGAGGATGGCAGGCGATGCCGGGGGCAGCTCGATTAAGGTTAACGAATTCTCAGGTTCTTGGTCCTCTTCGCGTCAGAAAATGCGTCGATTGCCGGGTATGCATTTGTTACCTGCTTCTCGGATGGCGGTCACTCTCTTGTGGAGGAGATAGGCAAGCGTCAAAGTTACAACGTAGCCAACAATAGTAGAAATGCAAAGAGCCGTATCGGCAGCCGACCACGACTGAATGATTGGAGAGCCAGGGGGAGGAAGGCGTGCAATGGCCTCCAATGCGTCGTCGACTGGGGTCAAATCGATTAATTGTGTTCCTTCCTCCTTGATCCTTTGTTCCAATTCAGGATCAAGGGTAAAGGAATGTTGCTTGAAAAATGGTAAGATTTTCAGTTCGGTTTGATACTCGTCCTCGGGAAGATGGTACAAGGCCAAATCGTCAATGTGAAGGATCGAGCCCTTAGGGACAGTGATCCACAAAGTTTGATCGGGAAGGTTAATGCGAGTGGCGGTGTCGTGCTGGTCGTACGTAAGTGTAGCGGTACGCACGGGGGTGTTAACTAACCATCGGTTACCGACAAGTTCAACTTGGGTTGCCTCAACTTGGGCCCGTGGCGTAGCTTCGGCGGGACAGCTGGTATCAGGTCTAACCGATTCCAGGCCGCAGATGCCGTCAGTGTTATCGCGAACGAAGGGCTTACTAGGGCACAGATAATATATCTCTTTGGTAAGAGTGCACATTTTTAGGTTAGGGGCCAAATACAACTGCTCGTTATTATCGTGGTACGCAATGACGTCAGGGGTATGAATTTTGACATAGGTGTCTCCTTGCCAAAATCCAACGTTTACGACATCTTTGAGACAATAAATGTTGGCGGTGTCAATTATCGGTAGGCTAAGTAAAAGGCTAGGTCGCCTGCTTCTGGATCCACGTGTAAGGGAATAGCACTGCCCAGAGAAAAAGCGAGGTGAGCTTGGATTGGGCTAGTGGGGCCCGTAGTGGCAGAAGTCAGGACGTTTTGAACTAGACTTAGGGGTATCAGGTAATGTGGAATTCTACCCATAGCCAGATTATCGACTGAGGAGCTCACTTCTCGTAGCATGTCAGCCATGAGAGTGGTTAACAGTTGCGTTTGAGCTAAATCGCTTTGAATAACCGAGAATAGCTTGTTAATGGATTTGATTGTTTGGTTTAAGAGAGTGCTATGCGTGTTAAGGACTGTAATAGTTCCGTTTAGTGATTTTCCAAAAGTTTGTAAAGCACGGCTCTGGACTGCGAGCTGTTGGCGGATTTTAGGTATTTCGGCCTGAATTTCACCCACATGTCGCCTTACTGTGGCCAAATTTACGGAATTAGCGGTACTCATGCCAATATTGAACAGAGTTCCAACAGCTGCGGCAGCCCCCAGCAAGGCGCCCAAAAATCGTTTGGGACGCCGGTGGTACCCGCTAAGTTCAGCTTGGGTTACCATCATTTTCTGCAATTGGTGCAGCATGTGTGTAACATCTGCTTGGGCGTGAGCAAGAATTTCCTGGGTCCAACGACTACCGGCCCAGGTGGTTTGGGAGGCTGTGGGAGTGTAGTGAGCTCTGACAACTTCGCGGGGATTAAGTCAGACGTACACCTTTTGGGTGTGCGTTTTACAGTTTGTTATCAGTAACCCCGGTTGTTCGTGGAGTACTATCCCCGATGCTGGTCCCGGCGACGCGACTTCTGGCTGGGGTGTGACCCCCATTACGCAGAAGATCAGAACGGCGAGGCCAATCATCTTCCTGGCAATAGAATCAAAGGAAACAAATTAGATTTGGAAATCATGTCGCCCTGAGGGGCAAACGAAAAATTTCAAGAACAATTACAACAATTTGGAGATTGGAGTCAATCCTAAATTTAGGCCTTATGCTTAGATTGCATGATTCTATGCGAGTCCCTGAGGATGGGACTAGAAAGGCAAATTAAACAAGAAAAAAGAGAAGAAAATGAAGAAACGAGAGACATAAAGGGAACTCAGGTGGTTAAAAATCAGTGACACAAATCTGGAGTGGCTCCTCTCTACTAGGGGTTTTCTAGCAGGACTGTGGAGGAGAGAGCATTAATGTTGTGTTTAGCACAGTTAACTAGGTGCTTCCCTAGATTGTCTGGGGTTGTGTTAATGTAGTGTAGAGGGTAGGACAGTTGGTCAGTGTCAGTGGCTTTGGTCCTCCCCCATTTCTGGTCGGCTGGGCCCCCAGTGCCTCTTGATCTGGTTTCGATGAACCCATCAAAGCACAGGGTCACTGCGCCCTGACCTGATTTTGATTTGGTAGGCCACAGGTGACAGTTTGTCAACAATCTCATGAGGTCCAGTCCAGTGAGGCAGGAACTTCTTGGACAGACGGTGAGGAGTGTTCTGTCGTGGTGGGGTGAAGCTGCAGTACCACACCTTGTCTCCGACATTGAATTCCTTGTATGAGGCCTTTTTGTCGTAGTAGGCCCTGCGTCCTTTCGTACTCCTTTGGAGTTGTTGCTGTGCAAAGGCGAAAGTTGACCTTAGGTGCTGATGCAGCTCTTCAAGGTACTGGTGAGTGGTATAGGCGGTGACGAGATTCATGTCACCTGGTTGGTACAGCAGGTGTAACGGGAGTGTCATCTGCCGTCCTGTCATCATCTCAAACGGGGGTATCCCAGTAGAGCGATGAGGGGTGGCTCTTATTGCCATCAGTACAAGAGGGAGCTTGATGTCCCAGTCCTTTTGATTGGCAGACACATACTTTTTCAACATGCTGACCACTGTCCTGTTGGTTCGATCCACTTGACCAGAGGAGATTGGGTGGTGGCTTATATGAAGCTTGGCTTGGATTCCCAGAAATTTCCACACTTCCTGCATGACTTCGGCTGTAAAGTGGGTTCCTCGGTCCGAGTTGACTCCAAAAGGCAGGCCGAATCTTGAGAAGATGTGGTTCATTAACAGACATGCTGTAGTTTCTGCTGTATCGTTGGGAGCTGGGAGACATTCGACGCATTTTGTAAATTCACAGACTACTGTCAGGAAGTATTTGTTGCCCCGCGCCGAACGTGGCAGAGGTCCTACCCAATCAATTTGGAGGTCTGACCATGGGAAGGTCATTCCTTTCCTTTGCAGCAGTGCTCGGTAGTTGGGGTTTGCTGGTCGGAATTGGCAACACACTAGGCATCCCTTTACGTACTCCATTACATCCTGTTGCATGCCAGGCCAATATGCTACCTGTTTAAGCATTTCGTAGGTGGCTTTGGCGCCATGATGTCCAGCGCATGGTGCATCGTGGGCGTACATCAGCATCATCCCCCTCTGGCCATGAGGTATGACGAGTCGTGGTTGAGTGAGTACCTCGGGGACATATGTGAGTATGCCTTCTGCAAGATGCAGCAGTTGCTTGATGGAATTGAGATGGCGAAGTTCCGAGGACTTGGCCAGGTCAGAGGCTGAGAGTGGATTAGCCGCATGGAGTCGATGATTTCTTGCACTGGCTCGTATGAGGCAATCGGGATTTTATATTGTCTCACAAATGTGGGTGGCGCATTTGGGTGAGTTGGTATGCGCACGGTATGGATGTTGGTTAAGCCACAGTACAGGGAGTCTTTGGCGAAAGAGTCTTTGTACTTGTACAAAACTTCTTTGAGTCCTTGGCGATCTGCTTCGTTGTGGGGGGCGTCAGCCTCACTAAGGATCTGTTGGAGCTGTTCCTCGAACCCAGCATAGGGTTCTTCAATCGAGTCATTTGAGGGACTTTGGGTTTGGATGGAAATTGGCTTAGGTGTTTCTGTTGTAGGCTGCGTTGAGACTGCATAGACCGTGTGGTGGGTGTCATCTGTCAGTTCGGATCGGCATACACTTTCCCTAGACACTGGCAGGACGGAAGTTATGGTGATGTTTCCATGTGGTCGTGTAAACATCACTGTGTCATCATCTTCGTCATACAGTGGTTGGGCTGGTATTGGGACCTATGACAGGTACCATCAGGTCGAAGTCATGAAACGCCTGGTTGATGAGCCATCCTAGGTGACTGGTTTTAGGGACAGTGACATCTCTGGCAGTGCAGTTGTTGAACAGTATGTACATAGCACGTGATGACGTATCAATGAGAGGGGTGGCTTCCAGGGTCAGCCCCAGTTTCAGACAGGTCCTGGATGGCTGGAAGAATGCTAGCTTACTGTTGAGAGTGTGGCCAGGTCGCATGTTGAGGCGAACGCTGACACTCTTGCTGTATGCAGGGATTGTGACTTCTCTCTCATTGATCATGGCACATGCATCTGCTATGGTTTGACCAGATCGAAGGGTGTTCAAATTGACTGAAGTGGTCAGTTGGTTAGACAGAGGGGCCCACACAACATTGTTGATGATGTCCACACAGGCATTGAGCTGAACTAGGATGTCTGCTCCGATGTAGATGTCATGAGGTAGGTTAGGGACAACGAGGAAGTGGTGACTCAGCAGTCTGTTGTTCCATCGGATGTCCACAGCGCAGATCATCTTGGACGTGGCCATGGCTGTCGAACAAGGACTGAGGGGGAAGCGGCTGTGTTTTGAGACATGTGGCAGAGTCTGGTGTCTTAGTTTTAAGGCTTGGAAGAGCTTAAGACTGACAGCTGAGTTCTCTGCCCACAGGGCTAGGGTCACATTGGACACCAAGGTGTTTTGAATGTCTATTTCAGTCTTGATTGGAATGGGGCTGGAGTCGGAGTCAGGAGCTTGCAGTGAGCAGAGGAAAGGGTCTTGATCCTTACTGCTGGAGGTTGCGCCAGTAGTCAGTGACTTGGGGTCAGTGCCTGTAGCTTGACACTGTGGCTCTTTGGAGCAAACTGGTTGGAAGGGCAATGGCTCCCGGACTTGAGTCCATATCTTCATATGCTTGAAATCAATTAGAGGTTAAAATCGGTTCAGCAAATCTTTTCCTATGAGGAGGGGGTACGTGTTGAGTGGTGACACGTACACTGGGTGAACGAGGCTCATTGGTCCCACTGTCAGGTGTACTGGGGCAAGCTGTTTCAGCTGTAGGCCAGTGTGGGAGTAGGCTTGGAGGTTCAGTTCACACCTTTGAAGTCTGAGAGTTCTTTTGGTTCTCTTGGCTCTTTCTTGGACTTCTTCGAGGAGTTCTGCTGACATTAGGGTGATGTCAGCTCCTGTGTCCACGAGAGCTTCGACTTGGACTTGCCGTTCGATGATGATAGACAAATAGAATTTCCTTGCTACACCTCTTTCGATGAGGTCACCCAGTAGTTGAGGGACAGGAGTTTGGCATGGGACAGGTAGGATTTCAGGGCTGGCTTGAGGTTCGTTGGAGGAATGGCAGACGACCAGAATGGCACTTTCAGGAATTTTTGGCAGTTCATCAGCAGGTGTCTGTGGGATGCTGCCGTGATCTGCTGCAGTAGCTGTGGAGTTAGTGCTTAACTCTATAGCCGGGCGTTCAAACAGGTTTCCTGTTTCACTTGAGGTAGTTGCAAGTATGGCTCTTTGAGAGTGAGGGGGTACAGTGCTATTCTCAGGGGTCTGTTGATAGTCGCTGCTGCTTTGTTCGACGGCTATTCAGGCTGAATCCAGTTTATCCTCCTTTTTCCCCTTCCTGTCGTCCTCCTCACGTTGGAAGAATTCTTTCATCATCATTCTCATCATTTCTTGAGGGTCGAAACCAGATGGGGTAGTTTCTTCTCGTTGGGATTGAGATTGAGTTCAGTCAGCGGAGAATCGGGGTGAGTGCTTTCGTCGACTCCTTGGGCTTATTGATCCAGGGTTTTGTCGTCGTCCCTTGGAGGCACCGTTGGATTGTGACAAGCCTTTTCTCCTTTGATTGCCGAATGAAGTGGATTGAGTCCACGATCTCACCCAGTGACGTTCAGGAGAGTGTTGTCGTCCAGAGGGTCCATCATAGCGACTGTTCCTTTGTCTAGGTCTAGCGTCAGCATGAGAGTCCCGTTGTCTGCGGGGTGCGGATGCCTTCCCCTCTTGAGCAGACTGCTCGGTTTTGTCTGGACGTTGGGCACCCTCTAGTGCCAGTTCTGGACTTTGGGTTTCGACGGCCAGAATAGTGGTGGTTTTGGCGCTCTTTTCTGAAGCCATCTTCTGTTTACCATAGGCTTTATGTGCCAAATCTCATAACTGTTGCACAGTCATTGTTCGTGGGCATGCAAGGACTCCCAGATCGTGGCTTACAGCAGGAAGGAGGTTTCGCAGGAATAGAATCTTGAAGTTCAGATCTTCTTCCATTTCGGGTTCATTCCGAGTTCCAAAATAGGCTCGTCTGATCCGGCTGTAGTATGCTTGAGGGGGCTCGTTACGGCCTTGCTTCATCTCAAGTGCAGCCACCAGTCCTCTCTCCAATTCGGGGTCAGCAAATTCTTTGACGAGAGCTTCTTGGAGTAGGAGGTAGTCATTCTTTGTGCGAGCTGGCTGTTGGTCTAGGAAGCTGCGTACTTCAGGGCTGGATGTCGCCCGAAGCAGGTAAAATCTATCTTTGTCTGAGACATTGGGTCTCATTTCCAGATGGAAATCAATGTCTTGCAGATAGGCGTGGATCTCCTGACCACCTGGCACACTTGGGGTGAACTTGCCAATGTTCCTGGCCAGCTTATCGAGGTCTTTGAGATCCATGTTGTGCGCTGATCTGTGACTGACTAGCACAGGCTCTCGTCACTTTGGGGTGAGGTCAGGCCCTGCAGAAGGAGCTGGTGAGCGTCTTCGGCTTGGTTCCTCATCTTTCTCACTATGTGTGAGCTCGAGTTCAGGTACAGGGGATCCTGTCCTGCTTGGCAAGGGTGAGGCTAGTGCATATCTTTCCTTGGCGGGTTCACGTCGCAGTTTGTAGGCATACTTAAGTTCATCTTTGACACTGGCAGACTCCTCTTTGAAGTAGTCCAGTTCCTGTGTTAGTCGATTGGCTTCATGTCTCGCTTCATCTAGGTGAGTTTCAAGAGCTCTGTTTTTGGCTTTTTGGTCTCTTGCTTTAACCTTTGCTTCTTCCAGTAGTTGTTCTGCATCTTCAAGCTTGTTGGTAGCATCAGCATAGTTTGCTTTGGCTTGCTCCAATTCTTGGGTGGCAGCAGCTAGGTTCTCTCGCAGTTTATCGATCTCCTCCTTAAACTTTTGATCCATCTTCGTGGACAGTTCAGCTTGCTGTCGAGCCTCCAGTTCTAGTTGCTCGATGCGAAGTTGTCTGTGTGTCAGCTTGTGCTGGAGCTGGCTGGCATTCCTGTCACTTATCTTGAGGGTGGCGATGAGAGTGTGACTCAGCATTCCAGTTAACTTGGCTAGGTCTTTATGACTGTAGCTGTGGCTTGGGTCTTGTGACATTAGGCTTGATAAGTTCTCATCCAGCTGATCCTGGGTCAGTTGCTGCAGGTTTTCGGCGGCCTTAGGGAGGAAACTGTCTGTTACCACACTCAGCCATGCTTCCAAGTCCTTCCAATGGCCAGCAGGGTCTTTCGTACAGGCCATGTTTGTTGCAGTGGGGGAGACTTAGAACCGATCTGACACTGACCTTGAAATGGGACGAGAATAGGAAAGAGAGAGAACGAAACACAGCAGAACAAAAGGAACAACAACGTCAGTGTGTAATATTAAGTGTGAGAAGTTAAATGTGTACCAATGTTCTATTGTGAGTGTTTTAGGTGAATGTCGTTCTCTGGGCTGTGGTCCTCTGCTGGATGTGCGTCTAACTGGTAAACTCTGTAGGGAGAATCAGTAAACACGTACAGTTGGCACAGCTAAGGAACAGAGAAAAACAAAGTGATAAGAAGTGTAAAGAATAGGGTAAAAATTGGTGTTTGCACTTTCCTAGAGAGACAGCAATGATTTAGCTTCCCTTAATCTAAAATAAAAGAATGCTCCCAAGTTAACTTTTGAATTTTAGGGTTTCTAATCACTAGGACTGCGGCTGTTATTAAAATTTCCTATGAAACAGGAGAAATTGTGATACCAACGACAGTGTTGGTTTCTTAAATCAATAGGATTGACACCACACCAAATTAATTGTCCCTGAATGAGTGTTAAAAAAAATAGCGACTGACTATACTTATCTTCTTGACGACCTGCTTTTAGCTCTGATGGGTAGGATTTCACAATGAGGAGGGAATGAGGGTGAGAATCAGGCAAGTTCAACTTCAGCAATACAGTGTTCAAGTTTCCCAAAAATTTGTCAAATGTTCCTAAAATTCTCTGCTGGATGATTTTCACAGGTGCAATACCCCAAATAGCAGCAGCAGTCAAGTCAAAAGCAGATAGTAGAGAAAGAAAAGACAAAAAGACCGTTTTCTCTGTTGGACAAACTAAGATTGACCAAGTGATGGTGCTGTCGAATAGATAATTCCAAATTGTTAGTTTATTGGGTTATCGCGTTAGCCAGTTAGCAAAAGTAATGACAAGGTTGTAAGTTTAATTTGGGTTTAGCTAACCCAGGGATACTGCCCTTATAAACTCAATTGGGTGCAACCGGCTACTCTGTCCAATTGCATCACTCTGGAACCCAGAAAGGGAAGGAAACGGTGTCCTTGAGCTGGCTTGGGAAAACAATGGGAACTCAAAGCTGTAGTTTATTTAAGTCAATTGGGTAAATTCGACTAAGGCCAAAAGGGTTCCAATATATACCTGGAATAAATAAAATAATAGATTTAACTTAAAATTTTTAATTCAAAATTTTGAATTAAGTAAAAAAATAAAATTAAATTCCAAATTAGTAAAAGGAACAAGAGTGGTAACCCCTATGCGTTATTATTTATCAAAGTGTTTTATGATTAACATTTAATCAGTAATTGTTATTGAAAGAGGAAGCCATCCATCATGGAGCTGCTAAGAAATTCAAAATTTCTAGACAGCAATGTTGAGTGACATTAATACTCAATTGAGTAATGATAAAGTATAAGGAGAACAATCATGATTAAAATCAATCATTAAACAATACAAAGTAAATTTGACGTCTAAATTAAACTCACATCAATGGGTTTCCAGACTTAATTAGACTGGATCAAATTATTTAAGTTAATCACAAACTGTTATTGAGCTCTGAGACTAATGGACTATTCATGAACAGAGATGAAAAGAGGTGAATAGGAATAATAATAATAATAATGATGATGATTATTATTATAACTAAATTAAACAAAACAACCTAAGGTTGAAATAAGACATATGCAGTATTGACGCTGTCAAGATTACTCAGTGAGGTTTGCAATTGAACTTCCCAGACATATAACAATATGATTATTTTAATCATTAAACATTGCCAGTAAATCAATGATCATAGGAAATGGTTGTTCCTAGATGTTGATTAATTGGTCAGGATGTATTTGATTGCATTAATCAATAACTGTTATTGTGATAGGGCAGTCAAGCGTCATTAACTATAAATGAAATTGAAATTTCACAACAGCTGTGACGATGGTCTAAACTCAACTAAGAGAAATAGTCATTAAATTCTAAAGGACAATTAACGTTATGATTAAACTTAACACTATGCTTATAAATGGAGTCAACCGTGGTAAGAAATGGTCGTTCCTACAGGTTGAGTAGTTTTGATAAAAGCGTTTATGTCACTCGTGAAACATTCTAACAATTGGATTAAGCAATAGTATGTTTTCCAAAAGGCCAACAGCTTTTGGGAGTTCTGACTGGTGACATGGGCCCAATATAGCGGCAAAAGCCATTTAGACAAATGTGATTAACATCAACAATGAGATCGTACACCCTTTATTAACTTCAGCACTTGTCAACTTATTTCCAAACGAGAAAAGGAGATGAGACATAAGGTAAGCATGAAGAGAAACATCAAAGATTGAAAATCCGCTAGCGTGAATCAAAGTTCACTTTAAAATCAGCCATACAATGCTTTGTGCTAGCCTTCGATATCACTAGACACACATATACTTCAATGTGACGCGTTAGCGTCGGTTAGCTTAGTCTCGTGCTAGGCTTTGTTTACTTTCAGTTCAAGTCGGCGCTGGCGAGCTGCGCATGCGCGAATGACTGAAGTTCCGGCGAGTCCCTCGGGACTTCCCGGTTGGTCGTTGCTATGCAACTAACACCAAGTGGCAAAATAGCAGTTTACAAGCACCATGCTCTTCACACTGCACAATAGCACTATTCAGAATACTATCCTTCTGATAATCAGTGACCAATGAATACAGCTTTACCGATTACTGTATAATACACTATGGAGGCCGCGGGTCCTCGCTGTGCGGTCACACGCACTGGTCAGATCATTTATCTAACGTTAATCAGTGCAGGGCAAAACTTTAATCAACAGGGTAACTGAGATTAAGGTGAGATCCGGGATCTCGGCCCTACGTGTTAGAGTCTGTTTAAACAGTAACACGGCTGTGGATTCAACCACATAAACTTGATCAAGACAAATATTTTCACCCACAATACAACGCAATTATCTACGCAACCGCATTCTTTAATTCACTACTCTTAGCGAATAAAACGGCCAGGGTGGGTTGATTTATTCTAAACCCAGTAGCCAGGAGAATGACAGTTGATTTTAGAGCCGGAGTCTCGCGCCGCAAGAGATAACACTGTATAAGGCCCTTTAAAGAGGAGAGGTAAGGGACACGCTTATCCACCTCTTTCTGCACTCTTAAAGCGGCTTTACTGCTCGTCTCGGCGGACAGTTTTGTGCACGGTTCGTCTCGGCGGACGAATTAAATGCACCTTTTGTGCACGGTTCGTCACGGCGAACGAATTAAATGCAGCTTTACTTTCTCAACAACACTTCAGCATGGAGTCAAGCAATAAAACGCATGGTACAATGATAGAGTAATGACATGTGTAGCAAACTCTGTTTCCTCTAATCTATCTTTACGGTCAAAAATAGAGACAATGTGTTTCAGGGTTTTATGTGCTTAAAAGTTAGTTCAATCTACTGCCCAAAATTTTACTCCACCATTTTATGTAGTGCCTGAACCATCTAATATGTCCGGTACTCTAAGAATAAGCTCATAAATTCGAATTAATTCAAATAAATTCTTGGGGATTCGAATCAGATGATTCAAATGACTGACTCACAGTCAGAAACAGGTTAACACGTACACTTACATCATCTATTGGTTCACCCTAATAGAAGTAAGCAGCGTGATTTTAGCTTTAGTAAATCTATGTTATATTATTACGTGGAAAACAATAATAATATAAAACAGGATTTCAGTATTTATACAAGCAAGGTAGCAAGACCATATAGCTGAGGCAGTAACTTAGAAACACATACAACTCCGACAAGGATCTTAAAATGAAACACAAGTTTATTAAGCTAAACACACAGTACACTACTCTACAGGACAAACGTACAGATACACACACACACACACACACACACACACACACAGTTCTGGAATGGGTGAATGACTGAGGATGAACAACAAAGAGTCCCAAACGTCTCGCACTTGCTAAGTTCTTAGCATTGCAACCTGGGAAAACCACCAAGCAGAGAATCTGACTAAGGTTTATTACTTAAATTTAACACCAGCTTCAGCAAGGAGTGAACGTTGTTTGTGTTACTTGCGTTTTGTTGACCAGTCACACTCGTCAGCTAGTTGAGGGAAACTCCGGCGAAGCCGATTGGTTGCAGCACGTTGACGTGGCGGGGGTGTCCTTTGTTGGAGAGGGTTTTCCTTCGTCTTCTGGAGTGTGGGACTCCCTGTCCCGGTTGCAGGAAAATTTGACGTCAGCACGCGGGAAGTTTGTCGAATGGGAATTCCTCCAGTGGCTGCTCCGGCATAATTACGAGACTTAGGATGTTCTCTTAAGCCTTATAGCTTTAGTTTGACACCAAACATCACAGCCTTTATCAAATACAGTTAATTACATGCGTTACACACGCTACAACGCTTCATTTACATGCACCCCATAGTGAACATACTTGCTTACATACGTAGTAAAACATACACAACTATTAGCAACAAAACATTAGAGCAAACACACTTTTAAACGTGAAATGTCCGAAAATCGTGCTGGCTTTTTGTATCGAAACAATACGAGTGTTATCTCCTTTTACAGCACGAGGAAAGGGGGGGAGGATCACGCGCCTGAAGAGACACACATGTGTCTTTCTTCTTTTGGGTGCAAGTTAATTAACATAGTCATGTGAGGAACAAATGGCCGGATTTTCCCGATGGGCCATCACTTATTAACTGATGGTTACAACCCGTCCTTTGTTTTATAAAGTTAGAAGGAGAGTGTGTATTGGAATTAAGCTCTGGGCGATACTTAACTAAGAAGGACACGGAGAGGCGCAATGAGGCTTTCATGACTACTGGTTTTAACTTCGCTTAGAATATGGCTGAGTTCCTACTAAATTATTGAAACGTTTAAAAACAATGTTCCTCAAAGAAAGATAGGAAGACATTTGGATATTTCATCTTCAACAGTGCATAACATCATTAAACGACACAAGCCTAAGCTGAACAACCATGATCTCCAATACCCCAGGCAGCACCACTGCATGAAAAGCCTAATTTTCTGCAGTTAATGGTCCTGTAAATTGCTCTAGAAGTTTCAGTGATTCGGCTGTTCAAGGGAGTTTTCAGAGAACACTGAAAATGGCCAAGAACTGCTGATAATTGGCGTAGAATTGGCTTAACAGTTGACACCTCCATGTTTCCCCTCTCCTCCTCTAAGTGAACCTTTCATATGTAAATGTGTTGCAAATAAGCACATCTAAACCACACACACAAAAAGTGTAAAAACCCACAGATACCCTTTATACCTCAACCACTATGCAGAGTGGTATGACTACAGTAACTTTCTCTGTTGTTTTGCTTTGTTTTGTACAGTCGATGTGTTCACCACACATCTTCCAGCAATGCGCTCAACAGGGAAAAATGATGCTGGGCTTGTCGTGTCTGTAACCAGCAAGTCCAACCCCATCACATGGTCTGTTTTCAGCAGTTTTTGTCACAGGTGAGCAGGAACTTCCGAACCTGTGAACGACTGAAAATTGCAGGTGATTTGACATGTTATCAGACATTCGCAGGGACGAAAATCTAGGTTTTCATGCAGTGCACTGCATCAAGAATCGTCATTCATCTATAAGCAATATCTGAGTGATAGTTGTGCTCAGGACTTTGGTAAACCTTTGTCAAGTACCACAATATGTAGTTACATCCACAACTGCTAGTTAAAATTGTACTGTGCCAGACTTCCCCAGGCTCGCAGGCATCTGGGATGGACCATCACACTGTATTTTCGGGGAGAAATGGATGCCATGTGCTCTGGACCAATGAAGAAAAGGACTGTCCAGACTGTTACCAGCAACAAGTAAAAAAAAACAGATTCTGTCACAGTATGGGGTTGTGTCAGTGACCTTGGCAAAGGTAACTTGCACTTCTGTAATGGCACCTTTAATGCTGAGAAGTACATAGAGATTTTGGATCAAAATATTCTGCCTTCTTTTCTAGGGACGCCCATACATGCTTCAACAAGCCAATGTAAAACCCCATCCTGCACGCATTACAAAGTGCATGCTGCGGAGGAAGGGTATAAAGGATACAGGTACTTGACTGGCCTGCCTGCAGTCCCAACCGGTCTCCAAAAGAGAATGTGTGGCACGAAAACCTCGTACTGTTGCCCACCTTAAGACTTGTTTGCAGGAGGAATGGGACAAAATTATACCTGAAACCCCTCATCACCTAAACATTTTGTAAGTGTTGTGAAAAGGAATGGCAACATTACAAAGTGGTAAACGCTTTACTGTTCCAACTTTTCTTGAAATGTGTTGAAAAAATTGGAATATGTATTTAAGAGAATATTAATATTTATGAGAAACGCATAAAATAATGCACTGTTGTAATGTATGCAAAAAAATCATCAAGATGGGGACCTCATCAAGATGGCGCCGCGGATGGCCGCCTCGGTGTGGAGCTCTCCAGTGTTTGCACTGTTTTTGTTCATTTGTCCTGTTTTATGTTTATCAAACACGATCAGTTACACCAGGGACGAGCTGCTGAACATTCGGCAGTGCACACCAACTAATCAAGAACCGGACTTTGACTTCTCTGGCGCTTTGCAGAACATTCTTGTCGGCGGAGCAGCTGCACTGTGGAAATGCTACAAGACGCGCAAGCGTGGGAATGGAGCCGGTGCGCTCGTCAGGCTGAGACAGCGCGGCTTCAGAACGGCGCTGCCCAGCATCCGCTCTCTTCCTAACAAAATGGACGAATTACTTCTGCTCACACGCAAAAACAAGAACTTTAACAACTCTGCTGTGCTGTGTTTCACAGAAACCTGGCTAAATTAAGACATTCCGGACAGCGCATTAAACCTACCAGACTTCCAGCTATACAGAGCAGATCGCGATTCGGAGTCAACGGGCAAAACGCACGGTGGTGGGACATGATTTTACATCAACAGAAGGTGGTGTACGGATGTAACTGTGTTAAAAAAGATGTGCTGTCCTGATGTGGAAGTGCTTTTCATTAACTGTAAGCCATTTTATTCACCAAGAGAGTTTTCCTCGTTCATTCTTGTCTGTGTTTACATTCCACCGCAAGCACACGTGAGTACTGCGCTGCTACAGCTTGCTGATCTGATCACAGAGACAGAACAACAACACCCGGATTCTGTTTTTATCTGTCTTGGTGAATCAGGCAAAACTCACACATGAGCTACCTAAGCTCAAACAGCCCATTAAATGCCCCACCAGAGGCAATAAGATTTTGAAACACTGCTACACCACAATAAAGGATGCATACCACTCTGTCGCCAGAGCAGCTCTAGGACTCTCCGATCACTGCCTGGTTCATCTTATACCAACTTGCAGGCAAAAACTTAAAACTATTAAGCCAGTATTAAGGACTGTTAAGAGATGGACCAACGACACAGAACAGGTCTTACAAGCCTGTTTTGAATGCACTGACTGGCGTGTTTTTGAAGCTGCAGCCACAGACCTGGACGAGCTCACAGAAACTGTAACATCATACATCAGTTTCTGTGAGGAGTTATGCATCCCTACCAGGACCTACTTATCATTTACTAATGATAAACCATAGTTCACACTAAAACTCAGACAGCTTTGTAAGGCCAAAGAGGATGCTTACAGGAGTGGGGACCGAATCTTGTACAATCAGGCCAGAAACACACTGACAAAGGAGATTGGTGTGGCTAAGAAGAGCTATACCAAAAAGCTGCAAAACCAGTTTTTTGCCAATGACCCTGCATCAGTGTGGAGAGGCTTGAAGGATTTTACTAACTATAAGACACCGTCCCCCAGCATCGACAGCAATAAACATCTTGCAAACGAGCTGAATATGTTCTACTGAGGATTTGACACCTTTGACCAGACACCTCACACCCGCCCGGACCATCTCCCTACACAGCCATCAACACCACATCAACACAGCCCGGACCATCTCCCTACACAGCCATCAACACCACATCAACACAGCCCGGTCCATCTCCCTACACAGCCATCAACACCATATCAACTCAGCCCAGACCATCTCCCTACACAGCCATCAACCCCATATCAACACAGCCCGGACCATCTCCCTACACAGCCATCAACACCTCCAGCCATCTTCCTCTCCCCCCCTGCACTTCTGATCAGTGAGGATAATGTGCGTCAGATCTTCAGTAAACTGAAGAAAAGGAAAGCGCCAGGCCCAGACGGTGTTTTAC
This sequence comes from Danio aesculapii, assembly GCF_903798145.1. Lineage (NCBI taxonomy): Eukaryota > Metazoa > Chordata > Actinopteri > Cypriniformes > Danionidae > Danio > Danio aesculapii. The sequence goes on from NC_079446.1 coordinate 15,355,136, forward strand.
CAGCCTGTCTGAGAACCTGCGCTGACCAGCTGGCTCCTATTTTCTCACAGATCTTCAACAGATGACTGGAACAGCGCAAAGTGGACAAACCAGGGAACTATGCAAGGTTAGCCTCAGCTGCCAAAACCGAACTCCATAGACTACAGCGAATAGTCCGGACTGCTGAACGAATCACTAGCACTACCCTACCTACACTTCAAGAACTGTACTCTTCCAGAGTGAGTAAAAGGGCTCGCAAAATCACTCTGGACGCTTCACACCCAGCACACTACCTGTTTGAACTGTTACCATCTGATCAGCGCTTCAGAGCACCAAGCACAAAAACAGCCAGACACAGGAAAAGTTTCTTTCCTCAGGCGTTCTACCTTATGAACAGTTAAATATTCCCCTACTGTGCAATAAATATGTGCAATACTTTCTCATACGCACTTGTACACAGCACCTTATATCAATATACAATGCCATACCTTCTCCATTCGTATTTGTACACAGCACCTTATAACCTGCATATTTATAACAAATCTGTACACACAATTCAACATCCAGATTTTTTGATTAACTGCATCTCTGTTTAATGTTTATCGTCTTTTTTATTTTTCATATTTATTTATTTTGTGTTGGTCACTTGTCACTTTATGTACACTGGAAGCTTCTGTAGCCAAAACAAATTCCTTGTGTGTGTGAAGCACATTTGGCAATAAAACTGATTCTGAAATACAAGTCAAAGCAAATTTAGAAATCACTTTTTTCTTTTTAATTGTGTTTTCCATACTGTCCTAACTTTTTCTGATTTGGAGTTGTATACATATTCTAAATATGATGTGACAGTTTAGAATATAAAAGAATTAATCTCACCATCAGGGTGTATTTACAGGTCATTAGTGAAAGGATAGTCTTGGCATAATCATACATCTGCTGCTTGCTGGGAGCTCCAGAGTATTCACCATAGTTGGCTAACTCATCTACTCCACCCAGATCACAAATGGTGTCACTAAAAAAAATACAATGAGGTCAGGTTTGTTATTTTTTTCCAAATACTGCTTTGTTTATGTTCGCAAATCAATGTAGTATAAAACTTAAATCAGTTCACAAAATTAGATGATTCTGTGGTTTTGTGGCATTATTCCAAATAAATACATTATGATTAAACAAATAAAAATGTACCAATTTACAAAAAATAAACATATTCATAAACAAACAGAATGAGATGCACTAATACATGCAGGAGTTTTCACAAAAATAAATTACATTCACAAAAAAATGAAATAAGACTTGCAAATAAAAAAAAAACTATCTACATATATTTGTTTTTGTCACAAACACAACTTTTTCTAGCATTAACTTGTAGATTGCTAAGTTCATATTGGTGGATTTATTTTTGCCCTGTTGTGGATTTCTGGACACATGTGTGTTTTAAAACTTTTGTGAAATCTGTCAAGATGCATAAAACCCACACTTTAAAATAATACACCCTTTCGAAAGTGCATACCCACACTCATCATATGTTTAACTATGTAAAAGCCCAAATCAGAAAAAGTTGGGACAGTATGGAAAACACAAATTAAAAAGCAAGTAGTAAATTTACATTGGCTTGTATTTTATTGAAGACAATACAACAAACATTATTTAATGTGGTCCTCGTGTTATTTTTTCAAAATAATAACGTATTTTAATTTTGATTCTTGCAACTTAAAAAAAGTTGGGACAGGAGCAATTTAGGGCTAGTAATCAGGTAAATTGGTTAAATAATAATGAAATTTGAAACAGGTGTCAACAGTGCATAGCATAATTAAAAGATTCAAGGAATCTCGAGGAATTTCAGTGCGTTAAGGACAAGAGCACAAGCCTAAGCTGAATCGTCATTAATATTTAATCGATAATCACCACATGGGTTCAGAACTACTTTGGCAAACCTTTGTCAAGTACCACGGTACGTAGTTACATCCATAAATGCCAGTAAAAACTGTACTGTGCCAAAATGAAGCTCAGAAGCCCTGTCAACTTTTCTGAGCTTGAAGGCATCTGGGATGGACTATCACACAGTGGAAACATGTACTGTGGTCAGATGAATAAGTATTTCAGCTATTTTTTGGAAGAAATGTAAGCCGTGTGTTCAATGCAAAACCACATTCTGCACACATTATAAAGCTCTGGCTGCAGAGGAAGGGAAGACAGGTACTTGACTGGCCTGCCCACAGTCCAGATCTGTCTCTAGTAATACTGTTTTCCACCTTAAGACTTATTTGCAGAAAGAATGGCACAAATTAATATAATATAATAAATACCTGGAACACTTCATCACTTGGTGTATTCAGTCCCTAAATGTCTTTTAAGTGTTGTGAAAAGAAATGGCAACATTACAAAGTGGTAAATGGCTTGAAATGTGTTGCAAGAACCAAAATTGATATGCATGTTTATTTTGGGGGGAAAAAAAAACCATGAGGAACACATTCAATAAGTTTGTTGTATTGTCTGCAATGAAATACAAGTCAAAGTAAACTTAGAAATTACTACTTTATTTTTATTTTTTCATACTGTCCCAACTTTTTCTGACTTGGGCTTATACAAGAATTCTGGCACCACAGAACCTGTACACCACAGATGCACCACCGCCAGCCACCATGGTCCAGATGCATCCACTGGGGTTCAGCACAGTGAGTTTCAGACTAGCACCACTCTTAGAATCCAGATCAGCAATGTATGCTTCCTGGACAAAATCACAACATTATGAGACATGAAACACTCTCAGAGACAGTTATGTGTGATGGCATGTCCTCATTTCCTCTTGTACCTCAGGATAATCTTCTCTGCCAAATGGAGGAGGAAACTCCACATCACCCCACTTGGGCTTGCAGATGTACTCTGCTGCAGAATCAATTTTGGCTGCCATATCCAAGACATGCACTCCATCCTTAGTGACCACTGCAAGCATGGATGCAAAAAACAGCATATGGCATTCTGGAATACCTTTATTTTTTCCCTTCAATTTTTAAGATGTAGTCCTTTTAAGCAATGTAAACATAATATACAACAATATACACCATGTGGAAAAATCAAGGTAATTGTTTACATTGCTGAGGAAGGCACAACAGCGTATCATCTTTCTCAGGCAACTCATGAGGTTTAGAATGAGCCCCACATCCTACGATCATTCTACACCTGCACTGTGGAAACCATCTTGACTGGCTTCATTACAGTCTGAGAACAGCACCAGCAGTACTCGCAAAGGTCTGCATAGGCTTGTGCGAACTGCTTGCCATGTGGTAGGAGGTGAGCTTCCCTGCCTCCAGGACATATACCAGGCACCCAAGCCATGGACTGGTCTCTCTGCTACCCTCAGGTACAGGTTTCTGCAGCATCCAATAATGCACCAGTTGACTGAAGGAAAGTTTCTTGCCCCTGACTATTAGGCTGATAAACACTTGGCACACCTGATACCATGACTCCTTCCATACCCCTTACTGCATTCATACCAGAAAATTGTAGCATGCACTGCACTTTAACTTATACTTATTATCATCCAACAGTCAAACTATGTGTACATGTGAACACCTTTTTGACTGTGTGCTATGCTAAATCCATATCTTGAACACAATTTGTCTATACATATGTGTTTTTTGTATGTAACTGTACAATTTATAACATTTTAATTTAACTGTATTTAACTGTTAATAGCATATTGTTTTGAAGTATGTCATATTTTGCACTGTCTGGAGCCAGCAGCTAAGCTTTTTACTCATTAGAACACATGGGCTGCTGATGATGTGACAATACTACAGCACAAATGTAAGATAGAAAATTCATGCACGCACGCACACGCACACGCACACACACACACACACACACACACACACACACACACACACACACACACACACACACACACACACAGAGAGAGAGAGAGAGACCATTTGTATTGACCTTTTTCTTCATGTACGAGCAGGCTCAGCTATTGGAATCTGGAATCTTTTTGGCTATACATGTCTGGTCTCATTCACTTCCATTATTTTTAGACATTAAAGGTGCAGTAGGTGATTGTCTTCAGAAACAACTTTGTTGTGCTGGTTGAAAGTCTCTTCACATTTCAATAGTAATGATTCAAGTAAATCATCTAAATGTCTATACAGTTTGTAACGACCTGCGTACGGAGCAATATGGATAGCCCTTAAAAATGAACAAAGTTTGCAAAGATGATTTTCCCTCAATAGTAGTTTATTGTCCAGAAAATAAGTATACTGTCCTTCACAAACAAATGCCGCGCACAGGGTTACTGAAGAAAAGTAAAATAAACGGAGTAACAGAGTACATTACCCTCACATACATGCAGGGGCTCGTGTCTAATGCAACTATAGCAACAACATAAAAAAAGGGTGCGTGCTCTTAAAGGGGCCATATACCTTACTCGTTACAGACTCTTCCCCCCCCCCCCCCCGTTCAATAAAGGCTGACCCCAGCCATACACAACCAGAGAGCAGTCTTATACCACTTAACAACCAACATACATGCCACAGTTGAAAAGCTATTACAGGGTGAAAAAAAGAAAAATTTATAAAATAAATAAACAAATACAGTCTAATCTTACAAATTAAGACATTGCACTTTGCATAGTAAAAAAAAGTACAATACCCACATATGAGAGATTTTTTGTTTTTCTTTGTTCAAACTAACAAAACTTTTTACAAAAAAAAATAACAGTTCAAAACTACCCTATGTCCCCATCCTAAGCTTCAAACCTGCTTGTATGCTATGGGTTAGTCCAACTATTGACTGTCCAGTCAGAAGTAATTCGTGGATTCTGTCTCGGTCTCAGGGTGTAACGACCAGTCCCCTGAAACAGGTCATTCAAGTCATACATGTCATTTTCACGGTCGAGACTTATGTTAGAGAATTCTGCGTCTGCAGCATCAACTGATTTTTCAGGCATGTTTTCTGACGAAACCCTAGTACAGTGGTCAGTCAACCTGCTTCTAGCAACAGATAAGTCAGTGTCATATGATTCCACACTACTGTTTTCCTCATTCGGTTTTTCTGTGTTAATGATTGATTGGATAAAACTCTATCCCATAAGTGAAATGGCTGGAGGTTCACAACGTGAAACACACCAATGTCCTCTCCCGTGTCCACATTCTCCAGTCTGTAATTAACACCAGAAAGTACTTTTGACACCCTATACGGACCAGAGAATACAGGGGCAAGCTTGGCTGTAAAGTTTGCTATTGCATCAGATTTTGGGTGTGTTTTAACCCTTACCAGGTCATTTACAGCATATGAAACTGAACGGTCATAGTACCGCTTCCTACGGTTGTGACCTCTCTCAAGAGCAATCCTGGCATGATCATGAGCATCTTGTATGGATGCTCTCAGATTCTCTGGATAAGTCATTTCAGGATCATCCATTCCATCAGTATTTGGTTGAGTGACCAAATCAAGAGGAGTCTCAAGCTCACGTCCATAAAACATCATTGATGGTGACAAGCCTGTACTCTCATGTGGAGCAGTGCGGAGAGCAAAACATATCTGAGATATGTACCTGTCCCATGAGTTGTGTTTGTCACCCACATATGCACGAATGGCTGTTTTCAAAGTGCGGTTTACACGTTCCGTAGCGTTCGTTTGTGGATGATATGCTGTAGTCAACCTGTGTTCAGTTCCCAAAGTTGCCACCACATACTCAAACAGATTGCTTATGAACGGTGTGCCACGGTCAGAAATCAGGTAAGTTGGTGTACCATGTCTAGCAAAGACTTCGCTTATGAATTTACTTGCAGCAACTTGTGCTGTTGCCCTCTGTACTGCATTTATTTCGACCCACTTAGAAAAGTAATCGACAAATATGAGAATATACTCGTTCCCACTTTGTGTGCGAGGGAGAGGGCCCACAAAGTCAACACCAGTGTATTCCCATGGTTTCTGTGGTTTAATTGGGACCATCAAACCTGCTGGTTTCTTTTGACTAGGCTTTGTTAGCTGACACACTGTACATGAGGTAACATACCTCTTCACATCCTCAGCCATTTTAGGCCAGAAGAACCTGAACTTTAGTCTGATCAAAGTTTTGGTTATTCCTAGGTGTCCTGCAGTGGGGTGGTCGTGATAGTATTTTAACAGGACACCTCTAATGGAGGCCGGCACATAAAATCTGAGCTGTTTCATCGGATGTAGTCCACAAGCCAGTTTTTGATCCTTGACATAAAGCAAACCATCCTGAATGACATACTTATCATCCAAATCTTTTCCATCACTTTCCAAGTCATGCAAAATATCACTGATCACTGGATCATTTTTTTGTAGTTGTCCTAACTGTGCTTTGTCCGATAGCATGACTGAGGACAGGCATCGGAGGTCCATTCCCCCAATAATTGCATAGTCAGGTAAAATGTCCATTGGAGTGGCCTCACCCTGTATTGGGTTACGTGACAAAGCATCCGGCACCTTGTTTTGAACGCCTGGCCTATGTACAATACTAAAATCAAAGTCTTGCAGGCGTAAGGACCATCTCGCCAGACGTCCTGAAGGGTTTGGACGGCCCATTAACCATCTTAGGCTGTTATGGTCTGTGTAAACAGTCACATGTAGGCCCTCTACATAGGGTCTGAAGTATTCCAAGGCCCAGATTACTCCTAAACATTCCTTTTCAGGGGTTGAATAGGGTTTTTCTGCCTTGTGTAGAGTCCTACTTGCAAAAGCAACAACAACATCCTGGCCCATGTCATCCTTTTGCATTAAGGCTGCGCCAAGACCCAAGTCGCATGCATCGGTGTGTATAGAGAATGGCCGTGAGAAATCTGGAAAACACAAGATTGGTGCTGATGTAAGGCACTGTGTCAAGTAATCCATGGCAGCCTGGCAGTTTTCGTCCCAGCAGAAAGGCGTTTCTTTCCTAATAAGATGGAAAAGGGGCTCAGCTTTACTCGCATAGCCTGAGATAAAGCGTCGATAATAGCCTGTGAGTCCCAGAAAACTTCTGACATCCTTCACATCCTTTGGTGTTCTGAACTCTTTGACAGCCTTTACCTTTTCTAGATCTGGGGCTATACCTTCTGCTGTGATACGGTCAAGGAATACAAACTCACTCAGACAGAATTGGCATTTTTTCAATTTCAATGAGAGACCAGCTGATTGCAGTCTGGACAGAACCTCTCTAAGGTCATTGAGGTGTTGCTCAAAAGTTGGCGAAGCTATCACAATATCGTCTAGATACACTGCACAGCATTTGTAAATCAGGCCAGCAAGTACAGTATTCATGACCCTTTGAAATGTGGCCGGGGCATTGTAAAGCCCAAATGGAAGGACTTTAAAGTGAAATAGACCACAGTGTGATGTAAAAGCGGTCTTTGGCCTAGACTTTTCTTCAACTGACACCTGCCAGTATCCTCTAGATAGGTCTAAGGTGGTAATAAACTTCCCACGAGACAGAAAGTCCAAAGATTCGTCCACTCTTGGTAGAGGATATGAATCCTTGACTGTGAGCTGATTTAAACCCCTATAATCAACACAGAACCTAGGCTCTCCACAAGGTTTCTTTATGATGACTACTGGTGCAGCCCACGGACTTGATGAAGGCTCGATAATTCCTTCCTCCAACATTTGCTTTATCTGGCTCTCAATTATTTGCTTTTTCTCAGGGGAAGTACGATAAGGTGGTAAATTCACAGGCTTCGCTTCACCGATGTCAATTGAGTGTTCAGTCATGGCTGTATGGCCCAAATGACCATCAAACATGCTCCAAAAGTGTTCCACCAGATTAAGGAATTGAGCTTTTTGTTCCTGATCTAGATATGCTCCCTGAACTTTCTCTTGCAAGTCAGATTTTTGGACGTCTATTAACATCAAGCATTCTGTACTCTGTGTCTCCATCCATTCATCTCCTAATGTGCATGAGTCTGGTGTGACAGTGTCACCCAAAGTAACAGTCCTGGATGGAATATGAATATTGACTGCAGCTCTCAACATGAAATCCATTCCTAAAATAAGTGGGGAAGCCAGATCAGGGATAATCACAAACCTATGATAAAAACGCTTCCCTTGAAACCCAATATTCAGCCAAATGACGCCAGTTGGACAGCAAGCTACCCTATTTTCCAACTGAATTGGAGGTGACGACCATGGCTGCAACTTTTCAGAAATATTTTGAATGCCCGACATGATATCAGACCGAATTGCGGAGAGGGACGCTCCTGTATCAAGTGCTGCATCAATGGCTTTGCTGTACAGATTTACTTTGACGATAAATGGGGTGTTCCAAAATGAGGAAGAAGCTGGGTCTTCCACGTGACTAAGAAAAAGAGGGTCAGCCAGTGGAACCAGAGAATGTTGGGGCATATTCATCTTCTGGAGGGAGGGTTGCCCCTGTGGAATCCCCTCCCTCCCCTGAAGTTTCCCTTCTGATGGTCGACTTTATTTTCCCGCTTGCCCCTGTCGTTACTGTTTTGGACAGCGGTTGCCTGACTATGGCCCAGCGTTTCATGTGTTTGTTGAAAGTCCGTTTTTTCCACATATGGGAACACACCATTTTGTGACACAAGGTTACAGTTTGGACAATTTCGTGATGTGAAACCTGGCTTAGAACATTTAAAACAGTAAACGTCGCAGGCTCGTTCCTTCGTCTGTTGAGGTAGTTCGAAACGGCTGTTTGGACCAAGAACAGAATGTAACTCATGCGCCCGCATCAGAAGGTCGATAACTGACGTAATCTTTGTGCCATAAATCGCTACTCTGTATCTCTCTAATGCATGTTTACAAATCAGCTCAATTTGGTCCTGTTCTGGTGGTGGGGACTTTAACTTTTTGAATTCGCTCAAAAGATGTGCCACAAATGTAGGGAAAGGTTCATCGGGTGCTTGAACACGGTCAAGAATGCCTCTCAATATGCGTTCCTGATTGTCCAATGGAAGAAACACACCTTTGAAAAGAGAGGAAAAATGTGTCCATGTGGTGATGTGTTCATTTAATACTGAAAACCATTTTCTAGGTTCTTTGGCTAGGAAGCGGGGTAATTCTATCAAAATCTCTGCATCACTCAGTCCCAGTGAGGTTCTATACACATCAACAAGTTGAAGCCAATCCTCAGGCAAAATTTTGCCATCTCCTCTGAAAACTGGAGGCTCAAGTTTTGACTTATTTAAAACTGAGGCTAGAGCTCTAGTTGTGCTATTTAGGAGTAAGGATGTTTGAGCTGAGTCTGCCGCGTTTCCTGATGCTATATTACATCTAAAAGCTATTGCTGAACGTTTTGGCTTGTAAACAGGCTGCGCCTGAGCAAAAGGAGTGGAAGATGCTACTGGTTCCCTACATGTAGGTAAGGGGTTTAAAGCGGTGTGTATGCAACCTGCGTGTAGTCATCAATGATATCTCTTTGTAGATCAAGCGACTCTCTCAAGCATTTTCGGAGCACCTCCACTTCTGTCCTAAGTGTCTCGACCTGTGTCTCCAGACAATCAGTCGACTTTGACACTCTCCTCCTAGGCTGAGACTCAAAAAGTGATGTTAGATCAGTCATGTCTTTATCAGTCAGGTCAGACAAACCGTATTTGTTTTTAGCCATAGTATTTTAAATCTTCAATTAGCAGACTGCTTACTATACCCATGTATATTAAAAAAAACAGTAGATAATGCAATACTCAATAAAAGGCAAAAAAATAAATAAAAAACAGACAGTAATTATGATAAAGTATATCCCCCCAGATATATTATGACAGCAAAATTTAAGAACTAAACTGACTGAATCAACATTGCACTTTTCACTTTAAACAAAAAAAAAACTGTATTGTGAATGAAGATAAAAAACTAAATCTTACTGATTCAAAACAGTCTCTTTAACAACGTAACTCAAGTATGTTCCTTCTTTTCCTCTAAAAAAAATCCCCAAAATAAAATGTATATTTTAGTAAATAACCTATAACCCATTGAACAGTACTAATGGCACTGTGAGTCCGAGAAAAAAAAGGTCAGAATCTCGTGAAGATTCAAATGAATCAATCTGTAGTTGAACTCAAAGCATAACAACGAACAAGTGAACAGAAAACGTGCATATATGCAAATTAAGTTTTATTTTCCATCTCTAGCAAAAATCGTGATCCTCCTTTTGTAGTTTATAAAACAAATGTGCGTTTTCTTTTAGTCCTCCGGTTCAAACAACTCCTCAAATGAACCGAAACGAATTCCACGTGCTCAAATGATTCTCACGTGGCAGGGTGCAAATTATCCAGTTTTTCTCGGAACTTTGACGCATACAAAATATCAGTCGATGCAAAACGAAGAATAATAATGTCCTGAATATTTCAGACGAATTGCTGCTCATTTAATACATCCAAAGTGAATCGCGCGTATGCTCCAATGAATCACACGTGTCCTTGTCCATGCCCAAATCACTTGCGTGCAACTCGCTGCTTTGACGCGTTCAAAAAGAGTCCATGAATCCAAAAGAAAAAAAATTCTTCGAATGTCACTTACAGTCTGTTGATCTGAGGTCCAAAGACAAAATGTTCGGGCGCCACTTGTAATGACCTTCGTACGGAGCAATATGGATAGCCCTCAAAAATGAACAAAGTTTGCAAAGATGATTTTCCCTCAATAGTAGTTTATTGTCCAGAAAATAAGTATACTGTCCTTCACAAACAAATGCCGCGCACAGGGTTACTGAAGAATGTAAAATAAACGGAGCAAAAGAGTACATTTCCCCTTACATACATGCAGGGGCTCGTGTCTAATGCAACTATAGCAACAACATAAAAAAAGGGTGCGTGCTCTTAAAGGGGCCATATACCTTACTCGTTACAAGTTGAAGTCAAAATTATTAGCCCTCCTTTGATTTTTTTTTTCTTTTTTAAATATTTCCCTAATGATGTTTAACAGAGCAAGGACATTTTCCACAGTATGCCTGAAAATATTTTTTCTTCTGGAGAAAATTTGTTTTATTTTGGCAAGAATAAAAGCAGTTTTTAATTTTTTAAAAACCATTTTAAGGTCAAAATTATTAGCCCCTTTATGGTCATTTTTTCTGAAAGTCTACAGAACAAACCATCATTATACAATAACTTGCCTTAACCCGCATAGTTAACCTAATTAACCTAGTTAAGCCTTTAAATTTCACTTTAAGCTGTATAGATGTGTCTTGTAAGTGTCTTGAAAAATATCTAGTAAAATATTATTTACTGTCATCATGGCAAAGATAAAATAAATCAGTTATTAGAAATGAATATTATGTTTAGAAATGTGGTGAAAAACTTTTCTCTCCGTTAAACAGAAACTGGGGAAAATCACTCAAAGCTGATGTAGATTATGTTGTGTTACAAATGGGCTATATGCACAGAAATGTTGTTTAGCCACTGAAATCTTCTGCCGAAAGATTAATGTGACTATTTTCAGTTCCACAAGATACCTTTTACAGCATTGATGATGTAGATTTTTTTTGTTTAACAACAAAACATATGTAAATAGCGCAATTTTGCCTAGCCTGCTTTAATGATGTGAAGGTTTTATATTTACATCACATTGGTTCATTTTTGAATAATGACAACTTGTGATGCGGTCTATATACTATTTACCAAGCTACTTTAAATATTCTGTCTGAAATAGCAACTATATGGCTCAGTAGTAAGTGTAATTCCTGCCTGCCGCCAGCCAAGCACTAGGCATACAGTAGTCACTTTAAGACAAAGCACATGAGAGAGTGAGACCAGCGATCCGTGCATGTGTGAAATATTGCACATTAGGACAAGTTTTGCTTGCTACACAACTGATAATGTGCTAGATATAATAATTTTTTTCATTCGGAATTGTAGTATTATTAAGCACTGTAAAGTTTTTTTAACTGGCAAATGACATGAACTAGTGAGTTGTTTGCTGTCATCTTTAAGGTGCGCGCGTTCTTGTTTCAGGATGTGTGGCTTTGGACGGCAGGGGAGGGACTGTGTTTCAAATATATTATGCTAACCGGTTAGCATTGTGGCAGATCACCTACTGCACCTTAAAAAACAGCTTATGCTGCTTTATGTTGCACACTGATGGGGTGAGGCCAGCCCAGAATGCATTTTTAATTTCACATCAGCTTTCATTCATTCTTTTTATTCATTTTAATTTTGCAGCAAATATTGCACATATGGTCTAAGACAATGCTAACTGAAATCCAGAAATACCTTGCCATTTAACATATAGCATTGTCATTATCGTGGATTACATTTCAAAATGAATTTTACAACAAACATCCCATTGTGTTATCCTGCCTTTCCCAAACGTTAGTGTAAAAGCATTTAGGACAAATAACTTTTAAATGATAATTTTGCTACAATTTCTGCTTGTATGTTATACCCATCAAATTCAGTTAGTGTATGACATTTTCAATATAATTTTGTAAATGATAAAGCATTACAATGTGGATACAATTTACATATTAAAACTGTTTGAAAATGAGAAACGCAAATGATATCACTTAAAGGGCACCTATGATCTTTTTTAAGCTGTTTGGACAGAACTGTGTGTAGGTATAGTGTGTCCAAAGTCATATTGGGGCGATATAAACACGATAAGTCTCTTTTTTTAAAATTAATTCCTGATGTTAATATAGCATCCAAATTCCTCCCATTTTGAGGCCGACCGCAACTTGACGTAGGAGTGCGGTTTCCCTGCCCACCGAATTGATTGACAGCTGCGTATTAACATGTCTCTGAAGTAATGTGTATAATCATATCAACAAGACAGGACATGCGCAAAGCAACTGGGAATAAAGGGTCTGTTAATTTCACTAGGATCATCAATCATCATCAAATGTGATCCAGAATGAGTTTTACAAGTTTAAAACATTTTTAAAACAGTGCATGTTTATAATAATTACAGAGATTAACTTCAGCTTTACTTTATCACAACAATTGTAAAAGAAGACGCTTCAATCCCGGGTTGTGGACGTTAAATCAGGATTATTTTGTACATTAATATAACGAATATCCATACAGCTGTGGATATCAATGTGCATCATGTCACATTTGCCGTGCAAAAACAGTGCAAAGCTAAACGCGCACGCTGTCTGTGTGTGTCCACTGTGTGTGTGTGTGCATGAACTTTGTAATGACATTGTGTGTGACTGATCGCTGCAACTTCACAACAAATGCATCAAATAATCATTGGGAAAGTTCTTACTGTAGTATTTCTCACAAACGTTACATGAGATCTGCTTCCTTCATGTCTGTTGTCTGATGCAGCCGAGGGTAGAGATTGAGGCACACTGACAGGCATGTGGGAACAGTGGGCAGGGAGAACTATAGCATTAAAGGCACAGTCCACAAAAACAGCAACAAGATGCTTAGAGCTAAAAATCACAAACTTCTGAAAGGTATCATAAATAATCCGATGGGTGTTTTTAGCTGAAACTTTACAGACACATTCTGGAGACACAAAAGGCTTATCTTAAATCTGGAAAAAAGGACTAAACTAGATGACCTTTAATTATTATTTTGCACATATGTCTTGGAAAATGCAAACTGAAAAACAGAAATGCATTGCCAGTTAACAAATTGCATTGCCATTTTGTATATTACATTTCACAATAAAATTTGCTACTCCATAGTTAATCAGCTGTCACTTCCAAGCTGCTCACCAAATCACTAAATCCTAAATCATATTTAAAAAACACCTACTGTATGATGTAAAATCAACTTTTGAAAGCTGTTTAGACAGATCTGTGTGTAGGTATAGTGTGTCCTCTGTCATAATGGAGGGATATAAAGTAATTTATTTATTTTTTAATTTCTTGATGTTAAAATAGGATCTAAATCCCAGTGATTTTGAGGTCCACCACAGTGTGACATAGGAGTGCAGATTTCACCACCCACCGGATTAATTCACTGAAGCGTATTAACATGTCTTTGTAGTAACACATGTACAGTAAACGTGTCCACAGAACAGAATTTGTTAAGAAACTGGAATTAAAAGATCTGTCCTGCACCTCAAGAATAAGTTTTAAAAGTTTAAAATGTTAAAACAGTGCATGTTTGTAATAAAGAAAAGAATGTATAATCGCTATGTAATTCATAACCGCTGGGATCCCCACAGCCGCATACTATCAGTACATCAATATATAAAAGCAAGAACAGTGCAAAATTAAATGGGTATGTGTACTGCGAACCTTGCAAATGCTGTTGTGTGTGACTCATCATTTCAGAAACAGTTGAATAAACTCCACCACAAATATCAAATAAACTTACCATGGAATTTTTGACTATTCCTGATTCAACCGTGTCTGTCTCTGTGACTGACTGCTGTGGAGTTTATGTTTTCTGACGTAACACATGAAAAGCAGACACGCATCTGGGAACAGTGGACAGGGAGAACAAGCTCATTTGCATTTAAAGACAGGCAACAAAAACAGCTACACTTTGATCTGGGCACATTCTGCCTTGTATGATAAATAATCTGATGGGTATTTTGAGCTAAAACTTTACAGACACATTCTCGAGACACCAAAGATTTGTCTTACATGTTGTAAAAGAGGTAAAATAGGAGTCCTTTAAAACAACGTCTAACAAAACTCAACACTTATATTGGTAGTTGACAAATAGGCAGTAAAAATGCTTTTTTTAGTAAAACACTGTTTTGTGTAAAAAAAAAAACAAAGAAAAAAAAACAAAGAAAAATAGACATGTTTATGTAGTTAGAATTCTAGTTTGAAAAAAATATAAAGGGGTCACAATTTTTATTTCATTTCTGTTGCTGTTCTTTTTACTTACATTTTTACTCAACTGTACCTTAAATAAGTCCTATGGTGTGGCAGCAAAGTTTAAATAAAAACAACTAATAATTAATAGTATACAATAATAATAATAATAATACCCAAAATTAATAATATACAAATTGAGTGAGAGCGATTTGAAAATGATTATATGAAATTATGATTGATATATTTTTTCTATTTGACTTGTCAGACATTTTCAATAAGAGTGTCAGACAAAAAGACAACAAATCTTAATTTTATAGAGGTTCAATATGTTAAAATTTCAACTAATTAAAGTTTTCCATGGAATTGCCTACTTTAAAATTTTTATATACAGTAATATCACTCCAGATTACATGGCTTTCAGTGACAAAATGTATCAAAAATGTTAAATGTTTAACCATTTCATTTTACTCCATCCGAAATGCAATGTCATGTCAACAACCCAAACCAATTTTCTATGCCACATTTAAATAAATAATGATCATTTTTGAAAAATATAGAAGAAACGGAATAACTTTAATTGTTTTCTGACAGTAAACATTTAACTTAATTGAATGTGTAGCTCCTCTTAACAATGCACTGAAAAGATGCAGATAGGGATGTGGCTGTGGTGGAAAAGCAAGACTTGTGCTTATGAGGCAGTCCTGAGAACCCTCGGTTTCATAGGATTTGAGACTTACTAGATTTATTGCTTTTTTTGGAAAACAAACAAACAATGAATGCTGAAGAGGGTTGGAAAATCATTAAATCTAGCAAAAACATTGCTAACTTGTCAATACTGGAAGGAAATGCTTGTGGAAAAGAAAACTCATGAGTTAGTACACGTTTGCTAAATATATCTGGGACAGAAAAAAAATTGCTAGATTGGCATCATACAAGACTTTTTCAGTGCAGTAAACTCCTCTGATTGGTTACTGCATTCATCTGCTTATGACATTCCTGTAATTTATATACAATGCTCAATGTTGCAAAATTCAGTAGCTTTTTATGAAACTAATGTTTTATTAAAGACAAAAGCACATACCAAGTGGGTTGATCTCCAGATATGTGAAGTAAAGATCTTCATACAAATTGAAGAGGCCCATTATGAAGCTTGCCAGCACTCTAAAAAAGACAGTTAAAAAGACTCCTCATCATCACATTTAATTAAATGAATTATTAATTACTTCTAATGCCAATAATTGAAATTTTTCTGTATTTTAGTATTAAATTAAAATAATAAAATATATCTAATAAACAATCCAGTTATTTCCATGTCTTCTCTTGTTCATTTCTTTGTTTGATATATGTGATTTTTTAGGTGTATAATGTTTTGTTTTCATGCTTCCTCTGCACATTTTGTTTGTATGTCTGTCTGTCTGTCTTTTCTGACAGATGGTATCGTTTATGAAGCTCTCTGCTGACAAGCTAAAGATATGAATTATGTTTTTAAGCATAGGAAACCAACAAAATTTGTTGAGCCGTAGATCCTCAGGACTACAGTTACTAAGGCCTTAGATAATAAGATGACAGAAGATAAGATGTTTGGCACATGCTTCACTAATGCAGTACTGTTGAACAGAAATCTTGGAAACAAAAGTACAATAAAACACTTGTAAGTTAATAATCATGTTCATTGTCTTTCCAGATGCAAATGTTACATTTATTCTGTTGTAACAGTGACTACACATTAAGAAAAGCACCCTATGTTAGAAACTCCACAGTATATTGAATCCTTATCAAACTTATGAGTTGTAGAAAGAGAGCATTGAAAACAGCAGAAAGAGACTCCTGAACATTAATTTATGTTTTTCATTTTGGTCGTCTACCTAAGCTTAAGCATATAAACTCACCTGAAATTTTTCTACATTGTACTACATTGCTGTAAGATGTTTACATTACACAAGGAGACATTGTCAATTATGTTTATCTTTCATAATTCCAATTACTTGCTAAAAAAGTACTGTATGGTTACATTTACCTGTTTTGTTTTTTTACCCTGTTTACATAAACAATGTTTAATGGGCCATGATTTAATCTACTTTCATTAAAAACACATTTCTATGGATGGTTACTTCATACTGCGATGGACATCCCATTAACCATTCAATCTCAGTTTTATGCCCTGTCTGGATGAACCTACACTCTACACTTACATCACTTACCATAGCTATGCTGATGACACTCAGAACTACTTAACCTTATTGCCTATGACTACAACCCCATTGACACCCTATGACAATGCATTGATGAAATTAACAGTTGGATGTGCCAAATCTTTAGTTAAAGCAAAAAACTGAAGTCATTGCATTTGGGGAGAGACATGAGGTTTTCAAGGTGAATGCACACCTTGACTCTGAAGAATTAGATGCTTTGTTTCCATTGAGGACTAAGGCCCCATTTACACGAATACATATTAGCTTTAAAACGCTTAAGGTTTGCCTTCCGTCCACACTACCTCGAAAACAGAGCTTTTTGAAAATGCTGGAGAGGTCGTTTTTCTGTTGAAAACACTGCTGCTCCGTGTCAGTGTGGATGGGGGAAAACGAAGTCATCTGAAAATGGAGGCATGCTATAAGGTACTGCCCTTTTTTTATTTTGATATCAACTTAACAGACACTAAGGGCTCTATTTTACAAGTACGTTTTTTAAAAATACGGTTTGCGTATTTGCAATGAGAGTCTCATCTCCGATTCCCTTTAAGAGTCAGTTGCGTTGTGCCATGGCACATTTGCTATTTACTTGTCGGACTTTGTAAGTGGAAACACTGAATGCTTCACTAGAGAGAAAACGGTTAAACAGACCATCTGCAGTGCGAGGATATTGAACGCACCTTCTCCACTTTTTCTTTCATGGATGAGGAACCGATGTTGTATGCACTCCGTTGAAGACATCCATTAGCCTACATATTTAATTTCGTTTGTTAAGCACAAAGATTTGTGTATTGATGTACATCCTGTGTGTATTAAATGTGTAAGCGTTTAAGGCGCACAACTAACGCGATCTGCGCTGGACTTTAAATCTGCTTTCAGCTGGTCTATTGTACAGTTTATTTCAATTTCTCAAAATAGCAACACGCAATCAATGCGCCTTAACACATCTCTTTTCTAGACCAACACACTCGAGTCCACAAAGTGGTGCAAATGGATTAGCAATTTCAACAACGTGGCGCAAAGCAGAAAAAAATACTGTTGCACTGGTCTGAAATTAGCAACACAACGCGGCAAACACGTCTTGCGCCTTATTGCGCCGGGTGAATGAAAGGGCCCTTAAAATGTTGAGGCATCGTGTAGCTACATATTTATGACCGTTATCTTCACTGCATGCTTATTTATAACAAAACGGAGCCTATAACACACACTGCCTCCTTTCATTTTCTTAAAAAAATATTAAACATACCCTGTCCCTTTTGCTGTATAACATACAATAAGTTTATACAATATAGGAAATAAAGGCAAGTTACATAAATTAATATATTTACTTATCTTTGCGATCAGCTGAAACGTGTTACCTGAGAACAAGTAATTGATTGAAAAGACCATTAGATAGAGACAAGATGAAATAAATATCAAGACATAATCAAGACATAAAACAAATGTTTATCTGTGCCTTTACTGAATGAGCACTGTGCTAAGTCTGACAGATCACACTATTATGTCTTTCGTTTCTTTTCATTTCTTTAAAACATCCTTTAACACATTTTATCTATTTTATTTTCATTTTTTTTTTCAAATAAGTATTATTGAAGACATAGTTTCAAGAAGAAAAGAATTCTGTTTACATATTTTGTCTACATATAGCATAGGCAAAGCAAATAAGAAAAAATAAAGCAAAAACAACATGAAAATTATAAAATAAATAAATAAAACACCCACCCCCATAGCAAGTAAACTTGTTACAAAGACCTGTTTGAACAACAGAGTATAATGACAAAGCATGTTAAAACATTACAGAAATGATGCAGTATTATGAGAGGTTTTTTTCAAGGTAACAGATAAAAGGATTCCAAATTTTGTCAAATTGTTCAAGTTTTCTTTTCAAATAGTATCTAATTCGCTCCAAATGTAACAGAGGCAATCTCTCCAAGCCACAGTTTACATGTTGGGGATTCCTTTTTTTCTAAAACAGTAGCAGCAGTTTCTTGGCAGTAGTTAAGCAGTATGAGAGCATCTTATGTTGTGTATTTGACAACAAATGCGTTTGGTTAGAGAACCCCAGAATTAAAAGCAGTGGATCTGGTAGTAATTGCAACTTCAACACCTTGGAAAGCACTTCAAAAATTCCATTTCAATAATTCTGTATCTTAGGACAAAAAATAAAACTGTGAGATAGATCTGCATCTGATGAATTACATTTGTCACAAAGAGGTGAAATATTTTGGAAGATTCTATGTAGTTTTTTCTTTGAATAATGTAACCTATGAATTATTTTAAATTGAATAAGACAATGCCTAGAATTAATAGAGTGTTTATTAATCTCCTCCAAACCTGATTGCCACATTTCCTCTGAAATTTTGACCCCCAATTCTTTCTCCCACTCTGCCTTTAAAACATTTTGTGGAGGGGGAAATAACAGATTGTAGTTGTTCATAAATTATTGATAATGCTTTTTTACTACCTTTACACCAGTCTAGACATTTGTCAATGATTGAATGGGATGTACTATCCAATGAAGACGTATGGGCATGAATGTAGTTCCTAATCTGTAAAAATCTGAAAAAATGATTCTGAGGGAATTTAAATTTCTGCTGTAATTGGTTATATGAAGCTAGGTTAGCATCAGTAAAAAGATCTCCTACAGTATGTGCACCTATTTCCTTCCATTGCGTAAAAGTCCCATCTAATGTAGACGGTATAAATGATGGATTCTTAGCAATGGGAGTTAGAAGAGAAAGTGACTTTATGTTAAAATGGTGCTTCATCTGTTTCCAGATGCGATGCATATTCCGGCTTAAGATATTGCTGTTAAAAATCGAACCTTCTAAAGTTACAGGTGAGAGAATTACTGCCCCTAGGTTATATGGATGGCATTGATCACACATTAGTTGGAGCCATGTGGGTGGGGCTTCATGTTCATCCAAGCATATTGAAATTAGACTTAAGAAGGAAGCCCAGTAATAAAGGCAAAAGTCTGGAAGTGCCAGACCTCCCTCCTGTTTAGACTTGCAGAGATGTGCCTTTTTAATTCTATGATTTTTATATCCCCACAAGAACGGAAGAACGATCGAGTCTAATTGTTTAAAAAAGGATTTAGGTAGAAAGATTGTAATGTTTTGAAATAAGTAAAGTATCTGTGGTAAGAATATAATTTTTATTGCATTTATTCTACCATATAAAGACATTGGTAGTGTCCTCCAAAACTGTATATTTGCCTGCAATTTGGAAATTAGAGAGGTAAAATTGGCACTAATGAGTGCTGAATATTTATATGTAAATACAATTCCAAGATAAGTGAAATTTCCATTGAAACTTTAAATGGAGAGGAATGTATTGAGGATAAATCTTTTAGTCCAATGGGCATTAATTCGCTTTTGTCAAAGTTGACTATGAACCCTGAAAATGTGCCAAAGGATTGAATAGTGTTCAAAGCGTTTAGTATAGTAATATGGGGTTTTGTAATGTATAATAAAATGTGGTCTGCGTACAGAGATATTTTATTAACTGTTTCTAAGGTATTAAAACCATGTATAGTTGGATCAGAATGAAAATGTTGAGCAAGGGCTTCTATAGACAATGCAAATAACAGGGGAGATAGAGGGTATCCTTGTCTGGTCCCCCTTTGTAGATTAAAGGGACCAGACAAAGTATTATTAGTTAATACCTGAGCTGTAGGACATTTATATAAAATCTTTATCCAATTTATAAAGTTATCACCCATGTCAAATTTTTCTAATACTGCAAATAGAAAATGCCATTCTACTCGATCAAATGCTTTTTCTGCATCAAGTGAGATTATTACCAAATTTTCTTGAGCAGCTTTGGAGTGATGCATTATATTAAAAAGGCGTCTTGTATTTTGTGAAACATTCCTACCAGGAATAAAACCATTCTGGTCAGTATGAATTAGACCACTGATTAATTTAGCTAATCTGTTGGCGAGTGTCTTTGACAGAATTTTCTGATCTACGTTAAGGAGAGAAATTGGTCTATATCCTTCCACCTCCTCTGTGTTTTTACCTTTTTTTGGAATAACAGTGATGACTGCTTCATTGAACGATGGTGGTAATCCGCTCTTTAATGCCTCCTTAAATTTCTCAAGAAGGTAAGGTGAAAGTATATCACTAAATGTTTTATATAACTCGGAGGGTAGGCCATCTAGACCAGGCGTTTTACCGGTTTTTAGGGACTTAACTGTGTTTTTTAACTCCTCTAGGGAAATATCTCTATTAAGGAGATTACGGTCGTCTTGGGTAAGAAAAGGGTGATTACATTTGTTTAAGAATTTATCCATAGCTTGCAAATCTATGCAGGGGTCAGATGAGTATAGTTTGGAATAGAATTCTTTAAAGCAGTTATTTATATTTCTTGATGTAGTACATTTAGTTCCTAGTTTTGTCTTGATCGATTGAATTGTCTTATCATTTTCTAATTTACGTAACTGTCTTGCAAGTAATTTTTGAGGTTTGTCCCCAAATTCGAAATATCTCTGTCTGATGAAAAGAAATGATTTACTTAATTTATCTGAGACGATTTTATTATACTCGTATCTGAACTTTAATCTTTTTGTATGTTTCCGATGAGGGATTTTGAGCATTTTCATTATCTAATTGATGAATTTGTTTCCCCAATTCAGAAAGCTTTGATTTATACAACTTATTTCTAGACCCTTGGTAGGAGATTACACAACCCCTTAAAAAGGCTTTGAGGTCCCCCTTCTTAAAAATGGGAACCACCAACCCAGTTGCCCAGTCCAGAGGTACTGTCCCCGACTTCCTTGCGATATTGTAGAGACGTGTCAGCCAAGACAGCCCCACAACATCCAGAGACCTAAGATACACAGGGTGAATCTCATCCACCCCCGCTGCTTTGCCACTGCAGAGCTTGCAAACTACCTCAATGACTTCAGCTTGTGGGATGGTTGAGTCCACCCCTGCACCCGCAGTCTCTGCTTCCTCAATAAAAGACATGTCAGGGGGGGTTAAGGAGATCCTCAAAGTATGCCTTCCACATCCCCAGTCGAGGTCAACAGCTCCCCACTTCTGCTGTAAACAGTGTCGATGTGAAGCTGCTTTCCTCTCCTGAGGCTCCAGAGGGTTTGCCATAATCTCTTTGGGGCCGACCGATAGTCTTGCTCCATGGTCTCCCCGATCTCTTCCCAGGCCCGAGTTTTTGCTTTCGCAACCGCCCGGGCTGCAGCATGCTTGGCCTGTTGATACCCATCAGCTGCTTATGGAGTCCTGCAAACCAAGTAAGCCCTGTAGGACTCCTTCTTCAGCTTGACGACATCCCTTTCTTCCCGTGTCCACTACCAGGTTCGTGGATTGCCACCCCGACAGGCACCACAGACCTTATGGCCACAGCTCCTCACAGCCATGTTAACAATGGAGTCGGATAACATGACTTGAGGTTCAGCCAGACGTTCCCAGAGGACCCTCACAATATGCTTGGGCCTGCTAGGTCTGTCCAGTGTTCCCCCTTGCCAGCGGATCCAACTCACCACTAGGTGGTGATCAGTTGACAGCTCTGCCCCTCTCTTTGCCCGAGTGTCCAAGACATATGGTCGGAGATCAGATGATACAACCACAAAGTTGATCATTGACCTCTGCCCAAGGGTGTTCTGGAGTTCTTCTGGAGTCCTCTGCCCAGAGGAGCTGGAGGAAGTGTCTGGGGAGAGGGAAGTCTGGGGTTCTCTCATAGGACTGCTGCCCCCACGACCCGGCCCTGGAAAAGCGGAAGAAAATGAATGAATGAATGTTTATTAAGTTGAGAGTTATTATGCTTTAATTGTGTATGTAACTATTTTTTTGTGTGGAAAATACAGTATTTTATAGTACTATTTTCTGAAAAAGAATGAACATTCTATTCTTTTCCCATTTAAAGGGAACATAAAAAGGGGTGTGTAACAGTTTGCATTTTTGTTAATTTGAGATGTATGGTCTATTATTGCCTATATAATATAATAATTTGAGATATTCAGTGTCTGTGACATGAGTAGCTCTCGGACACTTTCAGTTTTAAAAAGCAGCATATGAAAAAATGTCAGAGGACCCTGTTGTAGAACCAAGATATAAAATTCCTATCTTCCAGTTCTTTAATGAAAAATGTATCCCGTAGATGAGCTGAAGCTAAAGTTTGCTCAGTCTGTCTGTGTTGCTATATTTTTAATGTTAAGAAAATAAATGTAATGTTTAACACTAATTAAACACTAATATTTCATTGGCATATTAAATTCTTTTTTTCAGCTTTAAATACATAAAATCTGCATCTAGTTGCTGCAAATGTGTTCAACTGGTCAAGATATGAAAATAAATAAATAAATAAATAAATAAATAAGGGAAATAGATGGATATTTAAGATAGCTTCTACTGCTTCTCCTTATTGTGAACCAGAAAGTAGCAACATGGGAACCTCAAAAGAATGTCCTAATGACATAAAAACTAGAATAATTCATCAACATGAATTAGAAGAAGAATACAAAAAGCAATCACACAGATTTAAAGTCTCTATCTCCACAGTCAGAAATAAAGTAAGAACATGAAAGGCCACAGGAAAAGTTATTGTGAAGGAAAGAAGTGGTGGGGCAAAAAAATCTGAAAGGCAAAGAATGGTTAGAATGGTCACAGACAAACCACAGGCCACCTCCAAAGAGCTCCAGGAATATCTTGCTGCTGATAATATCATTGTACATCATTTCACAGTCCTGTGCACCCTTTACAAAGAACAGCTCAATGAAAAGGTGATGCAGAAAAGGCCTTTTCTGCATTCTGCTAACATGCAGAGTTGTTTGAGGTATGCAAAGGCTCATCTGGACCAGCCTTAATCATTTTGCAAAGTAAAAGATCCCCATAAGATCGAGTTATTTGGTCACATTCACAGGTGCTTTGCATGAACAGCATTTCAGCAGAAGAACCTGCTCCCTAGTGTAAAATACAGTGGAGGGTCCATCATACTGTGGGGATGTATGGCAAGAACAGGTACTGGAAACCTCAGAGTTAAAGGTCACATGGATTCCACCCAGTATCAGCAGATTCTTAAGAACAATGTTCAGGAGTCAGTCAAGAGGCTTAAGTTACACCAGATGGGATGTTTCAGCAGGACAATGACCCAAAGCACAGTTCCAGATCTACCAAGGAATTCATGCTCACACACGATGCAATTTTCTAGAAAGGCCATCCCAGTCGCCATACTTGTACATCATTGAAAATCTATGGATTGATTTGAAAAGCTAGCAGTGTGACTTCGATAGTGTGACTCTGAAGGGCTGCACTGTATATTTGCTAGTTTTCTCCACAACAAACCCCACAATGTCGACGAAATGTTATGCACCGTCAAAGGCACCTGCGGTAGGACCCAACAGTCAGAGGAAGATGCTAACCATCACACAAAATGTTGGACTTCTGGACATGCTAAACGTGGAAGTTACGCAGCTGTAGGGAGCCATTACAAAATGAATGAATCTTCGGTTTGTTATATAAAGAAGGGGGGAAATAACATTATGACGACAGCAGCAATACGTTTTAACAAAGATGCAAAAAGGGTTGTAACTGTCCACAACAAGACCATCATAAGGATGGAGTCTGCTTTAGCTTTGTGGATCAGTAACAACACGAAAAATGTTAATGCCTGTCTGAAAAAAAGTGTATAAA
Organism: Danio aesculapii; assembly: GCF_903798145.1. Classification (NCBI taxonomy): domain Eukaryota; kingdom Metazoa; phylum Chordata; class Actinopteri; order Cypriniformes; family Danionidae; genus Danio; species Danio aesculapii. Next base: position 15,379,627 of record NC_079446.1, read on the forward strand.
GTGTGTAGTGAGGGGTCTTACAGCCTTAAAACATCTATAATTGCAAAAAATAAAGCTAATAATTTTGTGAATTATGCCTATTGCGAGTTATTTCATTTAGGCTTTTATTGCAAATAAGCATATAGCATATATGGCACAGTGGATAGCGATGTCACCTCACAGCAAAAAGGTTGAGCCTCAACTGGGTCAGTTGACATTTCTGTTTAGAGTTTGCATGTTCTCTGCCTGTTCGCGTGGGTTTCCTCTGAGTGCTCCGGTTTCCCCCACAAGTCCAAAGACATGCACTATAGGTGAATTGAGTAAGCTAAATTGTCCGTAGTGTATGTGTGTGAATGAGAGTGTATGGGTGTTTCCCAGTGATAGGTTGCGGCTGAAAGGGCATCCCCTGCATAAAACATATGCTAGATAAGTTGGTTGTTCTTTCTGCTTTGGCGACCCCTGATTTATAAAGAGATTTACAAAATAAACAGCTTAATTAATGTAAATCAGGGGTGTCCAAACTCAGTCCTGGAGAGCCGATGTCCTGGAGAGTTTAGCTCCAACCCTAATTAAACACACCTGAACCAGCTAATCAAGCTTACTAGATAAACTAGAAACTTCCTGGCAGGTGTGTTGGCAGGTTGGAGCTAAACTCAGCAGGACACCGGACCTCCAGGACCGAGTTTGGACACCCCTGATGTAAATGAACATTTTGAAGTGTCACATTTGTTTGAATAGACTTCAAAAGAAGTTTCAGAAATTTGAACACGCTTTTGTTTCAAACACTAGAGGAGGTGCGGGGAATCATGTGACTGATCATAATGCGAAGAGGACGATCACTGACAGATGTAGATTCGACTGCGGGGAATAAAGGGTTAAGGTTAATTTTCACAATAATACCACAGTATAGCCAACCTAGTGCTGTGTTTGTTCCTGTCATTTTTCTGATTTTTAATACAATAACCTACGCTGCAACGTAGGATTCGCCGGCCGCTTGCTATTAAAGGAGCAGCAGAGACTATGGGACTTTGTCAGACTTTGACATGGACTTTCTCAGTAACTTTTACAGTTCAAATGGACCAGTTTATTCTGGCCTAAAATTATTGCCTTGTTTTGTGTAGTTTGCGAAAAATGTTTAATTGTGTCTTATAAGTTGTAATCACCCCGCACGGCTCTTTGCCTTTGCTATGGCCACCATCAGCTGTTCCTCACACGTGTGGTCAATTTTCTAAATAGTTCAATTTTTGCCACTGTGTGTATTTATGTCATTATTACTTGGGGTTAGGGTTAAGAGTAGAGTAATTTGCTGGTGTTTAACTGCATTGCATTATTGCATTCCTGCATTGGGCTCTCACATACTTTCTGCTACTTCATACTGTAGCCATTGTGGGCATTTCTCTCTGTCTCGTGCTGACTGCAGTCGGCCAATCGCAATTGACTGTGTCATCGGTCCAATCAGCGCAAATTAGCTTCGCGCTAAGGAGGGATTTGTGAACAAACGAATCGCTAAACGATTCATATGGCAGTCGCTGGGATAATTAGGTAAAAATAAATGAATATTTTAAGACAATTAAAGTGTTTTTTGACCTTGCACACATATCAGCATGTTGTTGGAGACCCCCAAAACCAAAAATATGACCATTTTAATGCAAAAAAAGGGGCTCTTTAAGGGTAAAGAACCACATATTGTGAGTAAGTGATGGCAGCATTGGAAGCCAAAATGACTTACAAACTTTATACAGGAAACAGTAAAGCAAGGCATATACAGTATGCACTGTTATTAGACGTTTACTATACTCGGTTTGTTTTCACAATCATTAATTTAAACATTAAAGGAAAAGAATGCATGTGGAGTAATATTTACATCCATAAATCAACGAAATTATCAACAGATTTCATAGTTTTAACTACAGCCCTGGAATAATGAAAATATTACATATAAAATTTTGTAAAGGAATTAAGGGTAAAAACAAATGCAAAGAAAAGCATTGTCATAATATTGATTAGTACCTTCTGCAAAAGGCCTCATCAAATATTTTTATCAGTAGTGTGTCTGCAAATGTTACAGAAGTAAACAAACACACAGATATCTCCTAAACTCAAAGACATAAAATAACAGCAATTTGTGATTCATGAATAATCAGAAATTGATACATGAACACTTCAAGCTGCTCAGAATACTTACTCTTTCTTCTCATCAGGAACATGTACAAGTAACTGCTGGGTAACTATTTCTTCCATGAGCTTCTCATCTATTCCCACTGTTAGTCTGTCCACATCTCCAATCTCCACCCCACCCTCATGATGGAACAGAACATGACTGCCTTCCCGGCTTGCGTATATACACACATAAAACTCCTCTTCCTGTGAAAGAGTACAATTAAAAAAAATAAACAAAACATATTAAATGAAGCACAATTTCTGAAGAACATTAAAATCCATAAAAAAACTAAAAAAATAAAAAAAGTCACAATAACTAAGTAACAAATGGTTACATGCATTGCAACAGAAGTTGAATCTGTGTAAAATTAAAAATCTTAGTATATATACTGTAGCACAGCACAGTTGCAAAAACTAAGACAAACACAATGTAGTGTATTTCAGCTTTTTTTAATTTATTTTTTTATCTTGCACTATTTAGTCAGTTTAAAAAAATATTAATGTTACTGATGGGAATAGACTCTTTTCACATGACGTCATGGGGCATCCGGTTTGACCTAAAACAGTGTATCTCTTCTTCTGCCTACACAGCAGAAAGAATATATATTTCTGCTACTGTCAAAATGATTGATGACTGCCAGTCTAAGCCCGTGCATTTTAGGGTGGAGCTTTCAGTCTAAGCCACGTCCCTTTTATATATACTTTATACTTCTGGTAATTAGATAGTATTCAAATGAAATTGTAATTATATAAATGTATATTTTATATTTTGTATAATTAGATCCTCCTAAAATAAATTTTATTATACACTTTAATACTGGTATTTAGATTAAATTATAATTAGGTAATTCTATAAAACTATAATTCTTTTAATTTTAATCAATTCAATTAAAATATTTCAACTGTTATTAGAAACGTTTTTATATTTTAAATATTCTAATAAAAGGATATTATTATATAATTATTTAATTTTGGATAAGCTATTAACATATTTATATTATATTATATTATATTATATTATATTATATTATATTATATTATATTATATTATATTATATTATATTATATTATATTATATTATACATTTTCCTTCAGCTTAGTCCCTTTATTCATCAGGGGTCGTTAAAAGCGAAATGAGGTGCCAATTTATCCAGCATATGTTTTACACAGCGTATGCCCTTCCAGCTGCAAACATCCATACACACTCATTCACACACACACATACACTACAGCCAATTTAGTTTATTCAATTCAACTATTGCGCCAACAAGGGGAGAAGATGCAAACTCCACACAGAAACTGACCCATTCGGGACTTGATCCAGTGACCTTTTTGCAGTGAGACAACAGCGTTAACCACTGAGCCATTGTGTTCACACTATATTATATTATATTATATTATATTATATTATATTATATTATATTATATTATATTATATTTGTGGTGGGGAGAGTGGAGCCGAACACCCAGAAAGGGGAGAAAGAGAGTGGAGACACCGGCGGCTGGTCAGTAGCCCAATCAGAAATAATTAATAACACCTGCTTTCTCTAGTGATTGGGCCGGAGAGACGCCTTCTTAAGGGAGCAGGAGAGACCATTCGGGAGAGAGAGAACCGAGTAACAGCCAGCACATTGTGGAGCGTGTTGCTCAGCACTCAAAATAAGAATAATAATAAAACTTATCACTTGCCTTAACGCCGACCCTGTCTTCTTCTTCCCTCACAACGAACCTTATTACAGTGGTGCCGAAACCCGGGAAGAAGAAGAGATCTCGCTGCCAAGATGACCACTCCGTCAACCAGTCCGTTTGCGGAAGTGATCCAGGCGCTCGCGGTCCTCCACCGTGAACAGCACCAGGAACTCCTGGATATACGGGCCGAGCAAGAAGAGCGCTTCAAAGTCCTGGTGGAGGCCCAGCGCGAGGACCGCGAGCTCGTCCGGAGTCTGCTGGACCGGGAGATCCAGCCCGCGGTAACATCAGCCACCCACCCTCCCATAACGCTACACAAAATGGGGCCAACGGATGATCCGGAAGTGTTTCTCGATTTATTCGAGAAGATGGCCAAAGCATGTGGGTGGCAGCGGGCCAATTGGCCGGTCCGAGTCATCCCGCTGCTGTCGGGCGAAACCCAGACCGCCGCACAGCAGCTACCGGCCGAGGATCTCCTGGACTATGCTCACCTGAAGCGAGCCATACTTCAGCGGGCCGGCCGCAATCCGGAGGAACAACGCCAGCGCTTCCGGTCGCTGAAGCTGGAAGAAAGCGGCCGGCCCTTCGTATTTGCCCAGCAGCTCCGTGATGCCTGCCGCAGATGGCTGGTACAGGATGACCGAACCATCGCCCAGGTCGTGGATGCCGTGGTACTGGAGCAGTTTATCGCCTGCCTTCCCTCCCGAACATCGGAATGGGTCCAGTGCCACCGGCCAGACGATCTGGACACGGCCATCCAGCTGGCGGAGGATCACCTGGTAGCGAGGTCCAGGGTCGGCGAAGTAACATCTCTCTCTCTCTCTCTCCCCCTGTCCCTTCTCTGTCTCTCTCTCCTCCCACTCCCAGGCCCAGATCGAGGGGACCGCCCATTCCGGCGCCCCGGAGGCGAATCCCATGGCCGGACATTTAGGTCAAGCGGCCACATTAAATCGCCTCATGACCCGATTCTTTTGGCCGGGCATTCACGGGGATGTTAGCAGATGGTGCGCTGCATGCCGTGAATGTCAACTGGTGAACCCACCGGCCACATCAAAAGCGCCATTGCGCCCTTTACCAATTATAGAGATCCCCTTCGAGAGAATTGGTATGGATCTCATCGGGCCATTAGAGCGATCCGCACGCGGGCACCGCTTTGCATTAGTCATAGTGGATTATGCAACGCGGTACCCGGAAGCAGTAGCGCTCCGTAACATCTCGGCAAAGAGTGTTGCGGAAGCTCTGTTTAGTCTGATCTCCCGAGTGGGGATCCCCAAGGAGATCCTCACTGATCAAGGCACCGCGTTCATGTCACGTACACTACGCGAACTTTACGGATTATTGGGCATTAAATCGATTCGCACCAGCGTCTATCACCCACAAACAGACGGGCTGGTGGAGCGATTTAATCGCACGCTTAAGTCCATGATCCGTAAATTCGTTCACGAGGACGCGAAAAATTGGGATAAATGGTTGGAGCCCTTATTATTTGCTGTGCGGGAGGTTCCCCAAGCCTCCACGGGGTTTTCCCCCTTTGAGCTTCTCTACGGCAGACAGCCCCGTGGGGTTTTGGATGTTGTTAGAGAGGTTTGGGAGGACGAGCCTTCACAAAGCAAAAATGAAATTCAATATATCCTGGACCTACGAGCAAAACTCCACACCCTGGGGCGGCTCTCTACGGAGAATTTGCTCAAGGCTCAGGAGGAACAACGCAGGCGATATGATAAGGGCACTAAACTACGAAAATTCACAAAGGGAGATAAAGTCCTTGTACTGCTGCCTTCTTCCAGTTCCAAATTACTCGCCAAGTGGCAAGGGCCGTTTGTGGTCACACGACGAGTTGGCGATCTTGATTATGAGGTGATGCGAACGGACAGGAGAGGGGCACGTCAAATTTACCATATTAATTTATTAAAACTGTGGAAGGAGCCGGAGGAGGTGATGCTGGCGGCACTCGTTACCAGCGAAGATGACCTGGGACCGGAGAGTGTTAACCGGAATGGGGCAAACACTCTGGTCGCCGGGGGTGATCATCTTTCGCCCGCGCAGCTCACCGACGTCCGACGCCTCCAAACCGAATTTGCAGACGTGTTCTCCCCCCTACCCGGTCGCACCAACTTAATTCAGCACCACATCGAGACCGAACCGGGCGTGGTCGTAAGGACCCGACCGTATCGCTTGCCTGAACACAAAAAAAAGGTGGTTCAGGATGAATTAAGAAAAATGCTGGAAATGGGTGTAGTAGAAGAATCCCGCAGTGACTGGGCCAGCCCGATCGTTTTGGTACCCAAAACAGATGGGTCAGTCCGGTTTTGTGTGGATTACCGCAAATTAAATGCTGTGTCGAAATTCGACGCGTATCCAATGCCGCGGGTTGACGAGTTGCTCGACCGGTTAGGCGCTGCTCGCTATTATTCGACATTGGATCTGACTAAAGGTTATTGGCAGATACCCCTAACTCCTTTATCCCGTGAAAAAACGGCCTTCACGACGCCGTTTGGTTTACACCAATTTGTGACGCTTCCGTTCGGGTTGTTTGGGGCACCGGCCACGTTCCAGCGTCTGATGGACAAAATACTGGCCCGTCACTCGGCATATGCCGCTGCCTATCTGGATGATATAATCATATACAGTAATGATTGGCAGCGGCATGTGCAACATGTGCGGGCAGTGTTAACGGCGCTGAGGCGGGCCGGGCTTACGGCCAACCCGAGGAAGTGCGCGGTTGGGCGTGTGGAGGTGAGGTATCTGGGCTACCACTTGGGCCATGGGCAGGTGCAGCCCCAAATTGATAAAACTGCAGCAATTGCAACTTGTCCAAGACCCAAGACCAAAAAGGAGGTAAGACAGTTTTTGGGGCTGGCGGGATATTACTGACGGTTTATACCAAATTATTCGGACCTCGTCAGCTCCCTGACTGATCTCACTAAAAAGGGGGAACCAGATACTGTCCAATGGTCGGAGCAGTGCCAACAGGCCTTCACCGAGGTTAAGGCTGCACTTTGCGGGGGGCCGCTATTGCACGCTCCTAACTTTGCTCTCCCCTTTCTTTTACAAACAGATGCATCTGAACGGGGTCTGGGGGCGGTTCTCTCCCAGGAGGTTGAGGGTGAGGAGCGCCCGGTGCTGTACATCAGCCGGAAACTGTCCAACCGGGAGGCTAGGTACAGCACCATAGAAAGGGAGTGTTTGGCGATACGGTGGGCGGTCCTCACCCTCCGTTATTATCTCCTGGGGCGAGAATTCGTCCTCTGTTCGGACCATGCTCCCCTCCAGTGGCTCCACCGCATGAAGGATACCAACGCGCGGATCACCTGTTGGTATCTCGCTTTACAACCATTTAAATTCAAGGTGGTCCACAGGCCGGGCGCGCAGATGGTCGTGGCTGACTTCCTCTCCCGGGCGGGAGGGGGGGGAGGGGGACCGCAGGCCGGACGGCTGCCCGGCCTGAGACGGGCGGTGGGGGTATGTGGTGGGGAGAGTGGAGCCGAACACCCAGAAAGGGGAGAAAGAGAGTGGAGACACCGGCGGCTGGTCAGTAGCCCAATCAGAAATAATTAATAACACCTGCTTTCTCTAGTGATTGGGCCGGAGAGACGCCTTCTTAAGGGAGCAGGAGAGACCATTCGGGAGAGAGAGAACCGAGTAACAGCCAGCACATTGTGGAGCGTGTTGCTCAGCACTCAAAATAAGAATAATAATAAAACTTATCACTTGCCTTAACGCCGACCCTGTCTTCTTCTTCCCTCACAACGAACCTTATTACAATATTATATTATATTATATTATATTATATTATATTATATTATATTATATTATATTATATTATATTATATTCTTCATTTTCTTTTCGGCTTAGTCCCTTTATTAATCCGGGGTCGCCACAGCGGAATGAACCGCCAACTTATCCAGCACATGTTTTTACGCAGCGGATGCCCTTCCAGCCACAACCCATCTTTGGGAAACAACCATACACAATCAGTCACACTCATACACTATGGACAATTTAGCCTTCCTAATTCACCTGAAACGCATGTCTTTGGACTGTGGGGGAAACCGGAGCACCTGGAGGAAACCCACGCGAACGCAGGGAGAACATGCAAACTCCACACAGAAACGCCAACTGACCTTCTTGCTGTGAGACGACAGCACTACCTACTGCGCCACTGCGTCGCCCATATTATATTATATTATATTATAATTAATAAACTATCACTTTAAACATATATTTAATATAACATATTTTTACACATTTTGTTTTGTTTTGTTAGTTTATTTGTTTTTTGGGGTTTTTTGTACCTTGCATTGATCAGCTCAGATCCAATTGATCTGTATTTTTTCATTTATTTAGTTACTGTTTGGCATCATACGTATCTAGGTTTAATAAAAGTGTTGTCAATTTCATAATGCGAGAGGGGCTGAACAATGTTTTAAAAGGAGTTGTTTTTTTTCTCATTTACGACAATTAAACTGATATTATTTTTCTCCAACTAACTTATATTTCAAACTCAGATATAATTGATCAATGGATATAGATTAATTATAGGTGGGGATTTTAACCGTGTCTTGAACACATGCCTGGATAGATCCTCTTCTAAAATTATACAGCCCTCTAAATCGGCTATAAATATTAAGAATCTTTGTAATCAATTTGGGCTATTAGACCCCTGGAGATTTCTTTCCCCTTCCTCCAGAACATTTTCTTTTTTTCTCTGGTACATCACTCATAAAGCCACATTTACAAGAGTCTCATACCCCTGCTTTCATCTAGTATACATCATCTAGTATACATCTCTCTTCCTTTGTACTTATAATACCAATTCAGCATTCTTCCTTTGTGTCCTGGAGACTAAACTCTGCTTTTGGCAGATTTTATTAATTATTTAATGAGATTAAGATTTATTTGGAGTAAAATTGCACACCTATCAATAAGTTGGATGAACAGTCGATCATCTCTCATTGCCCTCATTTATATAAAAAAAGAATAAGTCTTTAATCTGAATATAATTTGCTATCAACATCACAGGAAGAGAAGATGTTGTTAAAAACCTGACGCACATTTTATGGATTTGGGGACAAAGCGAGTAAACAACTGGCTTTTCAATCTCATAAATTAACTAATTCAAGCATGAGTACTCATATTAAGGCTCCATCTGGATTTATGGCATATAATCTACAGGAAGTTAATGAGAGCTTTGTCCATTTTTACTCCACCCTATACACCTCAGAATGTCCGAACAATACTGCACTTTTATATATATATTTTTTTATTGACCTAAGGTTGTTATACGCTGAATCCAAAATTTCCGTTCCTAACTTTCACACTGTAAAAATAAATACGACACACTATCTCTGAAACTTTCAGAATTAAAAATTCTCATAAAAATAAATAAATACAAATATCGAACCGGGTTACATTTTTTTCAAATTTTCACATTTGCAAAAGCACTTTGAAAGGTGTTTTGACAGTTCAGAGCCACCGTACAAGTGAAAGGCAAAAGGCTGTCACTTGAGCCACAGATAACTTTATGGCAAACAAAGTGCATATAAAACAGAATGTAGCGGACAGTTGAAAACCCATAAGCTGGATTCAGTGACTGGCGCACTTCTCATCTGCTGCTGTTTGGGTTGTGTGTGTGTATGTGTGTGTCCATACATTTGATGTACTACCCAAAGACATTACTGACATTATTTATTTGATGTACTCCCCATAGAAAGCTAGATGCCTCATTTTCCGCTTTGGTCCATTGCTCTATACGTCAACTTGGCCAGAATCTATAGTAGCCTACTACGGCACAATCAGTCTCTGTTCAGGATTTGTTTGTGCACGTAAATGTGTGAAGCATCACAAGCAATGTATCCACTGATTTCCTAAACTAAACTTTGCATTTTGGGATAATGCAGCACAGCTATTAGATGAGGATAACTCTTCTTCCTGTCTATGCAGTATTGGCAATATATAGCCTATTCCTCTTTCTTTATAGATTTTGAAGAATAGAGAAGACAGCAACCCACTTGAATCGATTCCAAGAATTTTGAATTTTCGAACTCCTTTACCCACTATAAATTCTGACCTTAATTCTGATCTGGGAAGACATGTAGTATTCTCAGGGGTCATGGAGGCTATTGCAGCAATGCAGAGCAGTAAAGCTCCAGGACATGATGGTTTTCCGATCAGTTCTGCTAGACGTTTGCAACTTTACTGGGCACACTTCTTTTGGAAGCTTAAAATGAGTCCTTTGTTGCTGGAACACTTCTCTTAACACTTATGCAGGCCTCAATCTCCTTTTTAGCAAAGGAAGACAATGATCCTACTTATTGAGAATCATATATGTCAACTTCACTTCTGAATGTGGACTTTTATTTTATCAAAAATTATTGCATTAGGCTTAGAACCTGTTCTCCCTTTTATAATTTCTATTGACCAAACAGGATTTATTCATGTGCATAATTCCTTTAACAATTTATGATTTTTAAATGTATACAAACTCTATGCCAGGTGAGCAAGAAGCAACAATATCTCTCGACGCTGCAAAGGCGCTTGATAAGACTAGAGTGGCAATACCTTTTTTACACTCTTAAACAGTTTGGCTTTCCGACAGACCTAATTTCATGGATTAAACTGTTTTATGCTTCTCCGGTTGCTTCTGCATGTGTGCACAAACAATGTAGACTCTGAATATTTCCAATTGTATCAAGCCACCAAGCAGAGGTGTCCCCTCATGTAGTTGTTATTTGCAATATCAATTGAACCACTGGCTGCTGTGCTTCGTCAGTTCTCTGACTTTAAAGGCATTATGGAACATGGGACAGTGATTAAGAGTTCCTATTTATGCCCATTATGTTTTGATATGTATCAAGCCCAATCACCTCAATTTTGAAAACTATTAACATTGCTATATTCATTTCTGTATCCAATAACAGTGCAATGGTTCTGATCACTAGTGCTTGAAGAACCCCATAAAAGTGTGAAACAGCACATCACTGACAGTAAGAAAGCTTTACGTTTGGCAGTTGTGATAGAGATTATACTGCTATACCAACTTATAAAGGTTTAAACCCAGAAATGTGTAAAAACAGCATGCTTGATGATGACGATACTCTTTAATGGTAACTAAAAATAGTTATTAGTTTAGAACTTTTTCAAGTTGCGCCTTTTCAAAACATAAATTTACTTTAAACTTTAAAATCAATGGTTATCATTTCGAGATGTTCATACATAGTGTTCTGACACAGGGTCGTTAATTATTCTTATTCTTATTTTTCTTATTCTCATTCTTTTTATTTTAATTAATTAATTTACTTATTTTATATTTATTTATTACTTTTTTTGCATTTCCAATTTAAAGAATTACATTACCCATACCCTTCTACCGCATTAAAGAAAAGAAAAAGAAAAGAAAAAAACATAAAAATAAAATGTATATCATTCCAGAGTTTCTGAATAGTAAGAAAACAGAGTGTACCATATTTGTTCAGTCCATATGTAATCAATTAACATGTGAGGCTTGGCAACATCTAAAAGAAGGAATATACAAAGGAGGTGCATCTTAATACAAAATAAATTTCTATATAAATATTATATATATATATATATTAATAATAATAAAAATAATAATTAAAAATAAAAAAGTCATATCCTCTTGAATCACTTATTTTATTTTTTTTATTTATTTCTTAATCCAAAAGTCATGCCAAAATAAGGTGGACACAATGTTTTACAAAAAACAGGTATTTTTAAAATACTACTACTAAACCATATTTGTGATTTAAATGCCACCAAGGCTTTTTTCTCCCATGTGGCACAGAATGGATATAGCCCATGTCTGTTTAAGCAGGGGGGGGGGGGGGGGGGGAGATCACATGGATTCTGATTTGTTCAAATCATATTCAGGCCTTGTTCATATGTGGAAATTTATCTGATATGAATGGGATATGTGCCCTCGTGCCAGCAGTATAGATAGATTTTAGCAGGTAAATAGATTTTCACCTGTCAAAGCGAGATGTGCATCATTAAAAACTGTAGCAAATAACGTCATCTATGATGCTTTTTGAAACTGAGTCCCAAACCTTAAATCTCATATACAATAACAAAAAAGCTTTTAGCTTTGTCATGTAGCACAAGTTAGTGCATTTAAGTACGTTAATGAGAGAGAGAGCAAGTGCGAGCACAACATCCACAACGTAAACAAATATAAAAGTATTGCACACATTACATGCATAAATCACGCCATTGACATGACATTAAAATGCCTACTGGTTTAAAAAAGCCTAGCTTACAAAAATTTGGCCAAATGAGAACTTTTTCTGTCACGAATTATCGCAAAACAACTTGTCGAAAGGAACATTAAAAAAATGAAACCCTATAAACAGTTAAAAAAATAAATCGGATACAGTCACAAAATTGGATTTGACCATCATGATCTGAAGTGTAAATGCAGCCTTACTCAGAAAACATATGCTCTTTTACTTAGACAAACCACCATTCCAAATTAGTCTCCTTCAGCTGTTAATAAAGTTTATTTATTTATTTAATACAAAGTTTATTTTAAACCATTACAATCTTCTTTAACTTAAATATAACATTCAGGTCTGTTGTGCATAAGCATCTACTTCTAACCTAAAGATTTTTCTAAATAAATACAATTCCTCACTTTGTAAAGACAATAAAATTCTAAAGTAATCTTTAAATTCAAATGTTATATACAAAACTACATTTACATAAATGTATCCTATAAAGTAATTCACAAAACCTGAGAAAGTGTTTACAGCGTATAAGAAAAGAGACATTCAGCTATAATCAACTAACTACAGAAACCTGCTCTTCTGATACACTGTCAAGGGTTTGATTTGTAACTAACATGGTCTTTTTTGACATAATTCATGCGTTTCAAATAAAAAATATTCATGGTTTTCAAATAAAATCACAATACTCGTGGTCAAAAACATGTTTTCAAAACATGACCATATAATGAAATGATAGTCCTTCCATGAGAATGTTTCAATTAAATTGTGATTGATGAATATCTATTTCAGCATAGGTTAAAATTTGTGAGACAATTTTTACAGTAGAATGTGTTATCCAAATGTAGTCATTTACATGTATTATTTCATCAAGTTTAAATAAAGACAATAATCATAAGATGAGTGTTAATTAAACATTTATTTATGTAAAAGAAACACACACACATACTCATGCACAAACAAACACACACACACACACACAGATGTAGTTGACAGGTGCAGGGCATTGTCTAAGAAATGTTACAGATACTTGTAAATATTTAGACATGCAATATCATCGGAACATTTTATCATCTAACAACATATACCAATTAGGAAAAAACACCCACCACAACCCATAAGATATATGATCCATACATGATATGAAACTATCTTACTCGAACAGTTGTCAGGGTGTTGTTGAAACGTCAGTGGATGTTTTCCATATCAACACACCGGACACACAGGAGAAACACACCGAATAGTAAAAGGCTAAACAGAAATGCAAATGTTTATAGAGAGAGCTTATTAAGTATAACATAATATAAGTTAATCATTTTATTTAAATTATTAAAATAAAACAACGGTTCAATAACAGTTGGAGTAATTTAATTGAATTGATTAAAATTTCTGCCATTTAAAGAGCCCATATTATGGGTTTTTGAAAATGCCCTTCCATGTAGTGTGTAACATAGCTCTAAGTGTAGTGAAATATCCAGCTAAGGCTTAAATCTGTAAGTGTACAGTGTTTAAAACTATTGATTCATCTATAAAAGAGTCGACTCATAGTGCTTCAAACGAGTCGTCTTGATAACGAGTCATTAGATGTTTCGTGATGACGCAGCTACGAAACACAAGTAGTTGGGCGCGCAAACCCGGGAGATTTGAAACCTGCGGCCCCGCCCACTAACAGAAAAAAAAGTCTCACACACACACACACAGACAGACACCGGTCGAATGAAGTCACGCTGTGCAGATGGATATTATGGACAGTCTAATCAAAGATGAAACATCAGCAATATAGCCCAGCCTTAAGCAGTTCTGAGTGCTTCTGAAAACTAGATGCTTTCAAAGAAGATATCTTCAGTTTGTTAAAGGAAGGATCAGTTAAGACTGTCAGAACATGGATCAGTGCATCATGAATCAGTTTCTTCCCCCATTTCACAAGTGTAAGTACGTGCGATTAAAATTATTGCCTCGTTTACTCTAGCTTGCAAATTATGTATTTAGTTGTGTTTTGTTACTTGTAACCGCGTGTGCTGTATCAGGTTAACTCTTTATATTCTCATATCGCGTGTAAAGCCACGTTGAAAACGCGACGCGTGCCGCTTTGATTACGGATCGTCAGCTGTTTCTACACACATGCAATGGTCAAGTTTCAAAATATTTCAGCTCAGGCTCGAGGTGAGGTGTCTAAATTGCACCCAGCAAGCTGAACTGGCGCTCTAGGCGTGTGTGTCGTGTCCTCGGGTAGGAGTAATGTGTGTGTGTGTGTGTGTGTGTGTGTGTGTGTGTCTCCTCGTGTGTGTAACGCACGGGTATTCGCGGATATAACTGAGCGCCGCGCCCTCTCAATTCAGCCGCTCCTCTATGGACGCGCCGGCCCTGTGTGTGTGTGTGTGTGTGTGTGTGTGTGTGTGTGTCTCCTCGTGTGTGTAACGCACGGGTATTCGCGGATATAACTGAGCACCGCGCCCTCTCAATTCAGCCGCTCCTCTATGGACGCGCCGGCCCTGTGTGTGTGTGTGTGTGTGTGTCTCGTCGTGTGTGTAACGCACGGGTATTCGTGGATATAACAGAGCGCCGCGCCCTCTCTATTCAGCCGCTCCTCTATGGACGCAAAGGCCCTGTGTGTGTGTGTGTGTGTGTGTGCGTGCATGCGTGCGTGCGTGCGTGTGTGCGTGTGGGTGAAAAGAGCAAGAAGACTGTGACAGGCTAGATCTCCTCGCCAGTTCTTGGAGTTTTTGCTCAATAAAATATTTAGTCGTCAGTATTTTCTAGTTGATCGTCTGTATTTACATTCACCCACTGGCAGCCAAAATCCACTATGAAGCGTGTATGCACTGTGACTACTTTTATATTGTTGATTAGCAGCTGGGCATTTCACTCTGTCTCGCGCTGAAGCCTTGTCCGTATCGACCAATCGCAGCAGGCTGTCATCGGTCCAATCAGCGCAGATTAGCTTCGCACTGAGGAGGGGGTTGGGAACAAATGAATCGCTGAACGATTCATATGGGAGTCGGTGGGATAATTAGATAAAAATAAATGCAGATTATAAGACCATGAAAGTGTTTTTTGACCTTGCATGCATATTAGACTGTTGTCGGAGACCCTTACAACCTAAATATGACCCTATTTCATGTATAATATGGGCTCTTTAATACTGAAATAATTTGATTACAATTTAATTACCAGCATTATAATATTTAATTAAATTTATTTTATAAGGATCTAATTACCCAAAATATAAAATATATAAGATTTACCTTAGTTGATAATAATTGAATTAGTGGAAGTATAAAGTGAAGTATAAAGTTATATAAAAATAGGTATGGCTTATACTGGAAGTCCCACTCTAAAACTGATGGGGTTTAGACTGGAAGTCATCTATCATTTTGACAGTAGCAGGAACATATATTCTCTCACAGCACTACCAACAGAGAATTCCCCCAGTCACCTGAATATTTACTACAGACATGGTTAGATGATTACTATGGCTGTTTTCTTTTGTCTGCATTTAAGGCGAGACATCTGACATCTCAAACAAAATTATCGATGAGAGTGAGATGTCTGATTGAAAAGGGAACTATAAATAGAGTGTTGAAGTTGTACTGCTTCACTGCAGATGAAGTTAGTGTATACTTGACAGCATTTGGCAAATAAATATTTCAGACATCTACATGTCCTCGAGAGGCACCTTTTTTGAATGATTTACTAACGGCCGTGAGTGTTTTGCATGCTGCCTTGCATTTTTGCTGTTGTGCGCAGTCTCCAATCAAATGAAAGCAGAGGCGGGGTTTCTGTTGAAGTGACAGCAGTGTTGTCAAGATGACTAAGGAGACTTGTAAAGATGGAGGAGAGACTATTGGTCACTGTTTCAAGTTATCCACACTGAGCTGTACGACTTTACAAAACTTGAATATCACAATAATATTAGTAGCATAAGCACACCGTGCTTCTTTTTTCTTGTCAACAAAAAAGGCAGTGTGGTGTGCCTCACATTTTTGGAATGTAAAAGCGTATTCGGTGTGATCGGCCCCTAACTCCTCCCGATTATCTTTCTCCAAATTAATCATATAAGGAGGATCTATAGAGAATTTTAGAGCTCCTGGATTTCATCTAAAATATATTAAAGTTCCAAAAATAAACAAAGGTCTCATGTGGGATTGGAATGACATGAGGATGAGAAATTAATAACAGAAATAAAATGAACTAAAACTTTAAATTAATAAGTCAATATCAAGAGCTCAGAAATCAACAGATTCAACCCTTTAAACCTTCACAACTTTCATTTGCACTAATACAGTAAGGTATTTTTGTCCTCTTTCAGGGACAAGTATTTTCTACTTTCATGTGTAAATGTCAGCAGAAGAGAGAGGTGAATCACAGTTTCTGTACATTTAAAAGAATGTGAATGTCTTTGGGCTCCATGAGCTAAGGAGCAAATCACGAGTTGGTTTAAAAAAAAAATGAGATGCGAGTCGGGTAATGGTACCAGTAAAGCCTGATTGAATTAGCTTAGTTTTGTCAACTTAAAACTAACCCCATAAAACATTGTGAAGACATGTAAAGTGAAGTTTCCCTATAAGCTCCTTGAATTCTTGATATTTTATGTATTACTAAAATTGGTTGACCTGAGCAAATTTTGTTTTATTATCTTGCTAACCCATTTTTGTCAGATGGGTCACATTTTTATGATTATGTCACATTCTTGATAATACAATATTTCTCAACTAATATTTATACTTATTTATTAAAAAAAAACATTTCAATTACAAGTTTTCTATTATTGAAAATGTTCTCATATTTTTAAAAAACAAATTAAAAAGATTTAAATTGTACATAATATTGTTGACGGAAGAGCCCCAGACTGATTTAATCTATTGGGTTAATGAAGTAAGAAACTACTTCATTAACCTGCGGCCAGTGGTAATGTATGCCAGTGTAAACCTGGGTATTGAGAACTGGGGAGGAACAACTTCTTAACGCATGGGAGAGGAAGATCCTAAGGAGGATTTATAGAAGCGTGACCAACGTGAATGGCGGATAAGGAATAATGCAGAAGTGGCAGACATGTATGCGAAGCCAAGCCTGGTCACTGAAATAAAGAGGAACTGTACAAGATGGCTGGGCCACTTAGAGAGACTCCCCGAACAAAGAGCTGTCAAAAGACCATACAAGCTAAAACTAGAAGGAAGGAGACGTCCTGATAGGCCACGGAAGAGGTGGTCAGATGACGTAGAAGATGATCTACGTTCCCTAAGAGTGCATGCTTGGAGAAAGCAGGCTTTGGATCGGGAAGGCTGGCGAGGAGTGGTGGAAAAGGCCAGGGCTCTACATAGGCCGTAGTGCCGTCGGAAGAAAAAGGAAGAAACTATTCCCAAAACTAAAAAAAATAGAAAAGATTAAAGCATCCTCAGCAACAGGTGCCAATAATGCTTTAAAAAGTATTCAGCAAAGTCTGTAACTACTTATGTACATATAAAGAAAAATCTATGTTTTTGTAATAAATTTGCATTTCAGATTTTAAACAAACTTCTTACATGTTGTATTTATTGCGTATTGTTTATAGAATTTAATGAGGTAATTAATGAATTTAAACTATTTTGGAATACGGCTGTAACATATCAAAAAATTTTTAAAAGTGAAGGGCTGTGAATACCTACCAGATGCACTGTATGCCTATATAACTTAGGTTAGTTAGAAAATCCTACAGATCACTTTAAATGTTAACACTAGTTAACACAGTCTACATGGAATACCTATAAATATAATTGACATCAGAGGATATACAGAAATATACAGGAACAACTTTAAGTTTCAACTGGAAACACTGGCGAGATTTTAACTTACAGTATATTTACTAAATATTAGCGTAAGAAACTAATCCAAAACTAAAACAGTATTCATATTCTGAATAAAATTCTAGCTAAGCCAGCAGGTGGTGCCTATATAGAACTGCAGAAATAACGGGGTTGCCTTGGTTACTGCAGTAAACAAAGCAGCATGATGTCAAATCTAGCAGGATATTATTAACTTTATAAACTCCACAGCATCCTGATATTCACAGATTTATTCAGGCAAAATTTGGCATACAACCATACATTGCACAATCAAAAATTATATAAAATTTAATACCTTGCAAAATAGCATTAAGACTTTTTTATACTTTAACAAACTTAAACTTCTCTACATTGATTTATCAACTTTTAATACTTTTTAAGACCCTGTGGACATCCTGGACATAGATCCATAACACTGATAAAAACTGAATAATATATACCTGAATATGAGGAACAAATGGCTCAATGAGGAACTTCTTTAAGACCCCTTTTGCATTCCCAACCTGAAAAACAGTGCAAAAACATCCCTTGAATTTCTGGGCAAATTATTTATTTACTCTTTAAACATTATTTATTAAAGTGGGTTCATGCAGGTGAGGCTACATTTTAATACCCAAAAAAGCTAAATTCATAGGGAGTACAAAATGCATGTTGTGGACACAAATACAAAATGTTTAAAAAAACCTACTGTAATTTCTGTCATCAGATGTGATTTCAGCCATTCCTGGATACCCTCAAGATTTAGGTCAACTGCTACCAATCCCAGCTTTCCTCTTCGTTTAATCAGCTGATCTGGCTTCACAACTAACCTCTGCATAAACAAAAATATAAAAATTATGCAGTATTATAAAATAGAAAAGCAAGACACATGCATGTTCTTACTTCTCTTAGCAGCCACGGGTGGTCCACTGTAAGGCAGTGCCAGATGGTGTCTGTAGTGACCGTCGCACAGCAGAAACGGTTTCGCACAACTGCTGTGGTGCAGATGTATTTATACAGGAACTCTTTTCCTGTCCGCTCAGAAATGCCCTTAACAGACATCTCGGCTGAGAACTCTACAGAAAATTAGAAAGAGTTAGGTTCATGCACCAGTGTCATTTAGCATATTTGTGGTTTCATTTGATTTATTCATGCATGTTTAAGTCTGGGAATTATTTTTATAGTGTCTGTCAAAACTATACTATTTTGATTCAATACACTGATTTAAAATACACTCTATTGAATACACTACACTAAGAGAAGTCAGATAAAAATACTGTAAAAATTTATTTTTCTCATAACTACAAAAGATAAAAATTTGAATTTTTTTATTTCTATAACTATTCAACAACAATTATGACTATTTAATGAAAGACTATTTAATGGTCTTTCAAAAAAATTATAGTTTATTTTTATACACATGCTTGCTTGACCACACAACTGTTATGGGAAGCAGATGGACAAACAAGGTGAGTAGATGAATAACGGTGTTTATTTACAACAGTGAGCACACAAGGAGAACTGATGATAAGTGACTGGATTTTGGTTGTGTTGAGGATCCTTTGAGGCAGATTGGATGACAGACACCGAGGGAGACTGAATGCACACACCAGAGGGCTTGAGGGGAAGACAGACTGACGATAAACACAAGGCAGACAGGATACCGGGAACACTGGACAGACTAGGAGAAACAGAGAGTAGGTAAGTACAATATTTCTGAGATCGAGGGTTAGTGATTACCAGGAGGTGTTCACTCAGAGTCCGCTTCGTAGGAACGAGACCGGACAATGAGTGAAGTGAATGTGTGTGCTTATATAGTGTGTCTGAGTGATTGGGTGCAGCTGTGCGTGGTTAATACTCAGGTGAAGGTGATCGTTGCGTGATGCTGGTGGAAGAGCCTGGCCAATCCGTGACATTACCCCCCTCCCCAGGGCCCGCTCCTGAGGGCCTAAACCTCCGACGCCGTGGTGGTCTACCACGTCCACGAGGTGCTGGGAACTCAGGGTGATTGGAGTGGAACTCCTCCATAAGTGCGGGATCCAATATATCTGATCTGGGGACCCAAGACCTTTCCTCTGGACCATATCCCTCCCAGTCAACAAGGTACTCCAGATGACCACCACGACGTCGGGACCGCAGGATGTCCTTGACCTTGTAGATGGACCCTTCTTCCAACATCAGTGGGGGAGGAGGTTCCTCTTCATGGCCAGGCTCTGTGGAGGGAATCAGAGGGTCGTGAAAGGGTTTGAGGAGTGACACGTGGAATGTGGGGTGGATTCTGTATTGTGGTGGTAACTGTAACTTAAACGTGACGGGGTTGACCTGTTCCAGGATGGTGAAGGGACCAACAAATCTGGGACTTAGTTTTCGGGAGGGCAGTCGCAAGCGGATATCTCGGGTGGAGAGCCAGACTTTCTGCCCTGGAGTATAGATGGGACCTGGACTCCTCCTTTTATCTGATACCTCCTTTGCTCTGCGTACTGCCCTCTGGAGATGGTGATGAGCGTCGTCCCAGACCCTCTCGCTCTCCCGGAACCAGTAATCCACTGCGGGGACATCAGATGGTTCGCCATCCCAGGGAAAGAGTGGAGGTTGAAATCCTAGGATGCACTGGAATGGCGTAAGTCCGGTGGTAGGTTGCCGCAGTGAATTCTGGGCGTATTCCGCCCAGCCCAGAAACTGGCTCCAGGAGTTTTGATGACCGTGACAGAAGGTCCTGAGGAACCGCCCCACTTCCTGAATTTTCCTCTCGGTCTGGCCGTTGGTCTGTGGGTGGTAGCCAGACGAGAGGCTTACGGTCACACCTAGGAGTCTGAAGAAGGCTTTCCATAGTCTGGAGATGAATTGGGGTCCTCGGTCCGAGACTATATCTTCTGGTACTCCAAAATTTCGAAAGACATGGTTGAACAGGTTTTCGGCGGTCTCTAGGGCTGTGGGCAGACCCTTCAACGGAATTAAACGACAGAACTTAGAAAATCGATCCACAATGACTAAAATACAAGTATTACCTTCGGATGATGGGAGATCTGTCATGAAGTCAACTCCTAGGTGTGACCAGGGGCGGTTCGGGATGGGCAAGGGATGGAGTTTACCTGCAGGCAGATGGCGAGGACTCTTTGACATAGCGCATTCCCTACAGCCTTGGACGTATCTCCTCACATCCCTCGCCATGTTCGGCCACCAAAAGCGTTGGGAAAGCAACGAGAGGGTGTTGTTGGCCCCGGGATGCCCTGTGCCCAAGGATGTATGGCTGGAATGAATAAGATCTACCCGTTGGTTTTCAGGGATGAAGCGTCGATTGGGGGGACAGCCCGGCGGAATACTCGAGTCTGGAGTGGCGACGACTGTAGGAGCGGACCAGGTGATGGGACAAACAGAAATTTGTTCTGGGAGGATCTTGGCTGGTGTTTCTATGATTTCCGGCTGATGATAAATTCTGGAAAGGGCGTCTGCTCGGACGTTCTTTGATCCTGGTCGGTAAGAGATTGAGAATTGGAATCTGGAGAAGAACAAAGACCACCGGGCCTGACGAGGACAGAGTATTTTAGCTTCCTTGAGGTACTGTAGATTTTTATGGTCAGTAATCACCTGGAATGGATGTTTGGCTCCCTCCAGCCAGTGTCGCCATTCCTCTAGAGCGAGCTTGATCGCTAGTAGTTCTCGATTCCCGATGTCATAGTTCCTTTCCGCCGGGCTGAGTTTCCTGGAGAAATAGGCGCATGGATGGAGTAATGCTGGTGTACCGTGGTATTGAGACAGAATGGCTCCCACTCCAGTGGTCGACGCATCCACTTCTACCACGAAAGGTAGGTCAGGATCAGGGTGAGTCAGGAGTGGAGCTTGAGTGAAGGATTGTTTGAGATTGTGGAAGGCTGCGGCGGCTTCGGGAGGCCAGGAGAGTTTCTTGGGTTGTTTTCGGAGTAGGTTGGTCAGCGGAGCGGTGATGAGACTGTAGTTGTGGATGAAACGTCGATAGAAATTGGCAAATCCTAGAAATCGTTGGAGTTCTTTAATGGTTGTGGGTTCTGGCCAGGAAACAACGGATTTGACCTTCCCCTCGTCCATGCGAACCCCATTTTGGTCGATGATGTACCCTAGGAACTGAACAGAGGGTAAGTGGAATGAGCATTTCTCTGCCTTGAGGTACAATTGGTGCTCTCTGAGGGTTTGTAGGACCTCCGCAACGTGGTGGCGATGTTTAGCCTCACTCCGGGAGTAAATCAGGATATCATCAATGTAGACTATGACTGAGAGGTGGAGGAACTCCCGGAGGACTTCATGGATGAAGTTTTGGAATACGGAGGGGGCGTTGACCAGACCATAGGGCATGACCAGGTACTCATAGTGCCCTGTAGGGGTCACAAACGCCGTCTTCCATTCGTCCCCCTCGCGTATTCTTACCAGATTGTAAGCGCTGCGGAGGTCCAACTTAGTGAATATCTTTGCTGATCGGAGTTGTTCCAGGGCCGCAGGGACGAGAGGAAGCGGATATCTGAATTTGATTGTACCTTGATTCAGGACTCGATAGTCTATACAAGGCCGCAACCCTCCATCCTTCTTGGCCACGAAGAAGAAACTTGAGGCTGCGGGTGACGTGGACTGACGAATATACCCCTGACTCAGAGCCTCATGAATATACTCCTCCATGGCCTTAGTTTCCGGAAGGGACAACGGGTAGATCCTACCTTTGGGCATAGGAGCATCCGGAAGCAGGTCTATTGCGCAGTCCCATGGCCGATGTGGAGGTAGCTGGGAAGCTCTCTTGGGGCAAAATACGTCCTCGTATGCGGAGTAGATTTTCGGGATCTGGATGGATCGTTTATCGACTGGACTTTCGACAGACGTGACGTAGACGGTAAGGGGTCTCTGAAGTTGAACGGGTAGGTCGGGAAAACCACTGGATCTGCAGTCTTCACCCCATCTCTTTATTTCTCCTGTGCCCCAAGAGAGGATGGGATCGTGCTTCACCAGCCACGGGCGCCCTAGGATGATATCCATAGATGCACCCTCCAGAACCAGAAATTGAATCTCCTCTTTGTGGAGCAATCCCACTTGGAGATTGATAGGTTCACATTTACAATGGATACGTGCCTGGGAATGGATATTGTTGGTTATGGGTTGAATCTGGTAGACGTGCGTCGAGGCTTCGGTGTTAAGCTGGAGGTGGCGACAGAGGGCGTATGAGATAAAATTTCCAGCTGACCTGGAGTCGATGAGGGCCGTGACTGAAACAGATACAGAAGGGGTAGTTAACTGGACATTGGTGGTGAGAGGATGCATTTTTTCAATGGGAGAACTGAACACACTCACCAAGGGACGTGCTGGACGAATGGGACAGTCCAGTCTGACATGTCCTTCGGCTCCACAGTACATACACAGACCCCGGGTCAGCCTCCTCTGTCGCTCAGCGATCGTGAGTCTACCAGATTCTACGATCATTGGTTCTGGTTCTGGAGGGACGGCTGGCTCTGGCGAACGGAGGAGTGCTTGGGGTACTGGCGGAAGATCATGCTGGTAGACCCTCAGACGATCAGAACAGCGGAGAGATTGTTGAATGAATTTCTCCAACCCCATGGTATCGTCGAGGGCTGCCAGTTGTAATCGGAGGCTGGGCTCCAATCCGAGCCGGTAGGTGGTGAGGAGAGATCGCTCATTCCATTTACTAGCAGCAGCCAGAGTGCGGAATTGGAGCGCATAATCCTGAGTGGACATGGCTCCCTGTTTGAGATGGTATAACTGTTCTCCGGCTGCTACTTCTGCATCTGCGCGACCAAAAACCTCCTTAAAATATTTGGTGAACATTTGAATGGAGCTTGTTACCGGCCCAGACTGTTGCCAGATGGTTTCTGCCCACCGAAGAGCCGATCCAGAGAGAAGGGAGATGATGAACGCAATTTTGGACCGATCTGTGGGATATAACTCAGGTTGCATGGTAAATACCAGAGAACATTGTAACAGAAAACCATTGCACTCCTCCGTCCCGCCAGAGTAGGGCGCTGGTCGAGCCATGGGACTGGATGAGTGGGTGGACGGTGAAGAAGTGCTCGGTGCTGGTGGTGCTTCGGGAAGTGGAGCAGATGGTGACAAGACTCTCTTCAGCGAGTCCACCAACTCCTGAATGGGATCGTGAGTGCTCATGCTGTTGATTGTAGTTGGTCCGGTCTTCTGTTATGGGAAGCAGACGGACAAACAAGGTGAGTAGATGAATAACGGTGTTTATTTACAACAGTGAGCACACAAGGAGAACTGATGATAAGTGACTGGATTTTGGTTGTGTTGAGGATCCTTTGAGGCAGATTGGATGACAGACACCGAGGGAGACCGAATGCACACACCAGAGGGCTTGAGGGGAAGACAGACTGACGATAAACACAAGGCAGACAGGATACCGGGAACACTGGACAGACTAGGAGAAACAGAGAGTAGGTAAGTACAATATTTCTGAGATCGAGGGTTAGTGATTACCAGGAGGTGTTCACTCAGAGTCCGCTTCGTAGGAACGAGACCGGACAATGAGTGAAGTGAATGTGTGTGCTTATATAGTGTGTCTGAGTGATTGGGTGCAGCTGTGCGTGGTTAATACTGAGGTGAAGGTGATCGTTGCGTGATGCTGGTGGAAGAGCCTGGCCAATCCGTGACAACAACAACCAATAATACTCATTATTTCTGTCAAGATTTCAAAACTGTTTCTAAAATAATTTATCTATATTAATCCTATCAGACTTTTTTCAGGTTAAAACAAGCTTCACAAAGATAATTTTTTTCTAAAGTAGTTGTGAGTTGGCCAGTTTGATGTAAACCATCACAGTAAAATACTTTGTAATAGTACAGTTTTGCTTAAAAAAGTCTTTGTGATGTATCAAGAGCCGCGGTATCCAGGGTAATGTCAGCATACCACCAAGAAGGACACACCACATCCCAAAGGAGTAACTGTGAACCTAAGAGGAAGCTGTCTAAAAGGGATGTCTGGGTGCTAGCCCGGATTATATCCAAAAAAACATAAAACCACAGCTGCCTTATGCACTGCAGATATAAACGTGCACCTCAACACTCCTGTTTTCAACAAAACTTTGCATCAGGGTCTCCATAGGTTCAATATACATGGCCAGGCTGCTATAGCCAAACCTTTGGTCACTCGTGTCAATGCCAAACGCTGGTTTGAATGGTGCCAGCAGTAAAAATCTTGGGCTGTGGAGAATGTGAAACATGTTTTGTTCACTTATGAGTCCAACTACACTGTCTTTCCAACATCCGAGAGAGTTACAATGTGGAAAAGCCCCAAAAAGAAAGATACTACCCAGACTGTTGCAAGCATAGAGTGAAGCAAGAGAGTGGATCAGTGATGGTTTGGCTATCAACTCAGGCCCATAGCCAAAACCCTCTTCAGGGGGTTCGGAAGACCCATCCCTCACTGACAAAGGTCCAGAATATGTCCCATTCATGAGCTCATTTGTCCTATTTTGACTGCTATGCCATCATAAATAGTAAAAACAACCCATCAAAAAAGGTTTAAAGACCAAGCAGAATCCAGTTGTGACTTTTTGGCCAATGCAAACAATTATTTTTCATGAGTCCAACATCCAGCTGTACAAGAAAACATACAATCTGACGTAAGAGAAGTCATCTTTCACTACTGTATTGTTTTTAAATAGAGAAAACATTTGACTTTTATTCTAAATCTTGGACCATATTCTTAAAAGAAAACATGACTAATAAAAAAGTGTGACGCACCGAAAGCAGACCATATTAAAATGAATTTGAATACTATTTTGGTTATTACCATAAATTTACAAAATGTACTTTTTTTTTTCAAATAGAGGCTGGAAAAATTGTGAAGCTCATAATTATTATAATTATGTTTTAATTTTTTATTATTCAAATGACCAAAATCTGGCTAAGGAAAGTTGGCTGGCCAGTTTGTTATTTGCCTAACAAGTTGCAATATACTACAGTTTTAATTTAAAACTTTTTTTCTAATAATATTATGATTATTACATTATGATTAGTTGTGTTTTAAAAATAAATATTTGTCATATTTCTTTTTTCTAAATATTTAGGAAATATTTTACAAAACGTGTGGTTATGATGACCATCTGACAAGCAAATCCAGCTAAAAATAGTGCTTAAAATGTAACCTAAATTCAGTATTTAAATCTCATATTTAAATAGAAAATGAGGCGAATAACTGCAAAGAGGTACACTTTTTTGAGAAAAAAAGAACTATCCCTTTTACCAGGCTGGCTACAGGCCTGCAACTGTAATATCATGGCATTCCCTAGGCTCAATACTTATACTAGATGGGCTCATCACTGCCAAGGACTACAAAACCATTCTGGAGGACCACATGTACCTAATGGTTTAAACCTTGTATCCTGAAGGTGGTGCCATGTATCAGATGATGCATCAATCCACAAGAATCAGAGAATATCAGAAAATGCACCAATACAAAAAGCAAGACTGGTGACAGAGTGGTTTGATTAACATGAAAGAGAAGTTGAACATCTCCCACGGCCTGCAGCCACCAGATCTAAATATTACTGAGCCACTTTGGGGTGTTTTATAAAAGTAAATCAGCAAACGTTTCCCTCCTCCAACATCACGTAGTGACCTGGGCATTGTTCTACAAAAAGAATGCCTCAAAATCTTGTATCTGGCATTTTCAAGATGAACGTAATGCTAATGAATTATTATGGTGTAAAACGAGGCGTTTCAGTTTCATTCTCCATGTACACTCACCGGCCACTTTATTGGGTACACCTGTCCAACTGCTCGTTAATGCAAATTTCTAATAAGCCAATCACATTGCAGAAACTCAATGCATTTAGGCATGTAGACATGTTTAAGACTGCTGCAGTTTAAACCGAGCATCAGAATGGAGAAGAAAGTTGACATAAGTGACTTTGAACGTTGCATGGTTGTTCGTGCCAGACAGGCTGGTCTTAGTATTTCAGAAACTGCTGATCTACTGGGATTTTCATGCACAACCATCTCTAGTTCACAGAAAATGGTCTAAATAAGAAAAAAAATCCAGTGAGCAGCAGTTCTGCGGCTGCAATTGCCTTGTTGATGCCGGAGGAGTACACCCAGACTGGTTCAAGCTGGTAGAAAGGCAACAGTAACTCAAACAACCACTCGTTACAACTGAGGTATGCAGAAGAGCCTCTCTGGACGCACAACACGTTGAACCTTGAGGTGGATGGGCTACAGCAGCAGAAGACCACAGCGGGTGCCACTCCTGTCAGCTAAGAACAGGAATCTGAGGCTACAATTCGCACAGGCTCACCAAAATTGGACAATAGAAGATTAAGGAAACACCAGGAAAAACGTTGCCTGGTCTGATGAGTCTCCATTTCTGCTGTGACATTCAGATGGCAGGGTAAGAATTTGACGTCAACAACATGAAAGCATGAATCTATCCTGCCTTATATAAACAGTTCAGGCTGGTGTAATGTTGTGGGAGATATTTTCTTGGCACACTTTGGGCCCATTAGTACCAACTGAGCATCGTGTCAACGCCACAGCCTACCTGAGTATTGTTGCTGACCAAGTCCATCCCTTTATGACCACAGTGTACCCATCCTCTGATGGCAACGTCCAGTATAACACGCCATGTCATAAAGGCAAGGCAAGGCAAGTTTATTTATATAGCACATTTCATACACAGTGGCAATTCAAAGTGCTTTACATAAACAGGAATAAAAGAAACAAGTATAAGAGAAATAAAAACAAATAATAAAAATGAAAATAAAATAAAATAAAAGCTGATAAAATGTGTTATAAAAGAATTAAAAAGAAGAGAAAAACATAGTAGTTCGATCTGTCGGACGTAGCACAGTGCTCATTCAGTAAAGGCACAGCTAAACAGATGTGTTTTCAGTCTTGATTTGAACGTGCCTAATGTTGGAGCACATCTGATCATTTCTGGAAGCTGATTCCAGCAGCGAGGGGCGTAGTAGCTGAAAGCCGATTCACCCTGCTTTGACTGAACTCTTGGGATTTCTAATCTATTTGATCCTAAAGATCTGAGAGATCTGTTAGGTTTGTATTCAGTGAGCATATCTATAATGTATTGAGGTCCTAGGCCATTTAGTGATTTATAGACCAGTTATAATACTTTAAAATCTATTCTGAATGTAACTGGGAGCCAGTGTAAAGACCTGAGGACAGGTGTGATGTGCTCTGATTTCCTGGTTCTGGTCAGAATTCTGGCCGCAGCGTTCTGGATGAGCTGCAACTGTCTGACTGTCTTTTTGGGAAGGCCAGTAAGGAGGCCATTACAGTAATCCACCCTGCTGCTGATAAAAGCATGAACAAGTTTCTCTGAGTCTTCACTGGAAACAAACCATCTAATTCTTGCAATGTTTTTGAGATGATAGTATGCTGATTTACTAACTGCTTTGATATGACTATTAAAACTCAGATCTGACTCCAGAGTCACACCAAGATTCTTGACCTTATTTTTTGTTGTTTGACCCTTAGAGCCAAGGTACGCATTCACCTTGTGAACCTCATCTCTGTTCCCAAACGCAATCACTTCAGTTTTCTCTTTGTTTAACTGAAGAAAGTTTTGGCACATCCAATTGTTAATTTCATCAATGCATTGGCAGAGGGTGTCAATGGGGCTGTAGTCATTAGGCAGTAAGGCTAGGTAGATCTGAGTGTCATCAGCATAGCTGTGGTAGGAGATTTGTTTTTTTCTCATTATTTGGCTCAGAGGGAGCATATAAAGGTTGAACAGGAGTGGTGCCAGAATCGAGCCTTGTGGGACTCCACATGTCATGGGTGTCCACCTCGACCTATGATCACCTATACTGACATAGTAACCTCTTCCTTCAAGGTAAGATCTGAACCATTTGAGGACTGTCCCAGACAGCCCAACCCAGTTTTCCAGCCTATCCAGAAGTATGCTGTGATCGACAGTGTCAAATGCGGCACTGAGATCGAGCAGTACCAGCACTGTTAGTTTGCCTGAATCTGTATTTAGGCGGATGTCATTGATTATCTTTATTAGGGCGCTCTCTGTACTTTGATGTGGTCTGAAACCAGATTGAAAATTGTCCAAACACCCCTTGAAGTTTAGGAACTTGTTAACCTGGTTAAAAACAACTTTTTCAATGAGTTTGCCAATGAAAGGGAGATTTAAGATGGGCCTGTAATTGCTCAATAGGGTGTTATCCAGGTTGCTCTTCTTCAAGAGGGGTTTAACAACTGCAGTTTTAAGTGAGTTAGGAAAAATCCCTGAGAGAAGTGAAGCATTTACCACTTTTAGAAGATCCATTTCTAAGCAGGTAAACACCGTTTTAAAGAATGATGTGGGGAGCGTGTCAAGACTGCAGGTTGATGTTTTCATAATTTGCACGATCTCTTCTAAGATTTTGCCATTAATTGCCATGAAATCGGACATAATGTCTGATTTCTTAAGTTGTGGTTGAGCTAGTCTGACTTCGACACAACTTGGCTGATTGGATGAGCTGATTGCCTTTCTGATATTATTGATCTTGTCAGTAAAGAAATGAGCAAACTCATTACATTTGCTTTCAGAGAGTAGCTCACTGGGAATCCGACTGGGGGGGGTTGTGAGTTTCTCTATCGTTGCAAAGAGTTTACGAGCATTGTTTACGTTGCTGTTTATAAGGTTTGAAAAGAAAGTCTGCCTAGCAGTTTTTAGTTCCATATTAAAAGCACGAAGACTGTCTTTATAGATATTATAATGGACTACTAGTTTCGTCTTTCTCCACATACGCTCAGCTTTTCTGCACTGTCTTTTCGTCATTTGTATTTTTGGGGACCTAGTCCAGGATCCCCTTTGCCTGCTAGTTATATTCTTGGCTTTAACAGGAGCAATGTCATCTATGACATTCTTAACTTTAGAGTTAAACAAATCAAGGAGAGAATCAACAGAGTCTGCAGATATACTTGGTGCTAGCGATATGGCCTTCATAAACTGCTCATTAGTGTTCTCATTTATGCATCTCTTTCTGACAGAGACAGGTCTGTCTTTAATAGCTGGAGTGATCAATATGTCAAAGAAAATACAGAAATGATCAGATAGTGCAACATCCTTAACAACAGTTGATGAAATGTGTAAACCCTTAGTTATAAGAAGATCAAGAGTGTGTCCATGATTGTGTGTGGGTCCTTGAACATGCTGAGTCAGATCAAAAGTGTTCAAAACAGTCATCAGTTCTTTTACAGCATTGATTTCTGGATTATCAATGTGAATATTAAAATCCCCAGCAATGGTAAAATAGTCAAATTCAGAGGTTACTTATGATAACAGCTCTGTAAAATCATCAATAAAAGTTGGAGAATATTTTGGAGGTCTGTAGATAATGATCAGTAAGATACGTGGAGCACCTTTTAGTGCTATACTCAGATATTCAAAATACAAAAAGTCACCAAATGACACTTGTTTACACTCATAGACATCTTTAAACAGGGCAGCAATGCCTCCACCTCTCCTATTGGCTCTGCAAACACTCAAAAAGTCAAAGTTTAAAGGAGCTGTTTCATTCAGAACTGCTGCACTACAGCTGTCATCTAGCCAAGTTTCATTTAAAAGCATAAAATCAAGGCAATTTGAGCTGATAAAATCATTGACTAAAAGTGACTTATTGTTAAGTGATCGGATGTTTAAAAGTGCTAACTTAACAGTTTTAGCTGTTTTTGCTACAGTAGTCTCAGATTTATATTTAATAGACACAAGATTTGAGTGATTTGCTATACGGCCTGAAAAAGTCTTCAGTTTTCTGTCACGTAATACAACACATATATGTGTAGAGAGAGCTACAGGCACACTGGGTTCCTGCTTGTTCTGTAAACCTTCAATAAAGACACTGTTATCTAAGCAGGCACCCGAGACACATCATGGAGAGCAGTTTTGTTCACCAGCTAAAGATGGTGCGTTGTTGTTTGGGCCCTGGCGGTGGGGCAAATGTCGCAGGGCTCTTCCAGGTGGGCTCAGAGGTGGTTGTGGAGCAGGCCGCTTTTTGGTTGGTAACTGGGGGCTTGCGGCAATAGAGTGTGAAAGTTTAGTTCCAGCATGCACCAGTTCCTCCATCTTTTTTGAGAAACCCAAGAGAGGCGAGCAAGGTGATAATGAGAACATGTCTGGTGACAGAGGCTGTGGCTCTGGAGATTCTGGGTGCTGAAATATGTTTTCCTGGGTGTTTTCCTGAGGATAATTTTTTAGTGACGAGACATGATGCTGTTCTGATGCGTCACAGTCTGTCTGTGTTGAGCAGAGGGCCAGCGATAGTGTCTCTATCAACAGTGGGTGTTTTGGCTGCGTAGCGTTATCACTGTCCTTGGGTGATGCGTCAGCCCCAAGTCCACTCGGGAGCTGATTTGAGGTCCTGTGGTCATCCGGACAGATGCTAGGTGTGTATGTGCCATTTGGATTGAGGTCAGTGGCACACACAGCTGATGGATGATGGAGGGAGAAAAAGATATTGTCTTTTAGCACCTTTGCACCAAGTTTGTTTGGGTGAAGGCCGTCTGATGTCAACAGTTGTCTTTGGTTCCAGAAGAGATTAAAGTTGTCAATAAAATTCAGTCCTTTCCTGTTACATGCTTTCTGCAGCCATACATTTAGACTAAGAAGCCGTGAAAACATATTTGTCCCTCTTGCAGGGAGTGGTCCACTGATGAACGGCTGAATTTTCACTCTTTCAACTGTTTCCAAGAGCTCACAGAAATCTCTCTTGAGCAGTTCTGACTGTTCCTTCTGAATATCATTCTTCCCCACATGGATGATAATCCGTTTTGCAGTCTTGTGCTTTTTCAGAATTTCCTTAAGTTCTTTGTTTACATCAGAAACTGTTGCATGAGGGAAGCAGTATGTCATTGTAGATTTGCTCCTAAAATTCCTGATTATTGAATCTCCTACAACTAGTGTTCTTATCTCAGGTGCGATCGGAGCAGAATGCCGCTGCCTAGTCGGCCTTGAGCCTCTGTACCATGCAGAGTTAGCTGCTGAGTCATGCGATCTCTGTCTGACTGCATTTGGGGATTCTTCACCCATATTACTCAATACTTCATATCTGTTCTCAAGCTGTATTTGAGTCCGAGCTGTATTTGGGGTAGAGGACGCTAATGCGGCAGCATATGATCTGACCCCACGAGTACCCTTTGGTCTCGCACCTTGTTTATGCCAATGCTCATTTTCAACAGTTTTATTCTGTTTTTCAGTGCTCGAAATAGTGGTAGGAATAGATTTATGGGACTCACCGGCTATTTGCTTTTTGAAGTTTGTGGCAGTTTGTACAGCAGTGAGAATCTGAATTAATCTGATCCAGAGGCATTTTCACAGCCGTGTTTTCCCGTCTCAGGAATGTGAGCAGCTGATAGCTGGTAGCGGGAGGATTGTTTAGACGATAATTCCCCTCTTGTTAGTAAAGCTATATTCCAGAAAGTTTGTAGAATCGATGCTGATCTTCAAGTCTGTCTTCACTGTCGTTTGAGCACTGTGCTGATAGGCTCAAGTTAAAATTAGGGTTTAAGATATAAAAGCAAGTGAGCAGAGAGCGGAGCAGTAGGCAAAGACGTCCGAACAGTAACGAAGCAGGAAGCAAAGATCTGAAAGAGTGAATCATCTCAGACTGGTTTCTTGAACATGACAGCAAGTTCACTGAACTCAAAGGGCCTCCACCATCACCAGATCTCAATCCAATAGAGCACCTTTGGGATGTCAGGGCTCGACAGTAAGACCATTTTACTTCCATTTGTGACTAAAAATAGGTGTGTGCGAATTGGGAAAATTATTTAGTCGCACACGTGCAAATTTTTTTTTTTGTTGTTAATAATCCTAATTGATGACAATCCACTCAGCCACGGTAAAACAACATGCTCTTCACACTAAGTTATGGTGTATTACGTTGGAAATCTAATGTGACTATAGCACACACTGACACTCTCAGCAACAGCACATCTCTACTGGTTTATTTCCTTAACGTCAAGCGGTCTTAACATTGTTTTGTTTACAACTAAGCAACGCAAGGCACTGAATGTCGGCATGTCACACATCGTGCCAGCCTCATAGAAAACGTTTACAATTTGGTCATGGCATATCAAGGCGCATCCAGTGTGCCCAATTCAACACCAGCGCTTCCCACTAAGACTTTACCTGGGCGGCTTGGTTCTGTGCGTGTGAGAAACTGAGAATACTCCGAAACAGACTAGCATGCTCTGGTGGTGCAGATTCACAGAGCTGGACACAAAACTACCTGTTCTGACGTCACTGTCGCTGTCACCGGACGGTAGCTTCGCTGCGTTTGTTTGGAGTTTAGATTCGCAATTTACATTTTTATCATAAAATACCTCCTCATTCACTAAATATTTATCTCTCCTACTTGGGGTGAACAATCCCTTAACACACTCATAC
Organism: Danio aesculapii; assembly: GCF_903798145.1. Taxonomy (NCBI): domain Eukaryota; kingdom Metazoa; phylum Chordata; class Actinopteri; order Cypriniformes; family Danionidae; genus Danio; species Danio aesculapii. The sequence goes on from NC_079446.1 coordinate 15,412,879, forward strand.
AAACAAATCTACTTTTAAACGTTCTGTCTCTCGAGCATCCGCCTCGTGTTTGTAGCTTTAGCCTGCTAGCACCTGCTTTAGCCTGCTGGCACCGCTGGTCAGCTAAAGCTACCAACCTCTTTCACTCACTTATTTTCTCACTTACTGGCTTTGCTCTTCACCTTGTACAATGTCGCTTGCGTGTCTGTCCTTGAGTGCAGGAGAGGCATCGATGGAGGCGCTGGAGCTGGAGCTGGAAGCAGTGGAGTCCCAGATTCGCTCGCTGGAGACGAAGCGAGAGGGCATCAGGGCTCTGCTCTTAACCCGTACTCGCTCGTCTGAGGTAATTGTTCGATACAACGACAATCCTCCTGCCTCCTCAACCCCGTGGGCTTCTCTGTCCAGGCCCAGCGCACCGAGGACGCGGTTCGCCCAGGCGTCGTTCACGCCGACACCCGGCTACCACGGCCCCTGGGTGCAGCCGCGTAAGGTGCTTACCAGGTCCCGGGGCAGAACGTCTCCTCCTCCGGTGTTCGAGATCCCCACGGAGAACCGCTTCGCCCCTCTCCGCAAGACGGGTCGCGATATGGCCATCATTGGCGACTCAATCGTGCGCCACGTCCGCTCCGCTTCCTCCAAAGGTAACAAAGTACGCACTTTCTGCTTCCCTGGTGCCCGGTTTAAGAATATTTCTGCACAGATACCTACTATCCTGAGCGCTGCCGAGAGCCTCGGTGCCGTCGTCCTCCACGTGGGGACGAACGACACCGGGCTCCGGCAGACGGAGATCCTGAAGAAGGACTTCAGGAGCCTGATCGAGACGTTTCTGGACCGCTTCCTACCTACCGCCGAGGAAATGAAAGGTTCAGTAGACTTTTTGCTCTGAATGAATGGCTATTAACATGGTGTGAAGAACAGAAATTGCTCTTTGCCAATAACTGGAATCTTTTCTGGGAGCGTCCTAGGCTTTTCCGCGCTGACGGGCTGCACCCCAGTCGAGCTGGAGCTGAACTCCTGTCGGACAACATCTCCAGAATACTTCGCTCTATCTGACTAGTAAGTAAAAACTCACAAAATTCACAATTTAGCCATACAGAGTCCTATTCGTCCCACATAAATAACAGTAATGCATACCTAGCTAACCCCATAGAGACTGTGTCTGTTCCTCGCACTATTAGATCAAGAAACAAACGTACTGTGTGCTCCATAATCTATTAAGAATTAAACCAGAAAAACCACTAAAAAGTGAAAATACAAATTTCATGAAGCTTGGTCTCCTAAACATCAGGTCACTAGCACCTAAAGCACTTATCATAAATGAAATAATAACAGATAACAATCTTAATGCACTCTGTCTCACTGAAACCTGGCTGAAACAAAATGACTATATTAGTTTAAATGAAGAAACTCCTCCAGGATTCTTATATAAACATGAGGCTCGTCAAACTGGTCGTGGTGGTGGAGTCAATCTTTAGTGATATTCTTAATGTTAATCAGAGAAACGGACTTACGTTTAGCTCCTTTGAAGTATTAGCGCTTAATGTTGTCCTTCCAAACACAGACCCCCAGGACCCTATGTCAATTTTCTAAAAGAGTTTTCTGATTTTATCTCTGACTTACTAGTTAAAACTGATAAAATACTAATTGTAGGAGACTTTAACATCCACATAGATGACGCTAACGACACATTAGGGCTCGCGTTTATGGACTTACTGCTCTCACTAGGAATAAAGCAAAATGTTATTGGTCCAACCCATCGCCTAAAGCATACACTAGATCTAATTCTGTCTTATGGAATTGAGGTCATTGATGTAGACATTATACCACAAAGTGATGATATTACAGACCACTACCTCTTACTATATAAGCTGTGTTTACCTGAAATTAGCAGATCCGCTCCAATATATCGCCCTAGTAGAACTATTGTTCCATCCACCAAAGATGAATTTATAAATAACTTACCTGATCTTTCTCTACTTCGAAATGCACCCGCAAACGACCAAACGACAACAAATGACCTTGATGTAGTAACCAGCAGTAAGGAGACCATCTTTACTAGCACTCTAAATACCATGGCACCCATCAAACTAAAAAAGGCTAGAGAGAATAAAACTGCACCATGGTATAATAGTCATACCCGCGCTCTCAAAACAGCAACCCGTGCCCTGGAACGTAAATGGAAAAAAACTAATTTAGAAGTCTTTAGAATTGCATACAAAGACAGTATGTCCAGCTATAGGAGGGCTTTAAAATCTGCCAGGGCTGAGCACCTCCGCAAACTGATAGAAAATAATCATAACAATCCTAGATTCTTATTTAACACCATTGCTAAATTAACAAATAATCGGTCATCTTTGGAACAAAACGTTCCACCGCAAATTAGTAGTGATGACTTCATGAATTTTTTCAGTGATAAAATAGAAGGCTTTAGACAGAAAATAGGAGATATTAAACTTTCTGCACCGCCTTATACTTCAGATCCAGTAAACACGCCACTGAATCTAAATAACCTACAGTGCTTTAAAATCATAGAACAGGAAGAGCTAGACAAAATTATAAATAGCTCTAAATCAGCTACATGTATATTGGACCCATTTCCAACAAAGTTATTGAAAGAATTGCTACCTGTTATAGGAGAACCTCTTCTTAACATTATCAACTCTTCTTTATCTTTAGGCCATGTTCCAAATCCTTACAAGTTAGCTGTTAATAAACCTAGTATTAAGAAACCACAACTGGACCCCAGCAACTTAGCTAATTATAGGCCTATTTCAAATCTTCCATTTATATCTAAAATACTAGAAAAAGTTGTTTCTGCTCAATTATGCTCCTTTCTGCAGATGAACAATGTTTTTGAAGTGTTTCAGTCAGGTTTCAGAGCTCATCACAGTACAGAAACTGCATTAGTGAAAATAACCAACGATTTACTCTTAGCTGCTGACCAAGGGTGCATCTCGCTATTAGTTCTACTCGATCTTAGTGCAGCATTTGACACCATTGACCATGGTATCCTTATTAATCGCTTAAAGTCTACAGGTGTCCAGGGACAGGCCCTACAATGGTTTAAGTCATACTTATCTGACCGTTACCAGTTTGTGAATATTAATGGACAGCCTTCACAAATCAGCCCAGTAAAATACGGGGTGCCTCAAGGATCAGTTTTAGGCTCTTTGCTGTTTACAATATACATGCTACCCCTGGGAGACATTATTAGAAGACATGGGATCAGCTATCACTGCTATGCAGATGATACTCAATTATATATTTCAACTAAACCTGACGAGACGTCTAAACTGTCCAAGCTAACTGAGTGTATTAAAGATGTTAAAGACTGGATGACCAACAATTATCTTCTCTTAAACTCAGACAAAACAGAATTATTACTTATTGGGCCTAAATCCTGTACACAGCAGAGCTCACAACTCGACCTACAATTAGAGGGATACAAAGTTAGCGTTAGCTCTACTATAAAAGATCTGGGTGTCATATTAGACAGCAATTTAACTTTTAAAAATCATATATCCCATGTCACAAAAACTGCTTTCTTTCATCTGAGAAATATCGCTAAGTTACGAAGTATGCTATCCATCTCAGATGCAGAAAAGCTAGTCCATGCTTTTATGACTCCTAGGCTGGACTACTGTAATGCTCTGTTTGCTGGCTGCCCAGCATCCTCTATTAACAAACTTCAATTAGTACAAAATGCAGCTGCCAGAGTTCTTACCAGGTCTAGAAAATTTGATCACATCACCCCAATTTTATCCTCCTTACACTGGCTGCCTGTTAAGTTTCGTATTGAATTTAAAATATTGCTTCTTACATATAAAGCTTTAAATAATCTAGCTCCTGTTTATCTAACCAACCTTCTGTCTCGCTACAATCCAACTAGCTCTTTAAGGTCTCAAAACTTAGGGCTTCTGGTATTACCTAGAATAGCTAAGTCAAGTAAAGGAGGTCGAGCCTTCTCATTTATGGCTCCTAAACTCTGGAATAGCCTTCCTGATAACGTCCGAGGCTCAGACACACTCTCCCAATTCAAAACTAGATTAAAGACCTATCTGTTCAGTAAAGCATACACTTAGTGCACCACTTAGGGGGCTTCCACACAGGTTATGCATCTTGTTGATATACGCTGTGAACATCAGCTACACTAATTATTTTCTTTATTCTCCATTTCCACCTGGGGATACTCTTCCCGAGGCCCTCAGACTATGCAGAGCCACTGATTCGATCCAAGACCAACGACGAGATGATCCCAAGGTTTCCATATCCTGGACCAGGCCGAATCCTGAGCAGCTACTGTGATGGTCATGGAAGAGTGGAGAACATGAGACTGATTCCTGTGACGCTCCAGAGACAGACGAGTCTTCGCTGAGGCCAGCTTCCAGCCTCCGCCACTGAGACTGCAGCTCTGCACAAGACGTTTGGCCAGCGGAGAAATTAAAATGGTCGTGCCCAACTGAGTCTGGTTTCTCTCAAGGTTTTTTTTTTCTTCACTTCCGCCATTAGTGAAGTTTTTTTTCCCTCTCCGCTGTCGCCACTGGCTTGCATGGTTCGGGATCTGTAGAGCTGCGCATCGTTGGATTTGCCCTTCAGTATTTGGACTCTCAGTAGTGATTATTAAACCACACTGAACTGAGCTCAACTGAACTGAACTTAAACACTACAAACTGAACTACACTGTTCCTATTTACTGTGACCTTTTATGTGAAGCTGCTTTGACACAATCTACATTGTATAAGCGCTATACAAATAAAGGTGAATTGAATTGAATTGAATTGAATTTTGGTAGTAGCTTTGAGAAGAGCGCAAGGACACACAGAAAAGAAAAGCCTTTTACTAAATAGACTGACCCAGCTCATTATTTAGGGTGACAATGCATCCTCTTTTTCCAGGACATGTTCTCTATTTGGGACTTAAAATGCATTCAGCCAGGATTTCTAAATCGCCTAAAATGTTCGTAATTCTGCTTTTGTTTTCTACAGCTGCATTTTTGTATTATACGCAAACTGGCCGGTGCGTCTCAATCTCTCAGCAGCATCAAGACTACAACAGAGAGAGAGAGAGAGAGAGAGAGAAAGAGAGCAGATTTGATCTGTCAGTGGTGCACATGGATAGTAGGAGTGAAATTGTGGATTTCTTTTTCTTTCTTTTTTTTTACTTAAACATACTGAAAAGAAACAGTGTAATGTAAAAGGTGTTAACTGCTAAACAGTTTTGTTTTTAATTGGCCATTAAAGTTTAAAAGAAAGGATGGTATTACTTTGGGGCAGAAGGAAATTGTAATTCATAGAGGGAATTATATATTCAGCTCTTCTTTAAAAAGCCCAAAAAGATAAATTGCTCTGATAAACAGTGTCAGCTTTGCTTTGTTTGTAGTTGTGTCTTCTTTACATTGTCGTACTTTTGCTATGTGGGAAGAGGGGTGGATTTTGTGCAATATTTTATGCAAATAAATAAATTTTGATAAAGAAAATTATTTTTAAAAGTCACATTATTTTATGTGCTGTGGAGAAAAGGTGTGTTTCAATCTAGCTACTGCAAGTATATTTATGTTCAAGATAATATGTGCAATATATTTTATTATAAAATTAATAATGTTTGTTTGGGAGCACTGATACAGCCATAATCTTCTTATGATACAAATACAGATTAAATAGCTCCGGTCATGTGAATGATTGCACTATCCATGCTGCACATTTTTATTAACTTAACAATAACTCCCTATTAATACTAATAACTCCCCAAATTGCCGGCCCAGAGGCAATTTGTTCCGGCCCTCCAATTAGTGTGACCAAGACATCAAAAATAAGTTTAGTTCAGTTGTAAAACGGTCGCTATAGTTATGAAGTAACGTGCGTCTGTTCAATACAGCACGTGCTGCAGTTGAAGGCTGTGCAGAGCTTGAGTCACCTGACATTAAGCGAGTGGCACGAGCAGCTGAAAACATTTGGATATGTTTGCAGAGAAGGCCTTTTGTACAATGCACAGATATTGTTATTAGGGATGCAACGATTAGCCGATTTCACTATTAACTGCGCTTTAATTCATCACGGTTAATTATCGCAAAGGTTTCTCAATGCCGCGTTTCTGTTGAACGGAACAAAACTGCTGCAACTAAACAAAGTTATGCCACCTGTGCATTAGTTTAAAGTTCCGAGCTTATACCAAGGCTAATACGCACGCACACTAGATTAACTATAGCGGCAGGCCGTTCCAATATCGCGCCTTTTCCGCGCGCAAGTTTGTTACTTCTAATGTAAGAATATATGCCAATTTGCGTGCGCAATCGGAGCAATGTGCTCGCAGCTTTCCGGGTGCTCGCAGTAGAAAACATTCGCTGTAGCAGTGAGAGTTGTGCGTGGCTTTCGGTGCAATGTAAACAAAAGATATGTTAGACAAATTATTATTAAAATGATTAAGTATGAATGACCGCAGATGATAACAACAGTTAATCTAAATACTTACCTAAAGCTTAAATTTACATTAGATGAGATAACCGTGAAACCATGATTATTCCTCAGACTATATAATCATACAACAAAAATCTACAATTGTTGCATTTCTAATTGTTATGCAGTTCAAAACATATGAATGTGTCTGAATGCAGAGAAAGCCTACTTAAGCATTGCCCTGCTTTTGTTGTGCTTCGAAATACAACACTTGAATGATAAAAAAAGCCACATTGTAAAGTGCAGTAGTATTATGTAGTTTCAAAATACAATATATTCAAATTTTAATGTAGAAAAATACAACGTGGGTGTTTTAAGGAGCAAAAATACAGCATATGGGCTCTTTTAAGCAGTTCTGTCTTCACTCATTATAAGTCATATCTCTCCGGCCCTTCGTTTAGGATGCTTTTAATGAACTGGCCTCATGACAAACTAACTGAATAGCCCTTCTTTAGATAGAATAAACTTTCCCCACCATAAACTTTCCCCACCATAGAATCAAACAAAACCCACCATCTAAAGTGGATCAAACACTGAAAATAATCCATGATTTATAATCAGATTATTTATTTTCTTATCGAGTCATAAATGATAAACTGAAAAAACTACTTATTGTCCATCACTATAAAGTGTACTTGTATTGTATTTACTGTGTAGAAGACATTCAGGGTTTCTCAAAATGGGTGTTTGTAAAGGAACTGCAGGGGGTATGGAGTTGATAATTAAACTGATTATTGATAATAATGCAGTATTAATGCAGTAATTACAAAGTACAATTGCATAAATTATCAAAATATAACACATTATACAAAAAAGAAAAAAATGCTCTTTACCTAAATGTCACGTGACCTTCAGAGAACTGTGAACATGCAAATGTGTTAAATAATTTAAATATTAACTTTAAATTTCAGGGGTAAAGTAAATATTATGGTGCAGCAGCTGGGCTTGCCCCAACAATAAAGTTTGGCAAATCCTTTATTCCAGGAAAAAAACATACTGAGCTTAAAAATGACACCAGAACACGCATAATTCACGATTATACATTACAATAGGCATGTAATGAATAAATTGACAGCAATTTTATTGTAAATGAAATTATTTTCAATGTAGTACCATAGCACATAACTCATTTTACCTACACGCAATTAATGGCATTATATGTTTAAACAGCACAGCTGCATAACGTATGAACAAGACAAACATGTTGAGAGTGTGAATCTGGTTCAGTGTCTTCCATGTGTGTGGGTGATCTTTGTACTCATGATGAGTGACAGTCATGGCAAAATACGTAAGTATATTTTCAAGTTAACTTTGGAAGAGTTGTTCACTAACAATAACATTTATAAGATAATGCTAATTACGATATTAAGATGTCCTAATGTACGCAGAACTGCCCGTGACACATTAACAACTAGTAAACTAATGACGCTTTCAACCCTGTGGGCACGCGTCCCTGAACAGCATTTCGACTTTAACATGGCACGGCTAAGCAACGCCAAACCTTACCAGGCAAAACGCTGTTGAAGTTCGCCGCTGTCAAACGTGATTACAATGCGTTTGGTGTGAAAAGCTCAGTGTTCGTCTTCCTATTTTATATCGCCTCCTACTGCCACCTACTGCATCGGAGAGTGTAAAATATCTACATGAACTTTCCCCCTTCTTTTAAGGATATATTGTTTTATCTTTTTATTTATAATATATTTATATTTTCATTCTTACCTAATTTTCCAACAATTCATAAATAAATCAAAAATCACAAATAATAATATAGTGTAAGTCTATAAAACATCAAGATAGTTGTTTTAATGCTATATAATGAAGTTTCTGAATCTGAATAAATCATAATTAGATATTCTTTTATGTTGTGTTGGGAAAAATATGCCTGCACTAATTCCCCTTTTCAAGTCATCTTCATAAATTCAATATAAGTATCTACTCATACTCTTTACTGAATGGCACATAGCATCCTTTTCAAATTATTACATTTAGTCATACATGCTTTTATCCAATGCAACTAACAAATGAGGATAATAGAAGCACTTTAAATCACCAGAAAATCATATACATGCTTCAACAGTATCTGGATGCAACCTTGATTATGCAAACTGAAACTGCAAGTCTCATATTTGCAATGTCAGACACAATGTACTCAGTGGAGCTAGTGATGTCACTGTGAGGGATAGGGTTAGGTGTGCGCATTAAAAAGTATTACATACACCTCAGCCTGCAACTGCACCAGGTCTGCATCCAGACTCTTATATAGGGAGTGCTATTGTTGGAGAATTAAATGTTGACGCTACAGATGCATCTTCAGCTGTTCGCATATCATTCTTTATTCCTCTATTCAATTCAGTTGTTTTCATAGGGTAAATAAAGCCATAATAAATAATTTAAGTGTTTTTGTAGTATTTTTAATCTACTTTTTGTAGTAGATTACATGTTACTGCTCTTTACTACATGTTCACATGGATTTAAAGAGGTCACACTGATCATATTATCCAACATGTTTCATGTGATATATTCAGAAGTCACCAAACTTGAACTTTGCTTCCTTTTTCTGTCTCCCACTAGGATGCACATGAATGGAAGTCAGAGGAATGAAAAGCATTTTGTGATTGGACTCTTAATGCTACAAAAACTCCCTACCTCAGTTTTCTTCTTCCATTGACCAACCAGCGTCTGACAATTAGAGGTCAACCATGTGTGTTATATTTAGACGTGGTCCAAAAGTTTTGGCAGATGTTTGATGTGAAATATAATATGGATATTTGCATATTTATGCTGATGGACTACAGCATTTGTACAGTTTGTCATGTTCTTCACAACTAAATGTCATCTGGGTCAACATCATCTGTCCACCAAGATCAAATGTCACTCTCTCCTCAGCAGTTACAATCCAAAGAGGCAAATGTCCACTAAGAAATGTCTTGGAAACTTTCCTTGAATAGAACGGAATGAGAGGGGTGGGCATAAACAAGCTCTGATGTCATTTATGAACACAAGGTCTTCACGCTGGTGGGGCTGTATTTAAAACTGAGCATAGAAGAGGTGATTAAAAACTTAAGACAGAGAGTTAGGACCACAATTGATCAAACAAGGTACTGTGCAATTTAAAAAGCATTTTAACCATATGTTGTTTGCATACAGCATAAACATTTTCCTCAGATTTCATAACTAGGTTTTTAAAAATTCTGTGCAGAAGCTTTGAAAATTATGACAACAAATGTCACTGGTTGCCAGATGGAAAAATCCAGATAATTAATGTAATGTCACTTACTGTGTCAACTGAAATTTTGAGGCAAGCTAACTTTATATGTTCATTAGAGTAATTTTTACATTCACTGCCTGAAAGTCATTAAGCAAAATATTGTTTTGGCAGGGGAGATGTATGTATGAATATCACTGCATTCATGGCAGAGAACCACATTTGTTCTTTCAGATATGAAATATAGTCTGACAGGACACAGCCTGAGTGGTTCAAAGTTTATTTCAAAAAAAGATTTTTATTGTATTACAGGATCTAATGTAAATCACCACTGAAATTGCAAGTAAATTTGCATCCTCTACTTCCAGTATATGCATTGATCCAGAAGTTTAAGCCAAACACTCTTTATGGAATCCCATGCAAGATAAATGTATGGTCAAGACTCCAAAACAAATATTGCTACATTATCTGAAAATAGTAAAAACACTTTAATATTTAAGCAGGCTAAGCAGATCTACTATAAGGCAGTAGATATTTATAAATATAAACAGGACACTATGACTACAAACAAAACTAATACAAACACATATTCATACCTATTGCAGAAAAGGAATAGAAGAAGGAAAGGAAGAATTAGTGTCATGTTGTGTAAAGAAAAATTATTTTTTCTTTCTATTTCCATTGCAGTGTCTCTGTTGCTTTAAAGGGGTGGCCCAGGGTGTATTTTTAAGGGTTTGGTTGTGTTTATAAGATGCAAAGCAATGTGTGCTCATGCTTCTTTTTTTAAAAATCACGTTTTTATGTTACTTTGATTATATACAGCTACTCAGCTAACATGAAAACGACTGTCATATTTCCTTGTTCCTCCGAAAGGCCCGCCCTCAAGAGGGTCTGAATGGTCAGCTAAGATAATGTGGCGGATCGGCTCCATGTCACCACATCACGCTCCTACAAGCATGCACTTTTGCACTGTGTAAATACTGTCTGTCAGTGAAGTTGTATCAGTTTGTGCCTGAATAGGACAGAAAATGATACAGAGGACACAGCTGAACCTCACACCTGCTCTCTGAAATAAAATCTGACAAGTGTCTTTCACATATATTCGGAATAAGCATGTGGAAGTAAACGTTCACATATCTTTTGCGAGTTGGTTATTTGAGATGTAGAATGCAGGGAAAGCAGCCACATAGAGAGACACTGCAGCGCTGGTGAATTTTGTGGGTGTTTACAGGGGTTTGACGAATTAATATGAATTTGTAGCTAAATTGTTACCGGTGCCAAACAGCATTTTTCTTTGTTTACATTCTTGTTTTGTCATGTCCTTTGAAAGCCAAAATACAGAAACAGAAGAAGCTCTGTGAAAACAACAGCGTTTTAACAGAATTTTAGCTTTCTCTGCTATAATATTATAGTGCCTCTGGCCATGCCCCTAAATGTGTCACTTACCACAGTTGTAAAATGCTGGGACAATTTGAAAACGCACTTGGAAAGAGCTTGAAAACTCTCTTAATGTGACTTTGGTAAAGGTGTAAGAGCCCTGTGTCTTTTGAAATAACCCATCAGAGGTTACAGAATAGGTCAGAATCAGCTCTTTATCCCTCAAAACACCAAAAACGTAAATAAAATTGATTAACCAATGAGATGTAATTGAATTGAATATATGAATTAGGTTCACTGAAGCATGTGAATATTTATTACACAAACTACTGAAAATAGCTGACCCCCGATAGTCAGTTTGCAGAAGAATTGTGTCCTCCTGAGCCTCACATACACCAGTAAACTCACGCAGCTCTGTGATTGGCCAAAATGCTTATTTTGACTTTTCGGTGATTGGCTACTCTTCCCTGTTGATCACTTTTGACCTACTTTCTGCTGAATCTGAATTTTACGATCTGAATTTCTGGTTTTGAATTTTAGGATATTGAATTTGATGTTCTGAATTTGAATAACACAATTCAAAATCAGATTGTTTTGGCATATTTTTAGCTCCATAGTATACCCGCCGTTGATCTACACACACCTGCAGCTTCTCCACGATGAATGTTCAACGTTCTTCAGCCTCCGATGACTAGACTGCAGCTCTGCACAAGAGGTTTGGCCAGAGGAGAAATGGTCATGCCCAACAGAGCCTGGTTTATCAAGGGTTTTTTTTCCTTCACTTTTGTCAATTGGTCTTGCGTGGTTTGGGACTTGTGGAGCAGCATACGGTGTCTTTAGTGTTTGGACTTTCAGCAGTGAAAGTTAAACTACACTGAACTAAAATAAACTGAACTTCAATTCTGAATACTAGACTGACAATCTACATTTTAAAAGTGCTATACAAATAAAGATTAATTGAATTGAAAGAAGTGAATTGAAACTCAACAATAAATTCTGTGATATACACGCACACAGAGTTGGAAGGAGGAGAGAAGAGAGTTAGGTTGATAACTCAGGTTGACAGAGGTGAGGAACTAATTCCTCTTCTAGCAGGTTCTCATTGCAATCCAGGTAAACACGACTCAGCACATCTGCTATGTGCATTTTCTTGCCTGGCTTGTAGCTTACTCTTAGGTTACCTTTGTAGTCTAAGTAACATCCTCTACAGCCTCAGAGGTGTTTGATGCAAAGGCTTTTTAAAGTTACTCTCAAGTGGTTTGTGGTCGCTTTCTACCATTACTTCTCTACCATATACATATTTTTGGAACTTTTCAAATCTGTAAATAATCACAAGTAGTTCCTTCTCGATTTGAGCATGTCGATGTTGGCAATCAGTGAGCGCTCTTGATCCATTCACTACTTGTCTCTTGTCTTGTAGCAAAATTGCACCCATGCCCTCGGAGCTTGCATCGAATGACAGCATTAAAGGTTTTAAAGGAATTAACTTGACTATGTATTGCAGCATACCCAAAAATCTTTTCAGTGCTTACTTGTTTCTTGGTGGAGGTAACTGAACCACAGCTCTCACTTTCTCTTCATCAGATTTCAGTCCTTCTGCTGTAAGTACATGACCGATATACCGGTACTTGATTTGCAACGCTCTGATCTGAAATTTCTTTTTGTTCAACTTTAAGGTTGTACTCTTTTGCCCTCTGGAGGAGTTTTTTTTTCTACTTTAAGTATAAGGTAGTGTTCATGTTTAATTGCCTTGTTTAAATCTTGTGGGTCGATGCATTTGCACATATTTTGTTTCGTTTAACAATTGTCACAATGCTACTCACTTAGTCAGTTGGATCTGTTTGTTTTCCAATTACATTCATGTCTTCCATTCAGTGCAGTTCTTCAATTATTTTTTAGAGACTCTTCATGCAGCATGTACAACAGGCTTTACTGATGGATCTACTTGAATGTGATGATATCCTGGCATGCTTCAAAATCTTTAAGAATGTCATCCTCAGCAAAGACATTATGTCTCTATTATGAGACATCTGGTGTCCAGAGTAGGTAATTAACTTCCAGATGGAATTTAAGAGGGTGATGCAGTGGCGCAGTAGGTAGTGCTGTCACCTCACAGCAAGAAGGTCACTGGTTCGAGCCTCGGCTGGGTCAGTTGGTGTTTCTGTGTGGAGTTTGCATGTTCTCCCTGTGTTCGCGTGGGTTTCCTCCGGGTGCTCCGGTTACCCCCACAGTCCAAAGACATGCGATACAGGTGAATTGAGTAGGCTAAATTGTCCGCAGTGTATGTGTGTGAATGAGTGTGTATGGAGGTTTCCCAGAGATGGGTTGCAGCTGGAAGGGCATCCGCTGCGTAAAACATGTGCTGGATAAGTTGGCGTTCATTCCGTTGTGGCAACCCCAGATTAATAAAGTTAACATTACATTTTGCACCTGTATCCAACTTATATTTGACTTTCTTGTCTCTAATTTTCAACACTTCAGACCAGTGTTTGTGGCCTTTTTGTGTTTCTATGGTGAGAGGATGAATATATTTCTGCTTGTTTATTTGAACATGTTCTTATTTCATTACATTCCTTTGTCTGCTCAATCCTGTGCATCTTTCTTGAATGTTTACGAGAATTTCTGCACATTTTTGCAAAATGATTCTTTTCAGTGCACATTCTGCATGTCTGTCCAAAGGCTGGACATTTTCTAAATTCATGCTTTAACCACATTTTGTATCGTCACTTGATTCATTTTCTTCTGGCGGAATTTATTTAATTGTTCATTTTTCACAGCTTCATTTTTCACAACTTTAATATTGTGCACGTCCATCTCTTCATTTAGCCGGATGTGATTTTGTTTGCTCTACAAATGTCCACAGCTTTTACTAATGTGAGATTTACTTCTCTTAGCAATCTTGAACTTACAGTATTATCTCTAAAGCACACATACAATTCTGTTTCTGAATTTTTTTTATTTTTTATTTTTTTTAGATTTGCCACGTAAGAATCAAAATTCCTTGACTGACTTTGAACCCTCGTAAAGAAAGTGACAAATGTAAGCAAGTTTTTTTTTCTCAGTTTACAGTAGTCTTAATTTTTGTTTGCAAACACAAATTTTTCTCATCGTCACAAAACTCAAAAGTAATTTGCAAACTTACAAAATTGCAAACTTTAATTGCTTCCCCACCCGTGACATGCAGAAATGTGGCACACTGCAATTTTTCTGACTTATCCTCAATTCCACAGACCATCAGGAACAGCTTGAATTTTTGTATTCAAATCTTTTAGGTTTTGGTAAGATTTTATTGTAAACATGGGTTCTATGGTGGCTGTAACTGTTATTCAGAGTAAATATTTGATGATATAGTCAGGAATAATGCTTATGTTAGTTAATGCATTATGGGATGTTTGATTAATTGATTACTGTTGATAAATATAAAAAAATGGAGATGAAAGATGTCACATGACATGATGTCAGGGAAGGACATGTACGTGACAAACAGTATAGAAGGTCAGAGGTCACATTAAAGAAGTGAGCTGATAAGTATCTGGTGTGTCATCTCATTTGTTTAAAGTGGTGTAGTCCTACAAAAAGGTGGTGCACTATTACCCACCCCAACCCAAATTTTAACTAAAAGTGGACAAAGAAATAACAAAATCTATATAAAAACAACATCATTTATTTATTATTTTACAAATGAAGCATAAGCACACATTGCTTTGCATCTAAAACACAACCAAGTGTCATGGTTCGATGATGCGAAAAAGGGGCGAGGACCCAAGTGCAGGGTAAATAAGAATTTATTTATAATAAAACAAAATAAAAGGCAAAAGCAGCAAAACAAGCTACCCCAAGGGGGAAAACATGAATAAAAGGTAAAAACAAACTTGACTGGGTTGGCTGGACGAAGCAGGGCTGGACACAACAGGACAGGGAAATATCGACGACGAACTGGCACAGGACAGCAAACATGAGGAGAATATAAGCAGGAGTAAATTAATACACAAACAGATGAACATAATTAACTAATAATGGGTTAACAAGGAGGGTGGGACTGGACGATAGACGGGAGAGCACCTGACACAAAGAGACAACACAAGCCAGGTGCTCACAAAACAAGACTAGAACACGCAGCCAATGAGAGAACTCATTAACGGCGTGTTCTTATGACAAGACAAAACACAACACTGAAGCACACAACAAAAGCACGCGACCAATGTAAACACAGAGCCACGTGCTTTGACAGACGCAAGACACGAGCACACGATAAGTGAAAACACCTTACCGTGCGCTCACATAAATGCAACGTGCATGTTTCATCTCAGCGCCAACCAAAACCGAAACCAACTAGACGGAGACGCTGAGAATGAAACAGCGCGATGCTGACGAAACACCACAAACACGAGTACAAGAGCGTGCGTCCCAAGGACGCACAGACCCAGCGCGCCCGCATGGTCCGCGCGCACCTATGACGACGCGCACCCAGACAATGACAAAAGTACTCAACCCAAGAAAAACTCGAGGCGAGCACTAACAGGACAGGACAAAACAGAGCTAGTGTCCGGACTCTGCCACAAAACAAGAATTAACAAGACAAGAGTGGCAGAACCCTGACACCAAGCTTTAAAAATACACTCTGGACCACCCCTTTAAAGGATGCTGGTTCAGCATATGTCCCATCATGGTACGAAGCTGCAGGTCTCAGGGGGTCACCAGTGGGTCGTAAGACCCGCCCTCCATGCAGAGACTGGTCTGTCACGGGGGCCTTTGTAGGAATTGGTCTTACAGGAATTTGTGGATTTTTATATACATTTATTTATTTATTTGCAAATTTATTTATTTTATTTATGCAGGTATTTATGGAATTATTTACACATTTATTTAAATATTTGAGTATTAATTAGTTAATTAATTAATTAATTTATTTATTTATTTATTTATTGTTTTTGCAGGTATGCAGGATGAAACCTGCAAAAACCATAAATAAATAAACACACAAATTTATAAATAAATAAGTAAATAAATCCACAAATTGCTCTTTAAATAAAATAATAAATAGATAAATAAATATGCAAACAAATAAATAAATGTATTAAAAAATCCCTGCATAAATGAATAAATATATAAATAATTATATATTAATTATACATTTATTTATATATTTATCCCCACAGCCCAACCCCCAACCCTCCTCCCTTTAAATGTTTATTCATTCTTGAACATAGATGCATATTTACTTCTCTTCAGGTCAACTATTGAGAGGGTGTCTGCTCAATCATTAGAAGGTGGTCTTTATGCCATCATCAGAATTAGAATCAGAATCAGAAATAATAGATATTATACTTTTAATTTAAACCTGAAAAGGTATTTGATTTCTTATGCAGACAATTTAGAAGAATACAATTAACTAATTAATTAAATTAAAATGTTTCCATTATAACTACAATAAATTATTTGTAATTGCATATGTTATAAAACCTTTTTCACAAACTTCATCACGATCACAGAAAAAAAAATTCCCTGACTGTCACTGCCACTGAGGAATGGGAAGGAGGATGGGTGAGAGGGGAGGGGGGGAGGGGTGACAGCATGACACCACTGATTAATGCCGTTTTGTTTCAGTATTTAGTGTTTTTTCTGTTATCTGTAGGTTTATACCAGAATTTCTGTGAATACAGGGAGAAACTATGTCTGAGAATGGGTGTGAGTATCATGAGAGAGTGTTGACGGTGGACACGATGAACCCAAACATTAGGCAAGTGGAATATGCTGTACGGGGTCCCATAGTCCAGAGGGCAGTTCAGATCGATAAAGAACTCGAGATGGTGAGTATCCGTTTACATGTAAAAAAAAATTTGATGTGATATGAAATTCTCTTTCAAAAAAAAATCTTAAACACAGGTTTAGGTGTTTGTGAATACATCATCAACTTCGTATTTCATTTTTGCTCAAAAAATAAAACATTTTAAAACTTTTTCAAATGCGCGTGATCAGCCACAAATATCCATTTTTATTGCCAAAAAAAGAGTTTGCTCTGATGTAGGCTGTTTGTAAGTCTGGTCCTATGGTTCATATTTTTGTTTCATATAGAAAGCTGACATCTTGTACGCGTTATGTTTGTTGGCTATCCACTGTCAGCTTATCACAGAAGACAATCTCTTATCTGCTGCAAACACACATTCTCTGCATGACTCCTCCTGCTTCTTACATTTTAGGTATATAATTTACACATATATATCTCGAGTAATTATTAAAACAAAACTTAACACTGTGTTAAAAAAAAATTGAATATATTTTATTTTTAAATATGGAACAATTATAATGCGATGTCATACTGTTTGGCATGTGAGATTTTAAAACATCATTAGTCATTAGATCATTAGTCTCATATTCCGAACTATTTAATACATCAGTGACACACAGTATTAACTAAACGTATTCTTCCATTTCTCATCATGTGTACAGTGAAACCACAGAAGAGGTTTGCACAATAGTGGACAAATTAGAACACTGAACATGGCAAAAAAAGAAAAAAAAATAGACTTGTGACAAGTTCTCTGAAATAATCACCCATTTATTTTAAGATTTAATTTAAATATGACTATTTTATACAGCACCCAAACCGCAGTTGTGAAATAAATGGTTGTTGTTTACACAAAATGGCATATGTCACATGAAGTTAGGAATTCATACATGTAATGCAAACTCTTAATGCAGATCACCCATTTTACAGAAATTGCTGACATTTTTTATATTCTTAAGTGAATACAAAATAAATTTTAATAAAAAATGTTGCCATATTCTTGCCAATTGTAATATTATTGATTGAGTAAGGAACAATGTATCATGGGCCATTAAATTATTAGAAAAACAATGCAATCCAGAGGTAATGCCTAGGGACGTTTTATTGGTAAGAACACGCTAGAATAAAATAAAATACAGCATCGAAATGCATTACACACATTTTTTTAGACATTATTTGACACAGTAAAAGCAAAAAATGGCGAATAAATTACACTAGCACCAGTCTTGTCATTGTATATCCCACTGCTCTTACACAAAAAAGGACAAAAGTTAAATATGCCTTCATAAATTCAGATGGACACCTCAGAAGCCATCGATCCTCTTATACTACGCTTACCGATTTGTTCAAATTGTTACCACATCTTGTTCACATCATTCAGATGTTGTATTGTAAGACATTTGTTGGCATTTTGTCCTCAAACAGCCTTTTGTTTTGATTTTATTTTTTTTAATCTCTGGAATAGCTGAAATTCTGGATAAGATGGTGGTTTATTTCGCTGTGGCAACCCCTGATAAATAAGGCACTAAACCAAATGAAATTGAATAAATGAATAATAAATATTTATATTATTTTAAATTCTTATCATTATTATAATCCGAAATGTAATATGCAAAGTAAGATAACTTAGTTGTGAGATAACTATCGAATACTTTTCAAATTATTTAGGAAGCAAAGTTGAAAATGTTCTGTATTCTCTTCTTTCTTTGTCTCCTTCTTTCTTTGGCTTTCTTCCATTCCCACTGTCTCTCTGCTCAATCAACATAGGGCATAAAAAAGCCATTTACAGAAGTTATTAAAGCCAACATCGGTGACTGCCATGCAATGGGCCAGAAACCAATCACCTTCTTCAGACAGGTGTGTTTTTGAGCTATTGTGGATGTCTTGCTATTTTCTGAGCAGTTGTTTTTGTACATACAGTATGTATGCTTCATTTATTTGTCAGGTCTTGGCGTTGTGCTCTTATCCAGATCTTCTTGAAGACAACAAATTTCCAGTAGATGCCAAAAGTAGAGCACACCGCATTCTACAAGCTTGTGGTGGAGGAAGCCTTGGTACTGGAAAATATTTTAATTAGGTTTTACATTATTAAGTAAACATGAATTTAAAACAGCTGTTTACATTTTGTCAAAATTAATTAAATATTTTTTCTGAAATTAATTGATATTAACTTTCTACCACCCAACATTCAAATAGTTTTAAAATTGTGTTTCAGCTTCTCAATGAATCTGCAAATTGAATCTCCAATATATATATATTGTCCAACTAAAATCTTCACTGACCCCTAAAAAAAGGAGATATAAATATATAATGACATTAACTGCTAGCCTAACTAATATAAACATTTTACAAAGTAGAAACATATAGATATAAAAAAAACAAAAATTTCAATTAAAGGAAAAGTTCACACACATACACACACAAAAAAATCATTTACTCACCCTTCAATTGTTCAAAATCTGCAACACAAAATCAGAAAAGGTTGAGACAGTATGGAAAACGCGAATAAAAAAGAAAGTAGTGGTTTCCAAATTTACTTTGATTTATATTTAATTAATTTATATTTTGCAGACAATATGAACATAAATATTTCATGTTTTGTCTGGTCAACTTTAGTTCATTTGTTAATATAAAATTACATACTTCATTACTTGGTGTCTTCAGTCATTAAAATATCTTTTAAGTGTGTTGAAAAGGAATATATATATACACACACAAATCAGAAATCATCACCGTATAAGATTTCTGTATATGATTTCTTTTAATGAAATACAAGTCAAAGTAAATTTTGTAAATTTTATGTTTTCCATGCTGATTTAATTTGGGGTTGTATTTGAGTTTCTTTCTTCTGTTGAACACAAAACAAAGTATTTAGAAAAAATGTTGCTTACTGTGACCATTGACTTCCATAGTATTTTTCTTCTTACAGTAGAAGTTGAATGGTCCCATCAAGCATTCTTCGAAATGTCTTCTTTTTTTGTTAAGTAGTTGCTTGATTAAACATTACAATCACAACTAAAAATGTTTTTGGAATGCTAAACAATAAAATGAAAGCCAAAATGTTAGTCTTAACTTATAATAAACCTATTACAAGTAAGTTATTGTCGTTTAACTTAATATAATTTCAGTGTGTGTGCTTGAACCACAAACCTCTTGTTTAACCCAAAAGGAAAACTGTCAGGGATCTGGATGAAGAGAAAATTGGTGAGACACAGGTGCAGGTCTTCAGTAATGTTTATTTATAGAGCCTGAATTTTCTCCAGGGGGCAACAAAAAAACTGAAAGTTCCTCCGTAATGGAGCTGGCACAGTGGCCCAAAATTCACAAAAAAACACAGAAAAGTTAGGTAATATAGTCCTCCAAAAGATATAAAATGAAACCACTCCGAAGAGGCCAGAAAAACTATCCTCAAGTGGGTGCAATATCCAGACACCCGACAGGGGGCGATGAGTCCGGCAGCCGCTGACTGAATCAGCGCGGCCACGAAGAAGACGGAGGCCTTGAGACCGGCGAGAGAGAGACGAAAGCCGGCTGAGTAGAGACGAAGAGTCAGATGGGCAGCGATACAAAAATGGGTGGGAAATGGCTTGAAGGCAGATGGAGAAAACAATATTAGGAAAATCGACAGGACATCAGACACGACAAAACTCACAGGACTAAGCAGGAACAGGACTAGACCGGGAGATCGCCCGACATGCAGGAAGGGGAACAGCTACAATCTGACACAGAATTACGGTCAAGGGAGGAGTAAATAGGGTGAGAAATCAAGGAAACCAGGTGAGTGGAATTTGCTAGATAGCCTGATGGAAAGTAATAGAGCGGATGGGTGGGGAAGTGAGAAGTAAACAAAGCATGGTGTGAGTGAACACAAAACGAGTTGAAGGGGAAAAACAAAACACAAGGAATGAACCGGTGATCAGACCGAGGATGTGACAGTGAACAGGTTTAACCCTAGAAACATGAAAGACTGGGTGTACCCGACCAAGCGTAGGAGGGAGCTTGAGCCGAACTGCCACGGGACTTAACACCTTGGTGATCCGGTATGGGCCAATGAACCTGGGAGCCAATTTACGTGAGACTGTCCTGAGACGGTCCGCCTACTAGCCTGGGCCAAGGCTTCCTTGGCTCTACTCCAGGTGCGTCGACACCGTTGGACAAAAGCCAAGGCAGACGGAACCGCAGCATCGGGTTCCTGTGAGGGAAACAAGGGTGGTTGATAACCAACACAACACTGAAATGGTGACATACCTGTGGAGGAGACTGGTAGAGTATTATGAGCGTATTCTACCCAGGACAGTTGCTGGCACCAGGAGCTCGGATTCTGGGATGCCAGGCAGCGGAGAGTGCGTTCCAAATCCTGGTTAGCCCGCTCAGACTGGCCATTGGTCTGAGGATGAAATCCCGATGACAGACTCGTAGAGGCCCCGATCTGTCGACAGAATTCCTTCCAGAACCGGGAGACAAACTGGGGACCCCTATCAGAAACCATGTTGACCGGAAGACCATGAATCCGGAAAACGTGGTCCACCACCGCCTGAGCAGTCTCCTTGGCTGAGGGCAATTTAGGAAGAGGAATGAAGTGGGCGGCCTTAGAAAATCGGTCCACCACTGTAAGGATGACAGTGTTTCCTCTTGATACTGGTAAACCAGTTACAAAATCAAGGGCAAGGTGTGACCAGGGACGGGAGGGGATGGGAAGGGGGCAGAGCAGACCCGTGGGAGGAGAGTTAGAGCTCTTGTTCTGGGCGCAAACTGAGCAGGCAACCACAAACTGCCTGACAGCATTGGCCATGGATGGCCACCAAAATCGCTGCCGGATGGCTGCCAGCGATCTCCGAACTCCTGGATGACAGACTAATCTGGATGAGTGACCCCACTGGATGACCTGTGAACGCAGAGCAGAAGGAACAAATAATTTGCCTGCTGGAACCCTCTGAGGGGGTTGGCACTCTCGTAAGGCCCTCAGGACCAGACTCTCAATCTCCCAAGAGAGAGAGGCCACCACCACGCCCCTGGGCAGGATGGTGTCCTTTGAAACCTCCCTCTCTGGAGGCTCAAACAGGCGAGAGAGAGAGTCGGGTTTAACATTCTTAGACCCAGGCCTGTACGAGAGAGTGAAATTAAAACGGCTGAAGAAGAGGGACCAGCGGGCTTGTCTTGCATTAAGCCTCTTGGCAGAATTTATGTATTCTAGGTTCCTGTGGTCTGTCCGGACCAAAAAAGGCTGCTCTGCGCCCTCCAGCCAGTGGCGCCACTCCCCCAAAGCGAGCCTGACTGCCAACAACTCCCGATTGCCTATGTCATAATTTCGTTCCGTGGGGGTCAAACGGTGGGAGAAGAAAGCACAGGGATGAACTTTCCCATCCCGAAGAGATCGTTGTGATAGAACTGCGCCTACTCCGACCTCAGAAGCATCTACCTCGACAATGAACTGCTGTTTAGGATCTGGAAAAGATAAGACAGGAGCAGAGATAAAACGGGACTTGAGTTTATCAAAGGCCACCTGAGCCTTATTCCCCCACCTAAACAGTATCTTGGAGGAGGTGAGTGCTGTTAAGGGTGCAGCAATCTGGCCAAAGTTCCTGATGAAACGCAGATAAAAGTTGGCGAAACCCAAGAACCGCTGCAGTGCCTTGCGAGAGTCAGGAGTTGGCCACTCGGCAACAGCCCTTACCTTCGAAGGATCAGCACAGATCTCACCCGCCGAAATTACAAACCCCAGAAACGATACTGACTGGGTGTGAAAGACGCACTTCTCCGCCTTAACGAAGAGTTGGTTCTCTAAGAGTCGTTGCAGCACCTGGCGAACATGCTGAGTGTGTACCTGCAGAGAGGGAGAGAATATAAGGATGTCATCCAAGTACACAAAGACAAACTGGTTTACCATGTCTCTCAACACGTCATTGACCAGGGCCTGGAAGACAGCCGGGGCGTTGGTCAGACCAAAAGGAAGGACCCGATATTCAAAGTGTCCCGTGGGTGTGTTGAAGGCTGTCTTCCACTCATCCCCCTCCCGAATGCGAACCAAATGATATGCATTACGGAGGTCCAACTTAGTGAAGACTTGGGCCCCCTGCAAGAGTTCAAAGGCTGAGGACATAAGAGGTAAGGGGTACCTGTTCTTAACAGTGATGTCATTCAGCCCTCGATAATCAATACAGGGACGGAGGGAGCCGTCCTTCTTCTTGACGAAGAAGAACCCAGCTCCCGCAGGGGATGAGGAGGAACGGATGAGGCCTGCTTTAAGGGATTCGTTAATATACTTGTCCATGGCCTTTCTTTCAGGATGGGACAGAGAGTACAAACGTCCCTTAGGCGGAGAAGTGCCTGGGAGAAGCTCAATGGCACAATCGTAAGGTCGATGCGGAGGCAAGGAGGTGGCCCGGGACCTGCTAAAGACCAGGTGCAGGCCGCGGTACTCCGCCGGAACCCCAGTCAAATCCACCGACTCCACCTGTAACACAGAAGGTACAGAAACAGGAAACGGGGCAGGACCAAGACAAGACTTAAGACATGATTGACTCCAAGACAAGACAGAATCTCCAGACCAATCCACGTGAGGGCCATGCTTTACCAACCAAGGATGCCCTAAAATTATAGGTGCACTGGGTGAGTCTAGAAGGTAAAGCGTGGTAACCTCACGATGATTGCCGGATACAATAAGACTTACACTAGGGGTAGTGTGTGAAACGGTGGCGATAATAGTACCATCAAGGGAGTGGGCGGGAATTGGTTCAGCAAGAGGAATGGTCGGAATTCCCCACTGGGCAGCCACAGCGCGGTCCATGAAATTTCCCTCTGCTCCCGAGTCAATGAGAGCAGAACAGGAACTGGAAATGCCTTCATACTGAACCATAACAGGGAGGAGGGTGCGAGATGAGGGGGTAGAGAAAGGAATAGCGCCCACCAGGATCCCTCGTCTCACTGGTGAGCCTTGGCTTTTACTGGGCATTTCACAGCAAAATGTCCTGGCTTGCCACAGTATAGACACAGGCCCTGAGCTAGTCGCTGTTGTTTCTCCAGAGACGTAAGGTGGAGACGTCCCACTTGCATAGGTTCAGGGTCCAAGGGAGGTACTGTGGTGGAAAGGGAACAAGGGTCCTCCCTCCTGGTTGAAGAGTAAAATAGTCTTCGATGATCTCGACGACGGAGACGGCCCTCTATGCGAAGCGCCAAATTCGTGAGGGTGTCGAAGTCTTGTGGTAGGTCGTGGGTAGCTAGTTCATCCTGGATGTCTTCATTCAGTCCCGCTCGGAACATGGCATGACAGGCCTCCTCATTCCACTCACATGAGGCCGCCAGCGTCTTAAATTTAATAGCATACTCAGTGACAGACTGACCTCCCTGACGAAGACGCGCTAGTTGGTCTGCCGCCTCCTGACCCCTGGCAGATCGGTCAAAGAGCCGGATCATCTCATGGCGGAGACTACTGAAAGAGGAACAGCATGGTGCTCTAGCCTCCCAGACAGATGTTCCCCAGTCACGAGCTCTGCCCGTGAGAAGGGTAAGTACAAAGGCCACTCTAGTCTCCTCTGCGGCATAAGTGCGTGGCTGGAGGGAGAAGACAACCGAGCACTGGGACAGGAATGCCCGGCATGAAGAGGGATCCCCATCGTAGGTGGGGGGATTGTTGTAGCGCGGTTCACGGGCCTGATGGGACACCTGAGCCCCCTGCAGGGCCTCGAACTGAAGCTCTTGTAGGCGCGCCGTGAGGTCAGCCACCTGATTGGTCAGATACTCCACTTCCCTGGAGGTGCTGGTGAGTCGTGACTCGTGCTGACCTAACAAAACTCCTTGTTGAGCTAACGCCGACCTGACAGATTCTTGACCTGCTGTGTCCATCCTGGTCAGATTGTAATGTCAGGGATCTGGATGAAGAGAAAATTGGTGAGACACAGGTGCAGGTCTTCAGTAATGTTTATTTATAGAGCCTGAATTTTCTCCAGGGGGCAACAAAAAAACTGAAAGTTCCTCCGTAATGGAGCTGGCACAGTGGCCCAAAATTCACAAAAAACACAGAAAAGTTAGGTAATATAGTCCTCCAAAAGATATAAAATGAAACCACTCCGAAGAGGCCAGAAAAACTATCCTCAAGTGGGTGCAATATCCAGACACCCGGCAGGGGGCGATGAGTCCGGCCACGAAGAAGACGGAGGCCTTGAGACTGGCGAGAGAGAGACGAAAGCCGGCTGAGTAGAGACGAAGAGTCAGATGGGCAGCGATACAAAAATGGGTGGGAAATGGCTTGAAGGCAGATGGAGAAAACAATATTAGGAAAATCAACAGGACATCAGACACGACAAAACTCACAGGACTAAGCAGGAACAGGACTAGACCGGGAGATCGCCCGACATGCAGGAAGGGGAACAGCTACAATCTGACACAGAATTACGGTCAAGGGAGGAGTAAATAGGGTGAGAAATCAAGGAAACCAGGTGAGTGGAATTTGCTAGATAGCCTGATGGAAAGTAATAGAGCGGATGGGTGGGGAAGTGAGAAGTAAACAAAGCATGGTGTGAGTGAACACAAAACGAGTTGAAGGGGAAAAACAAAACACAAGGAATGAACCGGTGATCAGACCGAGGATGTGACAAAAACAATACAGATTTGGGAATAATAGAAAAAGGGGTAAATAATTATATAAATAAAATAATAACATATGAATTGAATTACTTGTTTGTATATCTTTAAGTGTGTAAAAGCAGCAACATTTCAAATGTATTTACTTCATATTTAGCTTATTTAAAATACCAAACTGGACTCCTGCAATGTACGAGACTTGCTACAAGTTTGACATGACTAAGTAAGACCATTTTCTGTCCAGACCAGATTTTGTTTGTTTGTTTGTTTGTTTTTCGAACTTTTCATTATTGATCTTCTTGTTTTGCTTTTTCTATTGTTGTTTATTATCATCTTGATAAGGTTGTTATTATCTAGATTATTTATATATCTTCCTTATATATCACTTCCTACTCTAAAATTTATTTATTTTTTTTAGTATATTACACATATACCGATACGCAATGATCCAACATTTTATCAAAATATTGATATGGTGGGCACTTCAAAATACCATGAATAATTATTTATTATCTGAATTTTAAGAATCTTCACATTGTATTACCAGTGGTGTTCATCACAGCACCAAATACTTGGGAGACTTAATTATTTTGCTTAATAGCTAAAATATTAACATTTTCACATTTTTATCTGGCCAATACTGAATGTTGTATACAATTTTTCTCAATATTTTTAGGGCTGTTGTACATTAACACTGTGCCGTAAAGCCTCAATTTAAACTCTAACGACAGGAGACCTTTTAAGTTACTATTAAAATATTTATATTGGGTTTAATGATCAATTAAAAAGTGTTTATAATTTTGTCTTTTTTGATCTTTCAGGTGCTTACAGTACTAGTCAGGGAATTGAAATGATTCGACAGGATGTTGCACGCTACATTGAACGCCGTGATGGAGGGATTGCATGTGATCCTGACAACATTTATCTCTCTACAGGAGCCAGTGATGCAATTGTGGTAAGCAAATATAACAAACATACAAAAATAAAGGCAAAGACTATGCTTAATGTTAAATAGGATCGACTTTGTCAATGGCCCATTTTACAGTGTAACATTGATTACTATACTAACCTTTAAATTATTACATGCATATGGTGTCCTTACTGTAAAAATGCATTGATTTAAATATTACACACTAATCCCTTATCAAAATCCTAAATGTATTTTTCTGTTGTATTTATTTTATCCAAAAATGTGTAAAATATGCACCTTATAAACCATTAAGTTAAAAACTTGTTTTAAAATGTATCCAAAATACTGGAATTGTCCATATTTAGGCCACATTTAGGCAAATTTTTGTGTGATTGCAGTAGTCAATATTTGAAGTGTATCAAAAAAAAAACAATCTCTTAAGACAAGAATGGGTGTTGTTCTGTAGTTTTAGGACAACTTTGATGAAAGGTTGGGATCCACTTCAAATGTTGACTACTGTGTTTATAAATACCTGCATATAATAAAAGTTATAATTAAATACACCTGCAAATACACCGTTGATCCAACAGCAATACTCTGGACTATACACTGGTCACCCACTGAGCTAAGCAGGGTTGCGCCCAGTCAGTACCTGGATGGGAGACCACATGGGAAAGCTAGGTTGCTGACGGAAGTGGTGTTAGTTAACGAGCAGGGTCTGTGTGGGTCCTAACACTCCAGTATATTGACGGGGGCTCTATACTTCTCAGTGAGCACCATCTTTCGGATGAGACATTAAACCGAGGTCCTGACACTCTGAAGTCATTAAAAATCCCAAGATGTCCTTCAAAAAACAAAAAAAGAGTATGTGGTTTAACCCCAGCATCTGGGCCAAATTTGCCCACTGGCCTGTCTATCATGGCATCCTAACCATTCCCATATCATAATTGACTTCATCCCTCTGTCTCTGTCTGGTGTGCGGTCTGGTGCAATATGGCTGCCGTCACGTCATCCAGGTGGATGCTGCATACTGGTTGTGGATGTGTAGATTCCCCTAAAAATGTTTAAAGTGCTTTGAGTGTCCAGAAAAGCACTATATAAATGTAAGAAATTATTATTTTTATTATTATTATTATTATTATTATTATTATTATTATATAATCTGTCTAAACTCATCTACAAGGTCCTGCTCAATTGATGTCCAACTGTTTATCTAGAACCATCCGTATCTTAAACAGATTGCTGTTATGGCTGTCATAAGACTACGATAGACTAAGACTATGATACCTGAAAGACCCCAGTGATAGATGAGTTTCCACGTTGATCCAATGATCTACTCAGACCTGCAGCTTCTCCACAATGGACTTCCATCATTCTGAAGCCTCTGGCACCTAGATTGCAGCTCATTTGGCCAGAGAAGAAAGGGTTGTGCCTAAATCTAGGGTGGCGCCAAGGACCACCATGGCAGGTCTGATGGTACTTTATCCCACAAGAGATGGCTTGAGGACCAGCTGTGTGAAAAACTCAGATACAGGTGCTAGGACAAATTCAGAAACAATGGTGAGCGATATTTATTGATGTTCAGGGGAGTGATCAACAGCTTGTGGCCGGAAAATCAACGAAATTTGAGGCCAGAGAGTAAGCAAACTTTGAGGCTGAAGTGAAGCCTAAGGTCGGAGTGACAATGAAGCTTGAGGCTGGAGAGTCAACAAGGCTTAAAAAATACCTTATTGAATTTCCCACCATAGACCCTGTGAAAGGATTCATTCTTCTTCAATACAAAGTCCATAGGTTCCTGAAGCAACCCTGCTGTAGGTTGACAAATATAGCTGCTGGATCCATACTGGCATCTGGATTATGTCACAAAATGAGGCTAGTCACTGTGGTTAGGACGCAAGTGCAGATTTATTACATATCACAGTCTAAGTGATATCTGACAAAACATCTCCAGAAGGCAAAATTTATTAGCAACAACAGAATCACAAAACTAGAAAAATACTCTTAACAGACTGGACATAGCAAAGTACCAACAGTACTCACATCACAAAAACCAGATGCAATGAAAAACCAAACACAAAGGGCTTATATAAGAACAACATATACAAACACCTGAACATAATATATCAATAAATTTAATGGTTATTCTGAATGAAAATACAGTTGTTCATTGTTAGTTCATGTTAACTCATGGTACATTAACTAACAAGCATGAGTTTGGCTGTTAAAAATACATTAGCAAATATATTGAAGATATTGAACTATGATTAATAAATGCTGTAGAAGTATTGTTCATAATTGCTTTAAAAATACATTAACTAATGAAACCTTATTGTAAAGTGTGGGGGCAGCACCGTGGCGCAGTGGGTAGCACAATCACCTTACAGCAAGAAGGTCGCTGGTTCGAGCCCTGGCTGGGTCAGTTGGCATTTCTGTGTGGAGTTTGCATGTTTTCCCCGTGTTCGCAAAGGTCCAAAAACATGGTATAGGTGAATTGGGTAGGCTAAATTGTCCGTAGTGTATGGATGTTTCCCAGTGAAGGGTTGCAGCTGGAAGGGCATCCGCTGCGTAGAACATATGCTGGATAAGTTGGCGATTCATTCCGCTGTGGTGACCACAGATTAATAAAGGGACTAAGCCCGAAAAAAAAATGAATTAATGTAAAGTGTGGCCTATTTTCTTTTTTTATAATATGTTTATGTGAAGAAATGAGTACACACCTTTCAGTGTACAAAATGGTGAGTAAAAATAATCAAGCATCTTTCAAATTTACATTTGTCATATGTCAGATGAGAAGACATAATATTGTTTTGTCTGCATGTTAATATACAGATGGGCAATTATATGCAAATTAGATTTAAGATCTGACTTTTTTTTTGTCAGACCATGCTTAAGTTAATGGTGTCAGGGGAAGGAACGTCTCGTACAGGAGTGATGATATCAATTCCTCAGTACCCACTATATTCTGCTGCTCTGGCTGAGTTGGGTGCAGTGCAAATCAATTATTATTTGGATGAAGACAACTGCTGGAGTTTGGACATTAATGAGTTACGACGCGCCCTGCAGGAAGCAAAGAAACACTGCAGCCCTCGAGCACTGTGCATTATCAATCCCGGCAACCCCACAGGTGTGACAAATTACATTTACATATAATTTATTCACATGTATTCATTTAGCAGACGCTTTGATCCAAAGCGACTTACACCTATGAATACACCCAGGGCAGTGGGCTACAGAGGGAGCAGTGCCTTCACTTTCCTCACCAACAATCACTATGGTACCAAGACTTGAACCTGCAACCTTTGAATCTCTAGTCTTACTCTGAGTCTAGCTGTTACAGGCGCGCGGCTGAGACTGTGCTTCGGTTATAAGTTCATTTAGCATGATTCCGCCTATCCCAGCTTCTGTTACTACATGTACATGTTAATCAATGATGAAGACTGTTTGATTTTTATTTTTTGTTTTACGATGAGTTTTGGTAAGCCTACCTATGACTGGACGGTTCTCGCAGTAGTGCTAAAATAAAGGGACTGTCCTAGGAAAAGTGGGATATCTGATCACCCTTATGGGTGACTAAAACAGGGCTATTCGATATTCTGATGGGCTACAGCCACTCCGAGACCCAGTTCGGAGCACTCAAATGTTTAACAAGAAATGTGCATTGCTAAGCACATCATTAAGACAATTTAAAAGCAATTTTCAGCTTATTTAGTTTTTTCCGAACCCTCAGATTCCAGATTTACAAACATTTTTTTTTTTTATCTAAGCCAAACTAACCTAACAAAGTAAACATCAATTGAAAGCGTATACAGTTTAAGTGTCAGTTTAAAAAAATTGTCACTTTTAACTTCTTTTTCCTTTGTCCTTATATTGTTCCTTGAATCCCTTTCTCATATTTTTGAAGCAAGAAAACAACGATGCACAATTTAAAAAACACCCAGACTATGTATTTAAATATAAAGAATGGGTAATTGAAAGTTTGTCTTGATTATTTGTATTGTTGTTGCAGTAGTTAAAAATATGAATAGTCATATGCTGGAAAACATACAACTAATGCATGTTGCATTTACATCAAGGTCAAGTGCAAAGTCGGCAGTGCATTGAGGACGTGATACGATTTGCTGCAGAAGAAAACCTTTTTCTCATGTCTGACGAGGTGATTTATATTATATTATCTATATGAACAGATAAAAGTTTTGGATTTGTTTACCTATTTAAATAAATAAAAAACATTATTTATATTGGTATTATTATTTATTAAATTATTATTACACATTTTCAATATGCTCTGCTTTATCCAGGTCTATCAGGACAACGTTTATGCCGACGGATGCAAGTTTTACTCTTTTAAGAAGGTGCTGTTTGAAATGGGTCCAGAATACTCTAGTAAAGTGGAACTAGCTTCATTTCACTCAACATCAAAGTGCTACATGGGAGAGTAAGTGTCCAACACAGAATAAACATCAAATGTTATTTGTAAGAATTATTCAGATTCCTTGTTTTGTTAATAACAATTTGTAGCTCACTCAAAAATTATTGTAATGAAGAGCAATCAGTCTGAGTGATCAGTTTAATTCAAGCATTCTCCATTTTCTTAACCCACTACCTGTAATCTAGTTTCTTAGTTTCTCAATGGAAAAGGGCCTCATCATCCAAATGCAATATGTGTCACAACACACTGAGGAGTTGACACGAGAAGTGTAGAAATCAGTGTATCAGCAGTTTATTGAAAACAACAATGTATTTAAAGTCTTAACTGTTGAATGAGAGTTTGTGAAAGAGATGGAGAAACCAGGTGCAGACACATAACACACATGTAGGGAATCCAGGAGCACGAGGAGCCAGGAATAAACACTGACACACTGGAGCAGGAAAAACGCTGGTGCAGGTGAAGCACTGGAGATGGGATTGGGTGAAGCTCAGGGTGTGAGTATCAGGACCGACACTGGTGCAATAGACTGAGGTGTGTGTGCGTGTGTGTGTGTGTGTGTGTGTGTGTGTGTGTGTGTGTGTGTGTGTGTGTGTGTGTGTGCACAGGTGCTGGTAATTTAGTAATCAGGTGAGCATGAGTCCAGGTGAACCGGATAAATTCAACGACTGCCTGACATTACCCCCTCCACCAGGGGCGGCCCCTGATGCCCTAAACTAGTGGTACAGGTTTTCAGTAATGACACGTGGAAAGTGAGGTAATTCTATGCCTGGGCTGAAGTTGGAGCTGATACGTGACCTCATTCATCTGCCTCAGAATCTTAAAAAGGACCAATGTAGCAAGGACTCCGCTTACAATGGGAGACAGAGTCACAAGTCCTTGGTGAATAACCATTTGAGGTCTCCTTCTTTGTACCGAGGAGTGGGGCATTGTCTGGCATCTGCGAACCTCTTGTTCCATCTCACCATTCTCTGGAGTTGGATATGAGCTGTGTCCCACACTCTCTCGCTCAACCTCTGATGGTTCCTCCGCCCATGGGAACAAAGGTGGTTGGTACCCAAGCATGCACTGGAATGGTGTCAATCCTGTGGACTCTTTTTGTGCATAGGTTTGTGCATACTCGGCCCAGGGGAGGAATTGGCTCCAGATGTATTAATCGTCATGGCAGCATGACCGGAGGTAGCATCCGAGTTCCTGGATATTTCGCTTAGTATGGCCATTCGTCTAGAGGTGATAACCTCAGGAGAGACAGACAGTAACACCCAGTAATTTGAAAAAGGCTCACTGAGGGTGGCAGCATGTGTTCAGCCCGCTCCAGCCAGTGCCGCTACTCTTCTAGAGCAAGCTTGAGGGCAAGAAGTTCTCTGTTCCCAATGTCATAATTCTGTTCCGCGGAGGACAACTTCTTAGAAAGGTAAGCGCAAGGATGCAAGCGTGGAGGCTCACCGGACAGCTGAGATAGCCCAGCCCCTACTCTGGTAGTGAAAGCATCCACTTCGACAGTAAACATACTATGAGGGTCAGGGTGTTTCAGGAGAGGGGCTGTACTGAAGGTGTTCTTTCGAAGGCTTCGTGGGCCGGCTTGTCCCAGACCAGGGACTTGGGGTTTGCCGCGAAGGAGGGAGGTCAGGCGGGCAGTTTTAGAGCTGTATCCTTTGATGAATCTTCTGTAGAAGTTAGCAAAGCCCTGGAAGCGTAGGAGTTCTTTGACTGTACTGGGTTGTTTCCACTTATGGATGGCTTTTACCTTTCCTTGGTCCATTTGGATGCATTCGGCAGAAATGATGTACCCAAGAAACTGCACAGATGGTTGGTGGAACTTGCATTTTTCTATTTTCAAAAACAGTTGGTGCAGTCTGAGACACCGAAGAACTTCGTGACGTGTTGGCGATGTTCAGTTAGATTCTTGGAGTATATGAAGATTTCATCTATGTAAACGATCACAAAGTGGTGAAGAAACTCTCTGAGTACCTCATTCATAAATGCTTGGAAGACTGCTGGTGAGATGGACAGGCCGTAAGGAATCACCCGGTATTCATAGTGGCCGGCCAGAGTGATGAAAATTGTCTTCCATTCACCCCCTGCCCGGATACGAACCAAGTTATAAGCACTCCTCAGATCTAGTTGACTAAAGATGCGAGCTGCACTGGGTTTTTCCAAAGCAGCTGGGACCAGGGGAAGTGGATACTGCTGGGGAATTAACAGTTTACAGCACGGTAGTCGATACAGGGACGCAGACATCCATCCTTCTTACGAAGTGGACAGTGAGGTGGACGGTTAAATTAATCCCTGTTGGAGCACCTTAGACATGTAGTCCTCTATTGCCTTGCACTCCGGGATAGATATTTCCTTTGGGGAGTTTAGCGCCAGGCAGAAGATTCAGGTGGGACTTTCAGTGGGCATTGGACTGCAGGGCTCTCGATGCTGGTAGCCGCTATGAGGAGAGACATAGACCTGGAGACCGGGGGCTTAACAGGTACAATGCAGTTCTCAATACAGTTTACTCCATCATAACAATTCAATTCAATTCACCATTAATTGTATAGCGCTTTTACAATGTAGATTGTGTCAAAGCAGCTTCACATAAAAGATCACAGTAAATTGAAATAGCGTAGTTCACTTTTCAAAGTTTAAGTTCAGTTCAGTTTAGCTCAGTTCAGTGTGGTTTAACAATCAGTACTGAGGGTTCAAACACTGAAGAGCAAATCCATCGACGCGCAGATCCCGAACCATGCAAGCTAGCGGCGACAGTGGCGAGCAGGGGCGTCGCTAGACCCAAATCTCCAGTGCCCCAGTAAATGCATTAAGAGAAATGATTTACTTCATATGCAAGTGTATTTATTAAGAGTGGTAATTCCGAAATAAAGACGTTATTCTCTATGTGCAACTGAACCAACACTGGTGAAAGCAATGTGTTTAATCAAATCTGCATTTCTGCCGGTGCGAGTCCCGGTAGTTAACATGCACGGCAAAAAAGCAGGCTACTTGCTTGTCACACGCTGCTCATGCGTTATAAAAGCGGCATAACAGCCTTTTTTGTTTTGCAAGCCGACAAAACTAAAGTTTAAACAATATGATAGTGATCTTACTAAGCATGCCTCCTGATAGATTTTTTGTATGAAGCAAAAAGGACGGATGACGAGTCAGAGGTAAGACTTAATAAACCTAATTCTCTGCCATGTGTCAAGTCAAAGACAACAGATAATTCTATAAAACATATTTTTTGTATTCTATTGAATCGTCTATATATAATTTCATTCAAATTTAATTAATATTCATGCAAAAGATCTTAGCATATCACACCAGTTGTGTCTAATCATTGTTTTCCAGTTACATTTAAGATTATTTAGAATAATAGTTGTATAATAACAAGAATGATTTTATTTATAATAAATATTTCTTAAAAAAAAAAATATATATATATATATATATATTTTTTTTTTTTCATATATATATATATATATATATATATATATATATATATATATATATATATATATATATATATATATGGGGGGTGTGCCCCAGCAGAGCTTTATGTCTAGCAACGCCCCTGGCGGCGAGGAAAAAACTTCACCAATTGCCGAAGGTAAAGAAAAAACCTTGAGAGAACCAGGCTCAGATGGTCACAACCATTTCTCCACTGGAAAAACATTTTGTGCAGAGCTGCAGTCCAAGTGCCAGAGCCTGGAAGCTGGACCTCAGCGGAGACTCGTCTGTCCCTGGAGCGTCACAGGAATCAGTCTCATGCTCTCCACTCCTCCATGACCACCACAGTAGCAGCTCAGGATACAGCCTGGTCCAGGATATGGAAACCTTGGGATCATCTCGTCGCTGGTCTTGGATCGAATCCGTGGCGCTGCGTGGTCTGAGGGTCTCGGGATGAGTATTCCCAGGTGGAAATAGAGAATAAAGAGAATAATTAGCGTAGCTGCTGCCAATAAGTAATAATACTGTTTGTCTAAGTTTAAGAGAAGATAATTGTTGGTCATCCAGTCTTTAACATCTTCAATACACTCAGTTAGCTTAGACAGTTCATAGTGTATATAAATGAGATGAAAACCTGTGAGGAGCACATTCATGTATCATGCAATGAGTGATGCAATGAGTGTATGCTTTACTAAAGAGATAGGTCTTTAATTTAGTTTTGTACTGTGAGAGTGTGTCAGAGCCTCAGACGTTATCAGGAAGGTTATTCCAGAGTTTAGGAGCCATAAATGAGAAGGCTCATTTGAAAAAAAAAAAAACTGGGTGTGTTTATATCACCCCAATATAACAGTCTATACACTATACCCGCACATATGTCTGTCCAAAAAGCTTGAAAAGTAGATTTTTCACCATAGGTGCCCTTTAATAGAGGATGCTGGACAGCCAGCAGTCAGAGCATTACAGTAATCCAGCCTTGAAGTCATAAAAGCATGGACTAGCTTTTCTGCATCTGAGATGGATAGCATACTTCGTAACTTAGCGATATTTCTCAGATGAAAGAAGGCAGTTTTTGTGACATGGGATATACGATTTTCAAAAGTTAAGTTGCTGTCTAGTATGACACCCAGATCTTTTATAGTAGAGCTAATGCTAACTTTGTATCCCTCTAATTGTAGGTCAAGTTGTGAGATATGCTGTGTACAGGATTTAGGCCCAATAAGTAATAATTCTGTTTTGTCTGAGTTTAAGAGAAGATAATTGTTGGTCATCCAGTCTTTAACATCTTCAATACACTCAGTTAGCTTAGACAGTTCATAGTGCATATAAATGAGATGAAGAAACCTGTGAGGAGCACATTTATGTATCATACCGCTAAGTGATGCAATGAGTGTATGCTTTACTAAAGAGATAGGTCTTTAATTTAGTTTTGTACTGCGAGAGTGTGTCAGAGCCTCAGACGTTATCAGGAAGGTTATTCCAGAGTTTAGGAGTCATAAATGAGAAGGCTCAACCTCCTTTGCTCGACTTTGCTATTCTAGGTACTACCAGAAGGCCTGAGTTTTGAGATCTTAAAGAGCGGGTTGGATTGTAGCGAGGCAGAAGGTTGGTTAGATAAACAGGAGCTAGATTATTTAAAGCTTTATAGGTGAAAAGCAATATTTTAAATTTAATACGAAACTTAGCAGGCAGCCACTGTAAGGAGGATAAGATTGGGGTGATATGATTATATTTTCTAGACCTGGTAAGAACTCTGGCAGCTGCATTTTGTACTAGTTGAAGTTTATTAAAGGGCACCTAGGTTACCCCTTTTTTCAGATTTAATATGAGTATTTTGTGTCTTCAGAATGTGTCAGTAAAGTTTCAGCTCAAAACACCAATCAGATTTTTTATTATACCTTTTATAAGATTCTATTTTATAAATTTTTGCACCAGGCTGTTTTGTTGTACTACACCTTTAAGGCTAGTCCTCCCCGCCCACCCTTTCTACGTGCCTTTTAGCGTGCCTTAATCGCCTCCCTCGGCTGCGTCAGACAACAAAAAGACATAAAGGAAGCAGATCTCATGTAGCATTTGTGAGAAATACTACAGTAAGAACTTTACCAATTGGTATTTGATGCATTTGTTGTGTTGAGTCAACTTAACGATGAGCCGCACACAATGTCGTTACAAAGTTCAAACGCACACACACACAGATTCACACACACGCAGCACAGGAGACACACACACACACACACACACACACACACACACACAGACAGAGCACGCGTTTAGCTCTGCATTTTTTTTGCACGCATATGTGACAGGATACAGGTTAATCCCCACTGCTGTATGAATATCTGTTATGTTAATGTACAAAATAAACCTGATTTAACATCCACAAACCGAGATTGAAGCATCTTCCTTTATAATTGTTCTGACACGGCTGTGGAGATAAAGTAAAGCTGAAGTGAATCGCTGTAAATCATTACACACGTGCACTGTTTTAAAACATGTTAAACTTGTAAAACTCACTCTTCTTGATCCCATTTGATGATGATTGATGATCCTGTTAATGACATGTTAATACGTGCAGCTGTCAATCAATTCGGTGGGCGGGGGGACTGCACTCCTACATAAAGTTGCAGTCGGTCTGAAAACTGCCCCAATTGGTCCACCGTTTTTATGTTGTTAATTTGAAAAAAAAAGCACTGGGTGTGTTTATATCACCCCAATATAACGGTCTATACACTATACCCGCACATATGTCTGTCCAAACAGCTTGAAAAGTAGATTTTTCACCATAGGTGCCCTTTAATAGAGGATGCTGGGCAGCCAGCAATCAGAGCATTACAGTAATCTAGCCTTGAAGTCATAAAAGCATGGACTAGCTTTTCTGCATCTGAGATGGATAGCATACTTCGTAACTTAGCGATATTTCTCAGATGAAAGAAGGCAGTTTTTGTGACATGTGATATATGATTTTCAAAAGTTAGTTGCTGTCTAGTATGACACCCAGATCTTTTATAGTAGAGCAAATGCTAACTTTGTATCCCTCTAATTGTAGGTCAAGTTGTGAGATCTGCTGTGTACAGGATTTAGGCCCAATAAGTAATAATTCTGTTTTGTCTGAGTTTAAGAGAAGATAATTGTTGGTCATCCAGTCTTTACCATCTTCAATACACTCAGTTAGCTTAGACAGTTCAGACGTCTCATCAGGTTTAGTTGAAATATGTAATTGAGTATCATCTGCATAGCAGTGAAAGCTGATCACATGTCTTCTAATAATGTCTCCCAGGGGTAGCATGTTGTAGTAAAGTTCGTTGTTGTGGGAAGAAGAAGACAGGGTCGGTGATTTAGGTAAGCACAAATCTTTTATTTTGTTTTTCTCACATGTGTAGCTGTACGTGCGTGCGAGTGTGTGTGAGCTCTCTTCTCCCTGGTCTGCTCCTCCCGTTCTCCTTAAGAAGGGAGTCTCTCCGGCCCAATAATTAGAAAGACAGGTGTTATTTATCATTTCTGATTGACCTGCTGATTAGCCGCTGGGCTCAGAGCATGCTCTCCCCCTTTATTGGGTGTTCGATCACCCTCACCTCTCCACACATGTATATTGTAAACAGCAATGGGTCTAAAACTGATCCTTGAGGCACCCCATACTTTACTGGGCTGACTTGTGAAGGCTGTCCATTAATATTCACAAACTAGTTACAGTCAGCTAAGTATGACTTAAACCATTGGAGAGCCTGTCCCTGGACACCTGTAGACTTTAAGCGATTTATGAGGATATTGTGGTCAATAGTGTCAAATGCTGCACTAAGATAGAGTAAAACTAATAGCGAGATGCACCCTTGGTCAGCAGCTAAGAGTAGATCATTGGTTATTTTCACTTATGCAGTTTCTGTACTGTGATGAGCCCTGAAACCTGACTGAAACACAACACTTCAAAAACATTGCTCATCTGCAGAAAAGAGCATGATTGGGCAGAAACAACTTTTTCTAGCATTTTAGACATAAATGGAAGATTTGAAATAGGCCTATAATTAGCTAAGTTGCTGGGGTCCAGTTGCGGTTTCTTAATAATAGGGTTAATAACAGCTAGCTTGTAAGGATTTGGAACATAGCCTATAGATAAAGAAGAGTTGATAACGTTAAGAAGAGGTTCTCCTATAACAGGTAGCAGTTCTTTCAGTAATTTTGTTGGAATTGGTTCCATCATACACGTAGCTGGTTTAGAGATATTTATAATTTTATCTAGCTTTTCCTGTTCTATGATTTTGAAGCACTGTAGGTTATTTTGATTCAATGGAATGTTTACTGGATCTGAAGCATAAGGCGGTGCAGAAAGTTTAACATCTTCTATTTTCTGTCTAAAGCCTTCTATTTTATCTCTGAAAAAAATTCATGAAGTAATCACTACTAATTTGCAGTGGAACATTTTGTTCCAAAGATGACCAATTGTTTGTTAATTTAGCAATGGTGTTAAATAAGAATCTAGGATGTTATGATTCTTTTCTATCAGTTTGCGGAGATGCTCGGCCCTGGCAGATTTTAGAGCTCTCCTATAGCTGGACATACTGTCTTTGTACGCAATTCTAAAAACTTCTAAATTAGTTTTTTTTCCATTTACGTTCCTGGGCACGGGTTGCTGTTTTGAGAGCACGAGTATGACTATTATACCATGTTGTAGTTTTATTCTCTCTAGCCTTTTTTAATTTGATGGGTGCCACAGCAGTTAGTATGCTAGTAAAGATATACAAAGTAATTTCACTTTGTTCCCACCTAATGTCTGGAGAATTATGAGCTATAACTAGGGGAGTCCCAGAATGATATTGACGGTGGATTCCTCCAGTACCAGAAAACTCAACTCCTCTTGATGAAGACAACTGATCTGAAAGGTGACCACAGGGGAGTGATATCGTACCTTGCCTCATCCTAGTGACTTTCCTTGTATGGCTTCAACTGAGTATAGATGATGTTACTAAGCAGAGGATCCAGAATCTATGAGGGCTGAGACAGATCGAGAGAACACTGGAGTTTCACTGGGCATTCCTTGATGAAGTGACTAGTCTTTCTACAGTATAAGCACTCCCTACATGATATGAGACAGGCCCGTTCTGTCTTGGAGAGGCCAGTAGAATCGACCTGCATGG
Organism: Danio aesculapii; assembly: GCF_903798145.1. Lineage (NCBI taxonomy): Eukaryota > Metazoa > Chordata > Actinopteri > Cypriniformes > Danionidae > Danio > Danio aesculapii. The sequence continues at coordinate 15,452,151 of NC_079446.1, forward strand.
GTTCTGGTCCTGGAGGGCAGGCAGCGCTGAAAGCAGACTGGTGAGCGGTTTCATGAGTGTGGCAAGCGGTTAAGAGTTGAGCTATGTGGGTTGCTCGTTGAAGGAGATTTTCAATACCGATGGTGTCATCGTAGATGGCCAAACCTTGCCTGAAAGCGCATATGAGTGCTGTTTCAATCCACCCGCTAGCCACTCAAGCCAGTTCAAAACTGTAGAGTGTAGTTGAAGATTTGTAGAAGTTCCTTGGCGGATGTTAAACTGCTGATCGGAAATAGAAAGTGCTCCTGTAGCCACACTGAAAACTTCAGTAAAATGGTTGGTGAACAGCAAATATGTTGAGTTGATTATTGAACTATTGACATTCCATATTGCTTTTGCCCACAGGAGAGCTTTTCTGGTTAGCAATGAAATCAGGATGGCTACTTTGGATCGCTCAGTAGGAAATTGACCAGGATGCATCGCAATGTACAAATTCACCTGTAACAGAAAACTGCTACACTCAGCTGCTTCTCCAGAGTAACTATGAGGGACTTACTGAGGCCGAGGCAGTCACTGGGCGTTGAAGTGCGGGAAGGAGTGAAGCCTTAAGTGCGTTGACCAATTCGGTGTCATGTGTCCAGGATCCATCTCTAATTCTGTCTTCGGTCAGCCTCTCTGTCACAGCACACTGAGGACTTGACACGAGAAGTGTAGAAATCAGAGCAGTTTATTGAAAACAACAATGTATTTAAAGTCACTGGTGAAACGCTGGAGATGGGATTGGGTGAAGCTCAGAGTGTGAGTATCAGGACCGACACTGGCGCAATGGACTAAGGTGCTTTTTATAGTGTGTGTGTGTGTACATGTGTGTGTGCGCAGGTGCTGGTGATTTGTAATCAGGTGATTGTGAACGGGTGTGCATGAGTCCAGGTGAATTGGGTGAATCCAATGACTGCCTGACAATATATGATTTACACCAGTCTAATATTTGGTGAAGTTACAAACCAATACATATTTCCAAAACAAGTAACGGGTTGATTTTTTTGAGCAATAGCATCATGTGTTATCTGTCAATTACAAACACTTCTGCAAGCAATTTAAAGATTATAGTATGAAGTATAAGTGCCCTAAAATAGATCAAGTAAATATCTGTTAACCTGTCTGTCTTGCTTTTTCAAGGTGTGGCTTTCGTGGCGGTTACATGGAGGTGGTAAACCTTGACCCTGAAGTGAAAGTTCAACTTACTAAGCTGGTGTCTGTGCGTCTGTGTCCTCCGGTGCCAGGACAGGCTCTTCTAGATGTGGTTGTTAATCCACCTCAACCAGATGAACCCTCATATGACACATTTATTAAGGTCTGCAACATCCCATTGATCTAAATTGCTTACTCTCAACATTAAAATAACTGTAATACGTTATATGTAAAACCTCACAATAATAATAATTATACTTCAAAATCTCTGAGCATTACTGATGTTCTTGACTCATCTATGTACTCTCAGGTGCTATGTTGAGGTCCTCAGTTCACAACAACCATCTGGTCTGTCAAGTCACAACAAAGTGATGTGTCTTTTAATTTAGATTTAAACTGACAGAGTATTTGTCTTCTGAAGTGTGCTACCAACACTGTCCTAGAGTTTAGGCACACATTAAAAAAGATCTACTGACTGCAGTGAATTTTGATATTTTAGGTATAATCAATTTTAGGGAATTATTTGAACATAGTGGATGCAAAGAGCTGTATTACAACAGGAGCTTACACAAATACTGGTGACAGAAGCCCTTTACATTTTTTGAGGATTAACAACAGGCAGTTTATAGGTGTTAAGAACATATACTAAAAGTTATGTTTATGCAATGTATACGCAATGTTTTTTTTTTTTTAAGGTTTTTGTTTATTGCATTATTTATCAGTTCGTGACTGATTTGCAAAAAAATCACGTTATATGTTCACATATCTTACCTTAATTTTATACAGCTATTGAGCTAACATGAAAATGACCATCATATTTCCTGGTTTCTCCTATAAGGCTCGCCCTCAAAGGGCTCTGATTAGTCAGATAACCTAATGTGTTGTGATTGGCGGATCGGCTTTACGTCACCAGGAAATATCATGGCTCTCTTGCATGCTGTCTGTCAGACTGTAATAATGTCAGTGAGGAAATGGGCTGGCCATGCAATTGTTTAATTGGTTACAACAGCTTTTCTCAAAGTGTGGGGGATTTCACTGGTGGGGAATGAAGTCATGGCAGGTGGGGTATGGCAATTATTAGGAAAATTGTCTTTTATTGTTCTTTATGTTTTGATGATGCACTCAAAGCAATGTTGCATATCTGTCACAGAAAAACCGGGACACAGATGGTATGTTGAAAGTTTAAACAGTTTATTTAACAGGATGGCAGAACCAGTCGTCGACTGCCAGAACATCAGAGGGTACCCCTGACCAGGGGAATAGAGGGGGTTGGAAACCGAGAAGAGCATTAGAAGAGCGTGAGTCCTGTGGCAGGTTGGCGCAGGGAATTTTGCGCATACTTGGCCCAGCCCAAAAACTGGTTCCAAGAGTGCTGGTGACCATGACAGAAGGTTCGTAGGAACCGCCCCACCTCCTGGATCTTCCTTTCAGTTTGTCTATTTGTCTGCGTGTGGTACCTCAAGGACAGACTGACGGTCACACCTAGAAGCCTTCCAGACACTGGAAATAAACTGGGGACCTCGATCTGAAATAATATTTTCAGGCAAACCATAATTGAGGAATACATGATTAAACAATAACTCGGCTGTGGTCATGGCAGTGGGTAACACAGGTAGTTGGATCAATTTACAAAACTTATAGAATCTCTCTACAATGACCATAATGCATGTGTTACCGCAGGGCAGGGGTACTAGTTTTCTGGCAGGACGATGATGGGGAGTTTTTCCATGGTGCATTCCTTCCTGCTGCATGAACCTCCTCACATCCTTTGCCATTCCTGGCTACCAGAAGTGGTCTTTAGCAACGACAGGATCTCATTGGCCCCGGGAGTGAACAAACTGAATGAGTGGGGTAAATTGTGTTCTGGGAATATATTGCATACCAGGAGGACAGCCCAGCAGAATGGCTTGTGACCTTTCTTGAGAGGTTGGAAGGGTCTCCCACTCAATGGGGCTAACAATGAGTTTAGACAGGTTAATGGGTTCAGGATACTTGGACGAGTCATCGTCTATACAGACAGGACAGGGCATCGGCTTTGGTATTCTTCTTTGCTAGAAGGCATGAAATAGAGAAATTAAACGTGAAAAATAGGGACCATCTAGCTTACTGGGGATTGCGATGATGAGCTTCTCTCAGGTATTGCTAGTTCTTATGATCTTTGAAGTTCTCTGTTTCCCATATCATTGTTAGATTTCACCAGGCTGAACTTATGGAAGAATAAGGGGCATGAATGGAGCTTTGGTGGTAACCCCTGCTGCTGTCAGAGAATGACCCTTGATCTGGTGGTGGAAGCATCTACCTCAACGAAGAATAGCTGTTCAGGATTGGGATGTACCAAGAGGGGGCCTGTGTAAAGGCTTTGAGTGTGTGGAAAGTATGAATAGCCTCTTTGGATCAGATTAGGGACTTGGGTTTTCTCTTGAGAAGGCCAGAAAGCTGACTAGAGATTTGACTATAATTTTTAAAGAACTTTCTATAAAAGCTAGCAATCCCAAGGAAGGATTGTAACTCCTTGAAGGAAGAGGGTTGTGGCCAAGATGTGATGGCTTCCACCTTTCCCTTGTCCATCTTTACACCGTTCTCGTTGATGACATATCCAAGAAAAAGTGAATGATGGTCTGGGGAAAGGAGCATTTCTCTGCCTTTAGGAGAAGATGGTGTTCGTGGAGCCGGGCGAGGACCTCTGCAACATGATGTGGGTGTTCGGCCAAGCTTCGAGAATAAATCAAGATTTCATTGATATAGACTTGAACTATCTTGTACAGAAACTCTCTGAGTACCTCATTCATAAAATCTTGAAATACAGAAGGGGCATTGACCAATCCATAGGGCATCACCTGATACTCGTAGTGGCCGCTAGGGGTCATGAAAGCAGTCTTCCACTTGTCTCCTTCTCTGATATGAATAAGGTTGTATTGTGCTGTGGAGGTCCAGTCTGGAAAAAATTCAGGCTCTGCGTAAATGTTCCAGGGCTGCTGGGACAAGGGGAAGAGGGTAATGGTTCTTGATAGTGATCTTATTTAGGGCACGACAATCTATACAAGGGCGTAACCCCCCATCATTCTTGGCCACAAAGAAGAAACTGGAAGCGGCAGGGGATGTACAAGGGTGGATGAAACCTTGCTTGAGGGCCTTTTCTACAGATGTTACTACTTCAATGTGTTCCTTTTGGCGCCATTCATACTGCGGCGACAGCGGTACTTGGTGCGCCAGCAGCTTTTGACCGCTGGGTGGCAGTTTAACCACAGATATTCAGCTTTGCCTTTTCACAACACTAAACAGACTTTTCTGTGCGTACCTTATGTGATCAGATGTGTTCAATTAAAATATAATTTTGATTTAGTTTTCTTAGTAATAAACATGATCTTACCAGGGCTTAAAGTATTCCGGCACCAAAGATTTTCTTGATTTTGGTATAATGATAACTCCGCACCAAACTGAGGCATTCATTTTATAGCTGATAAATTACATTGTAATTATTGTAAGGGCTGTGACGGTCACCGTGATGACAATCACTCTAGAACACACGTTTTCTGTTTTATTGCCAAGTAGCCTATACATTTATGAATATAACGTTAACTTAGACGTGATACAGCAAGTTCAAGTTCAGCAATGAACCTCGCTGGATATATTACTTATATTACTTATTATATTCGTGGCGAACGAGAAAGGCGAATCAATAATTAGGATGAAGCTATTAGTTGGGCTTGTTTAGAAAAATAAGTGTTAAATGGACAAACACGTCGAACCTCCAGAGCTGCGGTCATGTCACCCAGCCCATGAAATGCGGAGCCAGCTCCGGTGTCATCTACTGAACGCAAATGCCCAGCTAGTCCAGCCAGGTATGGCAGAGAGGCCTTTTCAAAAATGGCCAAATACAAAAGAGAAACTGATAAATAGTAGACGTTGATGAGAAATGGAGCAGCATATTTGGTAGTTGAGAACGCGCCGCTCCGCGATGTAGAGCTGGTTTCCGAGAAATGCAGGCGGCGGAGCAAGATACCCTCTTTGCCACGGTTGCGAAAAAGTATCTGCATGCGCTACAGGCACACCGTCTCAGTGCTGCTGGAAACATTGTAATCTCAAATAAGTCTCCACTTAAACCGAACAAAGTCAACATGTTAGTTTTTCTGGCAAAGAATTTAAAATATTAATAGAAAACAAAAGGCGGAGAGACGCAGTTTTTTTTCAACATCTGACTTATGTTGTTACAATCCAAGGCTAATATTTTTGTTCTTCGTTACTATTTATATTATTATTGATTAGTATTTGTGAAGTTTCTAAAATGTAACGTTTACTGTTTCAAGCAGTTAAAGTTATTTCTATTTAACTAGCCTACATTATTATAGGCTGTATTGTGTTGTTTTATCAACGAAAGTTAAACAACAAACATGTTCGTTTGTACGGATATTTAGCATAATACTTTGGTCTTTTTTGATTTCTTATTTTTTACATGAAATGTAAATTAACTTAGGTAGGCTACTTGGGTACAGGGGCGTAATTTGTTGGTAGTATACCGAGGAATGCTTAGACAGTGAATATTGTCATCATTATTTAAAAAAATTATAAATAAATAAATAAATAAATAAATAAATAAATAAATAAATAAATAAAACACCTTACGGAAAGGATGAAATAAAGGAAAAGCATGCTCTTAATCATTCTTCATAATCTGATTCGTAGCTATACATGCAATAAACTTATATTGCGCCGACAAGAACAAGCTCTAAAAGGTAAAGTCTAAAGCGAGAGGAGTTATTGATATTAATGTTAGTTGTTAATATGATCGTAAACACTGCGTTGTATAATTAACGCCGTCATTGTGTCGTGTCTGCGATTTTTTTTTCTCGTTGAAGAACAGAAAATTCATGTTATCGCCGTCTTCCCAGCCAGGTTTTCATGCACATTTTCCGTTTTTGTTTCTTCTCAAACAATAAAGTTTCGCTATAGCAGGCCCGGCGGCAGGATATCATAAATGAGGGCGCAAAGGCGATGTTTTTATATGACGTGCTAAAATTGAAAAATGAAATTTGTATGAAGAGCTTTATTAGTGAAAAGCTGCCGAGCGCAACGAAATGGGCTGTAAGCTATATTTGCTCTTATGTGCTGAAATACTTAACACTTTCCTTAAGACCACAGAATAATATGCAACATCTAAATGTCATATAGCCAATAAGGAAAAATTAACATGTTTCAGGTCTCTCCAGTGCATTTGGACTGAATATTTGACTGTGTCTTACTGGATGTCTCCAGTAACTAACAAACATAGAGGCACAAGCAGACTGTAGAATTCATTCATTAATTCTTTCTTTTATTTATTTATTGTCAACCAAATATATATAAATTAATGTGTGTGTGTGTGTGTGTGTGTGTGTGTGTGTGTGTGTGTGTGTGTGTGTGTGTGTGTGTGTGTGTGTGTGTGTGTGTGAGATGGCAGCAGACTGAAGAAGTTGTGCAATGGGTGGGTGGCATCTGCTGTTATGCAGAGGGCTTTACGGGTAAGACGTGTGCTGTAAATGTCCTGAAGGGAGGGGAGAGAGACACCAACGATCTTCTCAGCTGTTCTCACTATGCGTTGAAGTGTTTTCCTGCAGGATGCATTGCAGGTTCCAAACCACACAGTGATGCAGCTGGTCAGGATGCTCTCAATAGTGCCTCTGTAGAAGGTGTACATGATTGGAGCTGGCCTCTTGCTCTTTTGAGTGGCAGCCTGTTAGAACATATCCCAGTCTGTGGTATTGAAGCAGTCTTGTAAAGCCTCTGAAGAACCTTCTGGCCACACTTGTATCTCCTTGAAAACCGGTTTGGTGACTTTAACGATCAGTCTGTAAGCAGGCATTAGCATGACAGTTAAGTGGTCCACCAAGGTGGGGGAGGGGGAAGGCTTTGTAAGCTCCTCTCTGTGTAGTGTAAACAAAGTCCATTGTGTTATTGCCCCGTGTTGGAAAGTCTTGTTGTATTTTTGGAAACACACTCTTTAGGTCTGCATGGTTAAAGTCCCCTGCCAGGATGAGAAAAGCATCGGGGTGGGCTGTCTGCTGCTCACTAATGTGCAGTTTCCGTAAACACAAAAGCACAACAGTCCTTTACAGTCCTATGTGATGAACGAAGTAGACGGCTTGAAGCGCCTCCATTGTGGGCGAGGTGGTGAGGTGGGGGTCGGAGGATGGGTAGGCATCCGGAGCAAGCCGAGATCTTGCAGCTCATCAGTGTCCGCGGAGTTTAACTTGTGAAGTTTGTTTCTACCGATGTCGAGCAGAAATGTTCGACTATATAAATAATACCAAGTTTTAACACATCTGCTACATTCCAGTGGAGCCTCCGTTGCGCTCTACCACAGCTGGCAAAACTTTCTGAAGGTGGTTTAAGCACCAAATAAGTGGTTTAAATTATGTTAGTCTCCTTATTTCTTTCCGTTTTATTTTAAATATTATAAATGTTTAAAGTTTTAGTTAAAGACGTCAAAATATGCCCACACATGCAAGCTAAACTAGATCATATCTGAGTCATCACGCTTTATTACCTAACCAAAATCAGCGAGGAAAAAATAAATGTTTTAAATTAAATTATATTTAAATGTTAAATTAAATTAAAAAATGAATTTAAATTTTAAATGCCATTTAAAAATAGTTGCTAAAATTAATGTGTTACTTAGTTACATTTTTAGGCATTAGCCAAACAGAAAGCCTGTCTACGGTAAATCCACACGCACTAAATAGCCTACCTTTTTCTTTTATAACACTGTAAACATAACTTCGCAGGTCGATCATCTTCAAACGCAAAAGGCATTTTTAAGTGTCCTAACTTGACTGCTGCTGTAGAATGGGATGTTTTTTTTACATAACTTTAAACGTGTGCTTTAGCTATGTCAAAATGAAAGCAAATTTTTTTAAGGGTTCTGCGTTTTGTCAATTGTATAGCTTTAATAATAATAATAATAATAATAATAATAATAATAATAATAATAATGGATATAGCAAATTATAATATTATAGTATAGACATTTTTACTAGGCTACTTTAATATTAATCCCTAACTGAAAAACTAATGTGAAAATGACTGGCAGCTGTGCTAAAATTAATATAATGGCAAATTTCTTCTGCGTTTTTTCCCTTTATAGCTCAATAGTTTTATTCAAAGAATATAGTTCTCTCTTCAACTTTCAGGTTTGAGGTGGGGGAAGAAGTGGCAGAGGCAATTCAAATGCACCATCTCTAAATTAAAAAAGGCCACTTACGCGGCATCTGTGTGTAAAGATTATTACCTTATTTTTATTTTATTATTATTATTTATTTATTCATTCATTCATTTTCTTTTTGGCTTAGTCCCTTTATTAGTCTGTAATTGCCACAGCGGAATGAACCGTCAACTTATCCAGCATATGTTTTACGCAGAGGATGCCAGGAGGGCCAGCTGGGGCTTCGGGACGGAGTGAAAGGAGAGGCAGGACTTTGCCCCGAGTCTGGGAAAGATGGCTTGCCGTCATTACACTAGTTTTCCGATGGCACACGAGTTACATGCGCCAAACACATGAACAAATAAATTAATAAATAAGGGAAAGAAAACATCTAGCCTTATAGGCTGAGTTCTTTTTGATTATAATCGCCATTAAGTTTCCGTTTTAAATGTAAGGCTGTTGCATAAAATAATAAAATTGCTTAAAATAATACAATTTTAATTTATAAGTGACTTTGCTGCGTCCCCCTTGATGTTTCAATAACGCATAATAATCTATACACCATATTAAAGACACTTAAATAGTCTACTTAACACTTTCCTTAAGATCACAGAATAATATGCAACATCTTATTCCGGGGAAGTTCTGGGGGCAGGGTTTGCAAGCTAGCCCGACAGTGAAACGCGACATGATTTCGGCCTCACTGATGCCCATTAACACCTGACAGACAAGCTTTTGGTTATGAGAAGGGGGAAGGGGTCTCCACTATTAAGTGTTTTTCACAAACATGAATACACAAAATCCAAAACTCCTATAGGACGGATGGCGTAACAAAACCTATGCGTTTAAAAACGAAACCGCATTAAATATGGAGCCTTATGAAAATGAATGTTTCTATGCACAACAACTTCTGAACTGAACTAGGCTACCTGTTAGGGGTGGGCGATATGACCTAAAATTAATATCATGGTATTTTTCATCTTTTGAACGGTGACGGCATAATATCATGGAATTACTTTCAATAGCAAAATAAAAAACATCTCAAGGAAGAACGGACAAAAGAAAGTCTCACTTCTATCACTCTTTAAAAGTTTTGGTTTGGGTCAATGCTCAGTCTCGTTATGAGCTGATCTTCATTTCTCTGTGTTGGTGGAATAAAGCAGGCGAGTCAGCCGCACCAATTTATGAGCAGACAGAGCAGGATTCTCACGATGACCACCAGCGCAATTCCGCTCTTTGTTATGAGCAGTAGTTTCAGTGTAAACTTAGTAAAGGTGAGTTTCTTTGGCGATGATGTGTACAGTGTTAGATTTTATATTTAGCGGACATTTGCGCTGAACACACGGTGAATGCAACGCATCAAGATTCGGTCACCTTCTCCGAAAACACTCGATTGATCTCAGCTGGCGGATCAACATTTACCTCATGTCATGATCGCTGTCATCTGCGCCATTATTATTATTATAACTTTAGGTGAGGTTTGCAAACCTGTGCATATTTCACTCTTCAGCCGTTTGTATTTCCTGCAGTAACAAAAACCAAAATGGTTGCAATTTCGAGCCCTGTAGTATAAGGACATGTATTCAGACCACAACTGAACGTTTGAAGAAAATTGAATGCCTTATTATTTAGAATTAGCTATTATTGATGTAAACGCAGCCGTTCAAGGCGCATAATTGATTTATTACGGTATTGACGGTATTAGAAAATCCATGTCGTGGCGCAATGTCACACCGGTGATGACTATGACACCGGTGTACCGCCCACCCCTACTACCAGTTATTTAAAATATCTATATTACGCTCCAAGCATTCGCCAAAACGAAAATATTTTTAAGTAAAAACACAGAACATAGCTGAATAGAGTGTTGCCTGCTTTAAACGATGGGTTGGTAATTATATTATAACTGGTTATGTTCAGGTCAATTAAATAATACCTTTAATAAATAAAATATGTTAATAAGAACGTGGTGGGCCAGTGATTCCGTCGGTGTCATCAGTGGTTTAATGAGCTCAGGAGAATTCTGCTTTGCATTTTTCTATGCATTACTAACATCACTAAACCAGACATTTGTTTTATAAGTTAACCAAATATTCGCAGAGATTCAGCAGTTTTTTTTCTGACGCGTTTGCCAGTCATGCCAGTCAGTGAAAAAAAAGTAACCGTGGCCCTGTTTGCAGGTATTAATATTCGTTTTTTCGTCAATCTGATGCAACTTTTATTATTTATACAGGACATTAAAATGCAATTAAAAGTTTCAAATCAATTAAACTCAATTTATAAAATGGCTAGCCTATTTTATGCATTAAATATAACTAATTCCTTTATTTCTGACTAGACCATGCATTTAAGACTATTTTACAATTGTAATATGTGCATATGCTTTTTTTAAATAATATTCGTTTAACAAATATTTTAGCACATCGAAAGTAATTAAGTGACCTGTTTTTTTTATTAAAACCTTTATGCAAAGGATCAGAGGATAAATTATCGTAGGATAAACGTATCTTATGGAAAAACACCAATTGACGGGCTCTGCTTTCGGTTTTAAAAGAATCAAGCAGCTTTAAAAAATATAATTTGCTGAAGAGAAATGACAGGAAAAAAAGAAAGAAAAAGATTAAATATATAGGGACTGTTAAAAGAACATTTCTCTTTAATATATTCTTTCGACTCCGAAACATCAGCTAAGATTATGATGAATGACGGAGTTTCTCTATTGCCTGCTTCAGCAGTGCGTCCCGGTCTATGAACGAGGAGGCGGAGAGAATGCGCTGTTTAGTTTCGGCTTGATATATTTAAATAAAAACTAACACCGAACTGCTTTTAACGCTCAAAAAGTTAAACTAAAATGCACAACTCTTGTTGGTTGCACCCGCGGGATGCACAATGAACCAAACGCGCCATTATTTTAATTCTATATTCGTGAAGAATGAGCCATGAGATTGAGATTTTTGAAGGTGCTCTCTAGCGTCGAAGTTCCTTGCAGAGTAGCGAGTGAAAAAATGTGCATAAAGAAATTGGACAAGAGGAATAACATTTTAAATTATATAACAAGCATCGTATTCTTTCTAATCCTCGCCCAGTTTTAATACAAGTTGTGTTTTTTAATATTTGTGCCTGGGAAGTTTATTAAGAATATATTTATAATTATATAAAATATAATATATATATATATATATATATATAGAGAGAGAGAGAGAGAGAGAGAGAGAGAGAGAGAGAGAGAGAGAGAGCGAGAGAGAGAGCAAAAAATTATTTTTATTATACTTTTAGTGATCTGCTTAAGGTAGGTCAATTAATTTTTTTTTTGCCTTTGATGAAGCAGCATTCAACTTAAGATCTTTAGACCATGCCCCTGACCGTTTCTCAGTGTTTCGCCGCAATATCTTTAAATAAATTATTTATTTAGGCATATTTTCATTATTAATTTATTTTCATTATTCGTTTATTATTATGTACAATAATTCAGACATAAAACAAGATAGTAAAATATAATCAACAACGAAAATGTAAATAAAAACATAAATAAAAACATAAATGAAAAAGTCTTGTCTTAGTCCTATCAAACGGCAAACACTAAAAGCAGGCTAAAAGACTGCTTTATTTATTTATTTAAGACTACTTATTTGTATTGAATGTGTGTGTCATGTTAGTTGTCTTTTATTTCTTCAATTCCAAAACGAATCCTCTTTGCACTTAAAAAGTTTACAATAAAGTGTGTTAACAAATTTTAAATGATTAATGAAGGACTTATAATGCTTTGACCTATTGTTTAATATCACTTACAAGCACAGTAGCATATTTAAAGCTGCTGTAAAGGCTATTTCTTTCCGTTCGCATCCCGTCCCTTTGCGCCCCCTGGCGGCTTTTTCACAAACTGCGGTCCTACACTAAAAACAGAGCAGCAGTTATTTCAAACGGCGGCGGTATAAGGACCGGCGGTAATAGTCACTTTGAACTCTCACCTACTGTACGTACTCCTTCTTGGCCTTCGGTTCGGAGATATAGGTAAGGGGTAGATCTTTCCATGGGGCACTGGCTCACCCTTTACATGGTTGATGGCACAGTCCCATGGCTTATGAGGGTCGCACTCTTGGGGCAGAAAATTTCTTGATACTCTCTGTAGCAAAGGGGAATCTTCTCAGAACATTGGTTAACTGGGTTTTCTACATAAGTGGAGAGACAATGAGTTAGAGGCATGATTTCTTTTTATGGGAAATTTGGAAAAACAATCTGGAAAACAGTCCTTTTCCCACTTCAAAATTTTCCCGGTGAACACACAACAGGATTGTGCATTACCAGCCAGGGTCTTTTTAAGATGATATACGCTGTAGACCACCCCAAACCAGAAGATCAATGGACTCCTCATGGAACAGCCCGATCCGCATTAGGATGGAATCTGCCACTCGATTAACATAACGGCAGTTTAAGGGCTTTCTGATGAAGCATTGCACTTCTCAAAGAATCTGATTTTACAGTGGAGTTGACAACAAAGGGCTCTGAAGATAAAAATGCCTGCTGAACTGGAGTCAATGAGTGCATCACAACAGTATTGAGTGGAGGCATGTTTTTATGTTTTCATGAATACACTTGGGTTCTTGAGGGGTTGAAAACACAGGCTGAAGGAGGAGTGATTGCATTGCTGTGGTGTGAAGCTCTCTGCTTCAGGCTTCTAGGTGGGATGAACAACGTATTGACTAGGGTTGGGTACCGAAACCTGATGCTAATATGGCACCAGTACCTATTTAACTGTTATGCACTGGACCAAATCAGCATATGAATTTCGGTGCCTAATTTTGGTGCCACTGGTGCTGCGACAAAAATGTATAAAGCATCAAGGGGTGCATCAAAGGCACAGATAGGTATGCATCTCTAAACACTTAATTAAACACCGTCGACATTTGTACTTGTTGCTTGGGAAGTTATAGAAGGCAACACACGCAGTACGGCGCACCCAGTAAGTGACCCCTGAACCTTCAGATTTAACAGACATGATCACATTCATTAAATTTGCTAAAGACAAAAAAAAAACTAAGCGTTTAAAGTATGGCTGTTGTTTACAAGCAAGAATTCTGACACAGCAACATGCAGCAGATGCTTTATAAAAATGTCAAAACACGTAACATTAACAAATTAAACATTTGAGGGCACATCTTTGACAGCTTGCAACATCATCTGGGACTTTAAGTGACTACATTTACATGGACATCAGTAATCTAATTATTTGTCTTAATCTGAATGGCAATAATATTAAATTAGTTACTTTTTAAATGTTCCTTTAATGATCCATTTTACATGTTACAGCACATAATTTCTAAGATTTCAACCTCTACCAAATGGTTGATATGTCGGTTTATGGTAAAAGTACTGGAATTAATACATACGAAAATCAGACAATATGAAGCGTAAGACCAGATTTAGATTATATTCAAAAACATAATCAAAATAAAACATTTTTGAATACTAAATCATAAATCAAAACCAAAATCAAGCATAGTAGTGCAACAGGATTATGTGTGTTACGTTTTTTGTAAACCAACAATGTTGTGTAGTGTAAAATCATTCTTTAAATGACTTTAACAGTAATTATTTAAAACAGGAGCAGGAGCATATGGAGCAGGCAATTGAATACAGCATGCCGTATGGAAAGAAAAAAACTTTCATATTTTGCGATGCGGGTGTCTGCAATCCTGTATTGACTCGGTAGGTACAGAGAGTAGTTCAATTCAATTCGCCTTTATTTGTATAGCGCTTTTACAATGTAGATTGTGTCAAAGCAGCTTCACATAAAAGGTCATTGTAAATTTGAATGGTGTAGTTCAGTTTATAGTGTTTAAGTTCAGTTTAGCTCAGTTCAGTGTGGTTTAAAAATCACTACTGAGAGTCCAAACACTGAAGAGCAAATCCAACGATGCGTAACTTTACCAATCCCAAACCATGCAAGCAAGAGAGGACAGCAGAAAGGGAAAAAATTTCTCTAATTGGCGAAGTGAAGAAAAAAAACCTTGAGAGAAACCAGACTCAGTTGGGCACGACCATTTTAATTTCTCCTTAGTCTTAGAGGCGGAGGCTGGAAGCTGGCCTCAGCGAAAACTCATATGTCCCTGGAGCATCACAGGAATCAGTCTCATGTTCATCATTCCTCCATGACCACCACAGTAGCTGCTCAGGATATGGCCTGGTCCAGGATATGGAAACCTTGGGATCATCTCGTCATTGGTCTTGGATCAAATCAGTCACTCTGCATAGTCTGAGGGCCTCGGGAAGAGTATCCCCAGGTGGAAATGGAGAATAAAGAGAATAATTAGCATAGCTGCTGTTCATAGTGTACATAAACAAGATGCAGAAACCTGTGTGGAAACCCGCCAAGTGATGCACTGAGTGTATGCTTTACTAAACAGATAGGTCTTTATTCTAGTTTTGAATTGGGAGAGTGTGTCTGAGCCTCGGACGTTATCAGGAAGGCTTAGGAGTTTAGGAGTCATAAATGAGAAGGCTCGACCTCCTTTACTCGACTTTGCTATTCTAGGTACTACCAGAAGCCCTGAGTTTTGAGATCTTAAAGAGAGAGTTAGATTGTAGCGACACAGAAGGTTGGTTAGATAAACAGGAGCTAAATTATTTAAAGTTTTATATGTAAGAAGCAATATTTTAAGTTAAATACGAAACTTAACAGGCAGCCAGTGTAAGGAGGATAAAATTGGGGTGATATGATCATATTTTCTAGACCTGGTAAGAACCCTGGCAGCTGCATTTTGTACTAATTGAAGTTTGTTAATAGAGGATGCTGGGCAGCCAGCAAACAGTGCATTACAGTAGTCCAGCCTAGAAGTCATAAAAGCATGGACATAGACTACCACTGCTATGCTGATGACACCCAGCTATACCTCTCTTTTCACCCTGATGATCCCTCGGTTCCAGCTCGCATTTCAGCCTGCCTGTCTGACATTTCACTCTGGATGAAAGATCATCATCTCCAACTTAACCTCATGAAAACGGAAATGCTTGAAGTTTCTGCCAACCCGACTCTTCAACATAACTTTTCAATCCAGATGGATGGAGCAACCATCACTGCATCCAAAATGGTAAAAAGCCTTGGAGTTACGATTGATGACCAACTGAACTTCTCTGACCACATTTCTAGAACTGCTCGATCTTGCAGATTCGCACTCTACAACATCAGAAAGGTCCGACCCTTCCTATCTGAACATACTGCTCAACTCATTGTTCAAGCTCTTGTCCTCTCCAAACTGGACTATTGCAACTCTCTGCTAGCCGGGCTACCAGCTAGTTCTATCAAACCTCTTCAGCTGCTTCAGAACGCAGCAGCATGAGTGGTCTTTGATGAACCCAAAAGAGCACATGTCACTCCGCTACTCACCCGTTTGCACTGGCTGCCAGTTGCTGCCCGCATCAAATTCAAAGCTCTGATGTTTGCTTACAAAGTGACCTCTAGCTGTGCTCCTTCGTATCTGCTCTCACTTCTGCAGATATATGTGCCCTCCAGAAACTTGCGTTCTGTGAATGAACGTCGCCTCGTTGTTCCATCCCAAAGAGGGAAGAAATCACTTTCCCGAACTCTCACATTCAATCTGCCCTGTTGGTGGAATGAACTCCCTAACTACATCAGAACAGCAGAGTCACTGGCTGTCTTCAAGAAACGACTAAAAACGCAACTGTTTAGTCTCCACTTTCCTTCCTAATCTGCAACTGCCTCTCTGGCTATACCACTGTGCCCTCTTTCTCTCTCTCTCTCTCTCTCTCTCTCTCAAAAAAAAAAAAAAAAAAAAAAAAAATTTCTACTAATGTTTTGCTCTTAGACTTTTACACACCTGAAACTTGTCTATAGCGCTTGTTCACTGCTGCTCTTATAGTTGTGTAAATTGCTTCCTTGTCCTCATTTGTAAGTCGCTTTGGATAAAAGCGTCTGCTAAATGTCTAAATGTAAATGTAAATGTAGTTTTTCTGCATCTGAGATGGATAGCATACTTCGTAACTGAGCAATATTTCTCAGATGAAAGAAAGCAGTTTTTGTGACATGGGATATATGATATATGACAGCCAGATCTTTTATAGTAGAGCTAATGCTAACTTTGTATACCTCTAATAGTAGATTGAGTTGCGAGATTTTCTGTGTACAGGATTAAGGCCCAAGTAATAATTCTGTTTTGTCTGAGTTTAAGAGAAGAAAATTGTTGGTCATCCAGTCTTTAACATCTTTAATACACTCAGTTAGCTTAGATAGTTCAGACATCTCATCAGGTTTAGTTGAAATATATTATTGAGTATCATCTGCATAGCAGTGAAAGCTGATCCCATGTCTTCTAATAATGTTTCCCAGGGGTAGCATGTAAATTGTAAACAGCAAAGGGCCTAAAACTGATCCTTGAGGCACCCCATACTTTACTGGGCTGACTTGTGAAGGCTGTCCATTAATATTCACAAACTGGTAACAGTCAGCTAAGTATGACTTAAACCATTGTAGAGCCTGTCCCTGGACGCTTGTAGACTTTAAGCGATTTATGGGGATACTGTGGTCAATGGTGTCAAATGCTGCACTAAGATCGAGTAAATCTAATAGCGAGATGCACCCTTGGTCAGCAGCTAGGAGTAGATCATTGGTTATTTTCACTAATGTGGTTTCTGTACTGTGACGAGCCCTAAAACCTGACTGAAACACTTCAAAAACATTGTTTGTCTGCAGAAAAGAGCATAATTAGGTAGAAACAACTTTTTCTAGTATTTTAGACATAAATGGAAGATTTGAAATAGGCCTTTAATTAGTTAAGTTGCTAGGGTCCAGTTGCAGTTTATTAATAATAGGCTTAATAACAGCTAGCTTGTAAGGATTTGGAACATGGCCTAAAGATAAGGAAGAGTTGATAATGTTAAGAAGAGGTTCTCCTATAACAGGTAGCAGTTCTTTCAGTAATTTTGTTGGAATTGAGTCCAATATACACATAGCTGGTTTAGATCTATTTATAATTTTATCTAGCTCTTGTTGTTCTATGATTTTAAAGCACTAGGTTATTTTGATTCAGTGGAATGTTTACTGGATCTGAAGTATAAGGCGGTGCAGAAAGTTTAACATCTCCTATTTTCTGTCTAAAGCCTTCTATTTTATCACTGAAAAAAATTCATGAAGTCCTCCCTACTAATTTGCGGCGGAACATTTTGTTCCAAAGATGACAGATTATTTGTTAAATTAGCGATGGTGTTAAATAAAAATCTAGGATTGTTATGATTAGCTTCTATCAGTTTGCGGAGGTGCTCAGCCCTGGCAGATTTTAGAGCCCTCCTACAGCTGGACATACTGTCTTCGTAAGCAATTCTAAAGACCTCTAAATTAGTTTTTTCGATTCACGTTCCAGGGCACTGGTTACTGTTTTGAGAGCGCAAAATATGACTATTATACCATGTTGTAGTTTTATTCTCTCTAGCCTTTTTTTTATTTGATGGGTGCCACAGTGTGCTAGTAAAGATGACATCCATACTGCTGGTTACTACAACTAGGTCATTTGTGTTTGCGGGTGCATTTCGAAATAGAGAAAGATCAGGTAAGTTATTTATAAATTCATCTTTGGTGGACAGAATGATAGTTCTACTAAGATGATAAATCGGAGCGGATCTGCTAATTTCAGGTAAACACAGCTTATATATTTCAATTCAATTCACCTTTATTTGTATAGCGCTTATACATTGTAAATTGTGTCAAAGCAGCTTCACATAAAAGGTCACAGTAAATAGGAACAGTGTAGTTCAGTTTGTAGTGTTTGAGTTCAGTTTAGTTGGGCTCAGTTCAGTGTGGTTTAATAATCACTACTGAGAGTCCAAATATTGAAGAGCAAATCCAACGATGCGCAGCTCTACAGATCCCGAACTATGCAAGCCAGTGTCGACAGCGGAGAGGGAAAAAAAACTTCACTAATGGCAGAAGTGAAGAAAAAAAACCTTGAGAGAAACCAGACTCAGTTGGGCACGACCATTTTAATTTCTCCGCTGGCCAAACGTCTTGTGCAGAGCTGCAGTCTCAGTGGTGGAGGCTGGAAGCTGGCCTCAGCGAAGACTCGTCTGTCTCTGGAGCGTCACAGGAATCAGTCTCATGTTCTCCACTCTTCCATGACCATCACAGTAGCTGCTCAGGATTCGGCCAGGTCCAGGATATGGAAACCTTGGGATCATCTCGTCGTTGGTCTTGGATCGAATCAGTGACTCTGCATAGTCTGAGGGCCTCGGGATGAGTATCCCCAGGTGGAAATGGAGAATAAAGAAAATAATTAGCGTAGCTGATGTTCACAGTGTATATCAACAAGATGCATAACCTGTGTGGAAGCCCCCTAAGTGGTGCACTAAGTGTATGCTTTACTGAACAGATAGGTCTTTAATCTAGTTTTAAATTGGGAGAGTGTGTCTGAGCCTCGGACGTTATCAGGAAGGCTATTCCAGAGTTTAGGAGCCATAAATGAGAAGGCTCGACCTCCTTTACTCGACTTTGCTATTCTAGGTACTACCAGAAGCCCTGAGTTTTGAGACCTTAAAGAGCGAGTTGGATTGTAACGAGACAGAAGATTAGTTAGATAAACAGGAGCTAGATTATTTAAAGCTTTATATGTAAGAAGCAATATTTTAAATTCAATACGAAACTTAACAGGCAGCCAGTGTAAGGAGGATAAAATTGGGGTGATGTGATCAAATTTTCTAGACCTGGTAAGAACTCTGGCAGCTGCATTTTGTACTAATTGAAGTTTGTTAATGGAGGATGCTGGGCAGCCAGCAAACAGTGCATTACAGTAGTCCAGCCTAGAAGTCATAAAAGCATGGACTAGCTTTTCTGCATCTGAGATGGATAGAATACTTCGTAACTTAGCGATATTTCTCAGATGAAAGAAAGCAGTTTTTGTGACATGGGATATATGATTTTTAAAAGTTAAATTGCTGTCTAATATGACACCCAGATCTTTTATAGTAGAGCTAACGCTAACTTTGTATCCCTCTAATTGTAGGTCGAGTTGTGAGATCTGCTGTGTACAGGATTTTGGCCCAATAAGTAATAATTCTGTTTTGTCTGAGTTTAAGAGAAGATAATTGCTGGTCATCCAGTCTTTAACATCTTTAATACACTCAGTTAGCTTGGCCAGATTAGACGTCTCGTCAGGTTTAGTTGAAATATATAATTGAGTATCATCTGCATAGCAGTGAAAGCTGATCCCATGTTTTCTAATAATGTCTCCCAGGGGTAGCATGTATATTGTAAACAGCAAAGGGCCTAAAACTGATCCTTGAGGCACCCCGTATTTTACTGGGCTGATTTGTGAAGGCTGTCCATTAATATTCACAAACTTGTAACGGTCAGATAAGTATGACTTAAACCATTGTAGGGCCTGTCCCTGGACACCTGTAGACTTTAAGCGATTAATAAGGATACCATGGTCAATGGTGTCAAATGCCGCACTAAGATCGAGTAGAACTAATAGCGAGATGCACCCTTGGTCAGCAGCTAAGAGTAAATCGTTGGTTATTTTCACTAATGCAGTTTCTGTACTGTGATGAGCTCTGAAACCTGACTGAAACACTTCAAAAACATTGTTGATCTGCAGAAAGGAGCATAATTGAGCAGAAACAACTTTTTCTAGTATTTTAGATATAAATGGAAGATTTGAAAAAGGCCTATAATTAGCTAAGTTGCTGGGGTCCAGTTGTGGTTTCTTAATAATAGGTTTAATAACAGCTAACTTGTAAGGATTTGGAACATGGCCTAAAGATAAAGAAGAGTTGATAATGTTAAGAAGAGGTTCTGGTAGTGGTCTGTAAAATCATCACTTTGTGGTATAATGTCTACATCAATGACCTCAATTCCATAAAACGCACATTTTTTATATATAGATGACCAAGATGGCGCCGATGACGATGGCAGCCTCCGTGTCGTGCTCTGCAGTAGTGTTTGGGTTTTTGTTAGTTTGTCCTGTCTCGAGTCATATTCCTACAATTAGTTTCACCAGAGACGAATTGTTGGACATTCGGGCACATACACCACCGAATATTTTTCCATACCTGGATTTATCTGATGTTCTGTTGGACATTGTAGTCGGAGGAGCCGCGGTGCTGCTCAAACGCTTTCAAGTGCGCAGACGAGGAAAGCGTGCAGGCGCGCTTGTGAAACTCAGACAGTGCGGATTTCGGACCGCGTTGCCTAGCATCCATCTGGCAAATCTCCGCTCTCTACCCAACAAAATAGACAAACTCATTCTGCTCTCTCAGACAAACAGGGATTTTCTGCATTCAGCTGCTCTGTGTTTCACGGAAACCTGGCTGAACGACACCATAGCGGACAACGCGCTTCACCTACCGGGCCATCAGCTGTTCAGAGTGGATCGCGACGAAGAATCAACGCGGAAATCACGCGGTGGCGGGACGTGCTTTTATATCAATTAAAGGTGGTGTACAGATGTAACAGTTTTAAAGAAGATGTGCTGTCCAGATCTCGAAGCACTGTTTATTAACTGTAAGCCTTTTTACTCCCCGCGCGAGTTCTGCTCGTTCATCCTCGTCAGTGTTTACATTCCTCCGCTCGCGCACCCGAGCCTGGTGATACAGAAACTAGCTGTTCAGATCACGGTGATCAAGCAACAACACCCGGACTCTGTTTTAATCATTCTCGGGGATTTTAACAAAGCAAAACTATCCCGTGAACTGCCAAAATATAGACAGCATGTTACATGTCCCACAAGAGACAGAAATATACTGGATCACTGCTATACTACAATAAAGGACGCATACCGCTCCGTCCAACGAGCAGCTTTGGGACACTCTGACCATTGTTTGATTCATCTCATTCCAACCTACAGGCAGAAACTGAAAACAGCCAAACCTGTATTAAGATCTGTGAAAAGATGGACTAACGAAACAGAGCAGGATCTACAAGCCTGTTTCGACCTCACTGACTGGAGTGTTTTTGAAGCTGCTGCAAACGATCTGGATGAGCTCACAGAGACTGTAACATCTTATATCAGTTTCTGTGAAGACGTGTGCATTCCTACCAGGACTCAACTCACATACAACAATGACAAACCATGGTTCACTGTAAAACTCAGACAGCTACGTCAGGCAAAGGAGGTTTCTTACAGGAATGGGGATAGGGCCTTGTATAAGCAGGCCAAATACACACTGGAAAAGGAGATCAGAGTCGCAAAAAGGAACTATTCTGAGAAACTAAGGAGTCAGTCCTCTTCCAGCGACTCAGCATCTGTGTGGAAAAGTCTGAAAAACATCACAAACTACAAGACACCATCCCCCAGCACTGTAGACAATGAACGACTTGCAAACGACCTAAATGAGTTATACTGCCGGTTTGAGAAAAACCCCCACACCCACTCTGAACTGCTCTTCACGCCACCATTAACACATAATTAATAGTTTGAAAAACTGATGCTGGCCCACCTGAAGGACATCACTGAACCCTCACTGGACTCTCTTCAGTTTGCCTACAGAGCAAACAGGTCTGTGGATGATGCAGTAAATATGGGACTGCATTATGCTCCGCAACACCTACACAGACCAGGGACCTATGTGAGGATCTTGTTTGTTGACCAGCTCGGCGTTTAACACCATCATCCCAAAACTTCTCCTGCCCAAATTAACTCAGCTCTCTGTGCCCACCTCTGTCTGTCAGTGGATCAACAGCTTCCTAACGGACAGGCAGCAGCTGGTGAAGCTGGGAAAATTCTCATCTAGTATCCGCACAATCAGCACTGGCGCCCCCCAGGGGTGTGTCCTCTCCCCACTGCTCTTCTCCCTGTACACGAATGACTGCACTTCAAAAGACTCCTCTGTGAAGCTCTTAAAGTTTGCAGACGACACCACACTTATCGGCCTCATTCAGAACGGTGACGAGTCTGCTTACAGACAGGAGGTTAAGGAGTTGGCTGTCTGGTGCAGTCACAACAACCTGGAGCTCAACACGCTCAAAACAGTGGAGATGATAGTGGACTTTAGGAGAAACCCCCCTGCTCTCCCCCCACTGAGCATCATGGACAGCATTGTGGCAGCAGTGGAGTCATTCAGGTTCCTGGGCACCACCATCTCTCAGGACCTGAAGTGGGACACTCACATTGACTCCATTGTCAAAAAAGCTCAACAGAGGCTGTACTTTCTTCGTCAGCTGAGAAAGTTTAACCTCCCAAAGGAGCTGCTGAAACAGTTCTACACTTCCGTCATTGAATCAGTCATCTGCACATCAATAACTGTCTGGTTTAGCTCAGCTACTAAATACGATCTCCAAAGACTATGTCGAATAGTTCGGACTGCTGAGCGAATCACTGGTACAACCCTTGCTCTTTCTGATTCTGATCTTTCTGATAAGACAGAATTAGATCTAGTGTATGCTTTAAGCGATGGGTTGGACCAACAAAGTTTTGCTTTATCCCAAGTGAATGTAGTAAATCCATAAACGCGAGTCCTGATGTATCATTAGCATCATCTATGTGGATGTTAAAGTCTCCTACAATTAGTATTTTTATCAATTTTGACTAGTAAGTCAGAAATAAACTCAGAAAACTCTTTTATAAAATTGACATAGGGTCCTGGGGGTCTACATATGGTGATTAAAGCAAGAGATAACATAGGTTTTTGCATTAATATCTGGAAGCATAACAGTAAGCGCTAATACTTCAAAGGATTTAAACACAAGTCTGTTTTTCTGATTAACAGTAAGAAAATTACTAAAGATTGATGCAACTCCACCACCACGACCAGTTTGACGAGCCTCGTGTTCAAATAAGAATCCTGGAGGAGTTTCTTCATTTAAACTAATATAGTCATTTTGTTTCAGCCAGTTTTCAGTGAGACAGAGAGCATTAAGATTGTTATCTGTTATTATGTCATTTATGATAAGTGCTTTAGGTGCTAGTGACCTGATGTTTAGGAGACCAAGCTTTGCGAAATTTGTATTTTCACTTTTTACCATTTTTTTCTGGTTTGATTTTTAATAGATCATTTCTGGAGCACACAGTACATTTATTTCTTGATCTAATAATACGAGGCAAAGACACAGTCTCTATGGGGTTAGCCAGATATGCATTACTGATATTTAAGTGGGACGAACAAGAGTCTATGTGGCTATAATGTGAATTTTTATTTACTAGTCAGATAGAGCGAAGTATCCTGGAGATGTTGTCCGACAGGAGTTCAGCTCCAGCTCGTCTGGGGTGCAGGCCGTCAGCACGGAAAAGCCTAGGACGCTCCCAGAAAAGATTCCAGTTATTGGCAAAGAGCAATTTCTGTTCTTTACACCATGTTAATAGCCATTCATTCGGAGCAAAAAGTCTACCGAACCTTTCATTTCCTCTGCGGTAGGTAGGAAGCGGTCCAGAAACGATGATCTGCGTGGCGGGTGAGTTAGTGTCAAACAGCTGTGTGTGTGTATGGAATATCCTGTCGTCAATTGTGACAAGAAGTCCTACATGATAGTAATAGTTTGACTAAGGTGTTTACATGTTTATACTGAACTTCAATAATGCCACTAAAATATGCATAGCCTACTTAATTTCTTTTTAGTGCAATTATGACTTTAGTCAGATTAAGGTCATTAAAACTTGCTGTTTATATGGTAGACTCTTAATCAGAGTATTGTCTTAATCATATTAAAATTTGAGTATTGGTGTCCATGTAAACATAAGGTCTGTATGTGTGAACCTTTTTGAAAATACTGGTAAATTCGGGAAAGAGAAGTTGTAACATTACTAGTAATTTGCCGGAATGCTCCGCTGTGTGAACGCAGAAGGAAGATTGCCGGAAAGAGCACGTTCATGTCTAGAACGTGCTGACGTGAGACGTCTACTTTAACCAATCAGAACACTCAGACGCATTCACTTCCGTGCGGTTTATGAACATAAAAGCCTTTTAATGTTTTTCCCAGACACATTTAGCCGCTAGATGTTAGTCAGTTAACATTTCTATGTTAAAAATTTCTATCTGAAAAATTATCAATAAAATGCTTATGATAAACCGTTGTTTGTTTACCTTCAAGCTCTGCTTGACGCATGTGCACGTGAAGTACAGGAGTGCTCCGGTGAGTGCCTGCATGAATGCTAAAGCTTTAAATAAAAGTAAAACCATCAAGCCGGATCCCTATTACTTTTACAAATACAATCACAGCCGTTTTGAGCTCATTTCTGGTTAGTGATGTCAAAACTTACTGGTATTTTGAAATGGATGTGTGAACGGTCTTTTCCGGAAAAAATTCCAGAATGAATTTCTCTTTTTTGAATTCACCAGTAAAGTCGTTCTGGTAATTTTCTGAATATTTACCGGTATCACTGTGTGAAAGGGGCTAATGATGTCTCAAGCCCCAAAGAGTTCACTGATTTTGATGACAGCCTTTCCACAGGTTAGTTGTAAGCTAATGTAATGTTAATTTGTTAATGCAAATCTTGCATTCATGCTAACAAACAAATGATCAAAAGAAATATATTAATGCAATTCAAATATATAAAATATGAATTGATGTATACTTTAAACTCTAATTATATTGTTCAATTAAAATGATTAAAATAAAACGCAATTTTGGAAGGATCAGTGGGGTATTGTAAAGGTTGCATCTCCAACACTAGCGAATCCTGGAGCAAAAAGCCGTTGCACTCCTTCACCAAGCCTGAGTATGGTGCTGGTCGAGATATGGGACTGGTGTTGACTGCTGGTGAAGAATATGGGGTGAAGGCAGGAGTGCTCGGCAATGGTGATGGTGGTGGAGGTGGCTGTAATCTTAATCTTACTGTGTCCCAAATGGCACACTATGCACTCATGCACTATGTACTTATGCAATTACACACTCAACAGCATAGTATACGTATATGGTGTCGTCCCAAATTGAACACAAATTTTTTTTACAAAGCGAAAATTCAACACGTTTTCCAGATGACATTTGACGGTTGCCAAATTAGTGAAATAAAGAAACAATGTACCAAATAATACCTGCCTTGAGTATTGCCGCATTCTCCATCGGGAGGCGCTATAATCACTCTCATAAGAGAATTTCGCTTTCACAATCCAAAATAAATAAAATTATCCAACATGTGTGCCCGATAGCTCCGCCCCTTCCACTACGTGAGCAAAACTGCGGTCGTTGAGTGCATGAAGTGTCCAACATTACACACTTCATTTTACCAGTTGAATGAGTGCATCATCCGGGTAATTAAAGTGCACCTATTAGAGTTTTCAGTGTAAACTTTCACTATTTATACTGTAAAATGGCGTAGAATAGTGAATAGCGATTTGGGATGCATACTGTATACTGAGACAATTAGGTAACTACTCACTGATTAGAAATCACTTACCTTTTGAAGAGTGTAGTCCTTCATTTTTTATAGTGAGAAGATGATGTGCTAGAACAGTGTTTCCCAACCCTGTTCCTGAAGGCACACCAACAGTACACATTTTCAATCTCTTCCTATTCAAATACACCTGAATCAAATCATCAGAACATTAGAAAATACTTGAAAACCTGAAATGAATGGTTCAGATAAGGGAGACATCCAAAAGATGTACTGTTGGTGTGCCTTCAGGAACAGGGTTGGGAAACACTGTGCTAGAAAGACGCGCAGGTGCGGGTCTGATTAGTAATCAGGTGGCAGTGATTGTGGGGGATGAGGTGACTAAGGAAGGGGAGAACCTGGCATGGCTGTGATAGTCTGCCTTACTTAAAAAATATCAGATGGAGATAAAATGTCACATAACCATTTATTCTGTAAAAGTGATTTTACGTGAAAATGTTAACTTAAGTGGATTGACAAAGCAGGCTTTGCGGACTGGCAAAGCAGAATCATCAGATTTTACTGTCCACCCTCGCATCAATGGGCATCACTGGAACTCCACTCTGCTGATTGGAGTCTTACCTCACCAGCCTAACCTGACCATTCAGAGTTGCCTGGAGAGGAGAGATATCCAAACTCATCAGCTGGTCACAGGGGTTCCTCAGGCATCTGTTCTTGATCTTTCTATTTTCTATTTCATAAATTTCATTTATAACACAAAGTTTATCTTACCATTGTTAAGCTGAGGACAAACAGCTCTATCTTTCATTTCAACCAGATCTTGCATTGCCTGGAGATATCTCAGTTTGGATGAAAAGTCACACAGCTTAATCTGGCAAAAACAGTACTTCTCGTCTTCCATGCCACTCCACACAATCAACACAATTTTTCAATCCAACTGGGATCATCTACTATTGTCCATTTAATTCTGCAAGGAATCTTGGGTGATTCTGAATGATCAGCTGTCCTTCAAAGAGCACATTGCTAACACAGCTGAAACATGCAGGTTTGCACTAAATCACACCCTTCCGAACAAATCATGCTGCACAACTTTTAGTCCAAGCTCTTATAATTTCAAGGCTACACTACTGCAATGCTCTCTTAGCTGGACTTCCGTCTTGCACCCTTAAACCTCAACAAACGAAAAGTGAGCATTGCCTTGTGGTACCATCACAGAGAGGCTACAAGTCACTTTCCAAAACCTCATCATTCAAGTTTCGCAGTTTGCTGCGGTGCAAAGTTCAAGCTTGGTGAACTCTGACCTGCAAAATCGCATCACTTGACTGTGTGAGACCAATCGAGTATCAAAACAGGACCTCTCTGCACAGAAATTTAAAACATGGAGCAATCGCACGCTTTTTTTAATGTCTAATCATCTTGTCTAATCCTGCCCCTCTTCGCAGCGCCATATGACAGAATTTCGCACACACAAAGCCCAGTGTGACCGCAGCTTAACAGTCCCGTTGTATAATAAGCACTTCTTCTGTGTAACGCCTTTTCAGTTGTAAAATTGTATGCATTTATCTTTGCATTGTGTATTTGTTTCTCATGGATGACCAGCCTTTTGGGAGGCTTAAAATAGTAATTTTGTAAAAATGTAACATTCTAGAAACCACATATTTGGAATTAGAAAAAATATACATTGCTATCACTGTCATCATCAGTTAAATAAAGTTTGTCAGATCATTAAAATTAATAACACATGATTAAACTAACACCAATAAGTGTGAGATATCTGTAAGGATTGTCTGATTTTGTCTACATAACTCATACATTTTTTTTTAAACTGTGCTTCAGATTATGACTCATATATGCTTTTAAAACTCTCATATACTCTTTTAAGTACTTTAATTAGGACAAAGCAGCGAAGTAAATTTGAATCCCAAGAAAGCTGTAGGTCGCCCTCTAAGTTTTATCTTTTATTGTGTCTTTTTTGTCATTCTACCAGTTGTAGTTATTTAGATTTATCCTTAAACTTACTCAAATCGTAGATTTATTTGTTGTTTCACAATTCTTATTTAGTAAGGTATATAAAGAGTTTAGTGATTTAAAATGGAAACATATTTTTTTTCTTTGTCATCAGGAACGCTCAGACATTTTGGCTGCTCTAGCAGAGAAAGCAAACATGACGCAAGACATCTTAAATCAAGTACCTGGAATAAAATGTAACCCAGTGCAGGGTGCAATGTACACTTTCCCAAGGATTCACCTCCCACCGAAAGCCATACTGAAGGCCAAGGTAAAATGAATCTCTTTTCAGTTAAATTTAAGAAATGTATATATTTTTATTACCATCTCTAAATATGTGGTCCCATATTATTTGCTAATTAGATACATTTGATAACAAAATGTTAACAGATGTACCTAATAAAATGGACAGTGTGTGTGCAATATGGTATGAAATTAGGACTATAATTGATTTGCTAAT
Organism: Danio aesculapii; assembly: GCF_903798145.1. Taxonomy (NCBI): domain Eukaryota; kingdom Metazoa; phylum Chordata; class Actinopteri; order Cypriniformes; family Danionidae; genus Danio; species Danio aesculapii. The sequence goes on from NC_079446.1 coordinate 15,480,235, forward strand.
TATTTTTGGGATGGCTTTTTTTAAATGATCTGAATTACTTGAAACACAAATGACTAAAATAATTGTGTGCAGTCTGATACTTGGCACTGCAGTGCCAAGACCAGAGCTATCGATTTACACCAAGCTTGTGTGGGAAATGACCCACACTTTTCAACATTGCCCAGAATATTTTGTTCATGCCCCAGGATACCCCATACATCAGTGTGATATATTCATTCTACTCACGCAGAGTATTTTGCTCATGATATTATAATATTAGTGTCAGCTCTTTCATTTAAATTAGGGTTTTTTTTGCTGAATTTTGCATAAAATCATATTTCTGATGGCATATTAGTGCGTTAGCTTACTTTGTGATACAGGCAGTAGTAAAATGAAACACTAAATAATTTCCAACAATTTTAGGAGAATGGACAATCTCCAGACATGTTCTACTGTATGAAGCTTCTGGAAGAAACAGGCATTTGTTTGGTTCCGGGCAGTGGTTTTGGACAGCGAGAGGGCACCTACCATTTCAGGTTACTCTCCCCTTTGCACACAGTTTAAAGACAGCTACTGATATGGAAATTGTGTGTAATTTAATTTAATGTTTTTTCATTTTGTATATATACATATATATAGCCCTTTGTTGTTGTTTTTTAGTTGTTGTTTTTTTAGACATTTGGAAAAATCATGTATATGTTTTATATATGAGCTCTTTTATTCTCTCTTCACTTTTTTTAGTTCCTCTGTTGATTAAATGTATCGTTTCTTTCTTCACTTTTCTTCTACAGAATGACAATTCTTCCTTTGAAGGATAAACTGAAGATAGTGTTGGCCAAGATTAAGGATTTTCACCATATCTTTACAGAGCAGTATTCTTAACCGTGGCCATACCATTTTTATATGTGCTTTAGATACAGTAGTTGCCTGAAACGCAAGTGAAGTCCTGCTTCCAGCACATAAAATGTAAGGTGAAAACTGGACAAGCTGAGATTTCAGTGTAATTCACATAGCCCTGCCATACTGTTGTACCCCTGAAACAGGGGAGAGAATTACTAAAAAATACCAGACACACTCTGCGATGCTTCTCCACTGCTAACTTTATGCATAATCTTTTTGTTTACAAATTCAAATAAACATATTCTTCAAAACAGCATCATTGTCATCTTAATGTCACACAATTTCCAAAAATTGCTACGTAAACTTAACAACACTATTTAGTTTATATTTATATTATAGATATTTTCTTCACATTTAACAATACTATAGAATACTTATAAAGTTATACATTTTATCAACATCGGAAAATCACTTATCCTTTTTAACCCGATACTTTTACATAAATAAACTAAAACCAAATAATTCAAACAACATACAATTACTCTTTTTAAACTATTATTTTAGCAGGATGTGCATAGTCTTTATCTATTTATTTATCTATCACCGTTACAGTACTCATTACTTCCACTTTTCCCAGCGATACACGCACAGAAAATTAAATAACCGACTTAAACAATAGTTGAAAATGTGCACGCTCATATTGTCACTTCAATGTGGCCTTGTTTTAGTCATACTCAAAATGGAGCCCAGAGTTTGTGCTCTTCCAAACTAAATACTCTTATTAATATTTTCAACAGAATCCGGACAATACCACAATGATATACACTCTTAACACTTTCAGATAGGGATGGCTGACGTGAAACTGACGTTTCGACACAGTATCAAGATCCCGAAGCGCAAGTGTTTTGAAACACTGCACCGAAGCATGATCTGAAACACCCAGATAACGTGACTAAAGTGTTTTTAAAACACCTGGTCACGTGACTAATGTGATTCAAAGCATCAATCAGTTCTGAAGCGCTTTGAGACCAGGCGAATCTGCGTTTGACTGACAGGATCAATAAAACTTCTGTGTCATATAGCCTCGTGGACCATGCGTGTGCATGTTGTTACTGAGGTTCAAATGACTTTTGGGTTCGAATCCCGACTTGTACATATACTCCGAATTCATGATTTTATCTATTGTAATAATGTTACTGTTTTATAGTGTAGTCTAGATACGATACAGCTGCTGATACGCCATCAATATAGCATCATTTTTGTAACACTGTAAAACAATAATGAATATTTTACAGTACTGTGATGGTTGGGTTTACGTTTTGGGTAGATGTTAATAAAATACAATGGGAAATTTATTGAATAATATAAATAATTCTTGTTAACTTCTGGCCACAACCATGTCTGATCTAGCAACAACCCTGTTTTATGACCAAAACAAGACATATTTATTCACAAAGTGTTTATTCGGATGTCAGACCAATGTTGAAACAAAATAATACAAGAACAAAGCATTTCAAATTGATATTTAGCATTTCAAAATCATATGCTTTATCAGTCTGGATCTGAACCCAGTACCCCCACACGGCAGTCAGGAACCCTAACCGCTCCACTAAATCAGTTGTAGATCCAATCTTGCAAAGTGGGGTTTAATACCTCAATTTGCTCAACTGTTCTTTGCTGAAGCTATTTCAGTGCAATACATAAAAATGACCACTAGGTAGAGTAGCGTTTCGAAACGTTCCGAAGCTTCGACACATTTCCTCCAACTGTTTCAGCGTTTCACGAAGCCTCGCTTTTCCCACCACTACTTTCAGAACATTAACACATTCCATTAAACTGATTATAAAATCACATACCTGAAACAGGGGAGAGAATTATTAAAAAAATACCAGACACACTCTGCGATGATGCTTCTTCTTCTTTGGTGTTTAATGGAGGTTGGCATCCATCTTTAATGGTGCATTACCGCCCCCTTCTGTACTGGAATGTGGACTGGATTTAGACAGAGATAATTACTGTACCCTATTATTTTATATTCACCTCTCCACCCATTTCTTTTTTTTACTCTTTTCATACCTAACTACACATATTACACTTTATATCCTATTTGCTAAACCAGTGACCTTTAAGAAATATTATAACTGTGACTTAATGTCTCTTGATGTTTTTCCTAATATATTAGATTAGATTAGATTAGATTCAACTTTATTGTCATTACACATGTACAAGTACAAGGCAATAAAATGCAGTTTCGGTCTAACCAGCAGTGCAATAGCAGCAAGTGCAGGATACAGGTATAAGTTATAAAGTGCAGTTATAGAAAAACTATGGTAATATTTACGGATGGATGTACTATGAACATTATATACAGGTTGTATTAGCTATGAACAGAGATTAACAATAATTGAATATATGTACAGGTAGCTATTAATAATCTGAAGTGTGCAGATAGATAAACATAATTACAAATGTTTATGTACGGTGGGTGTGTACATAATTACAAATGTCCATGTGCAGTGGGTATGTACAGTTCAAAAAATGAATCATTGCAATGAATATGTGCAAACTTTAAATGTGCAAATGTTAAATAGTGCAGTGATTGTGAGGAGTATAAGTTAGAGGAGTGTGGAGGGTGTATTGGGGGGTGCAAAAGAGTCAGTGAGGGTCAGAGTTCAAAAGGGAGACAGCTCTGGGGAAAAAGCTGTTTTTCAGTCTGCTGGTTTTTGTCTGGGGTAGCCTGAAGCGCCTGCTAGAAGGCAGGAGAGAAATCAGTCTGTGAGCAGGGTGAGAGGTGTCCTTAAAATACTGCATGCTCGGCGCAGACAGTGTTTCTTCTGGATGTCCTCAATGGCTGGCAGTGTAGTCCCTGTGATGCGTTGGGCAGTTTTCATCACCCGCTGCAGTGCCTAACGCTCAGCAATAGAGCAGCTTCCATACCAGACTGTGACGCAGTTGGTCAGGATGATTTCTATTGTGCAACAGTAGAAGTTCACCAAGACGGCTGATGAAAGCTGGTTCTTCTTAAGTTGCCTTAAGAAGAATAGGCGCTGGTGAGCCTTCTTGACCAGGCTGGAGGTGTTGGTGGTCCAGGTAAGGTCCTTTAGGATGTGGGTCCCCAGGAACTTGAAGGATGAGAGAGGCTCAACACCCATCCCATTAATGTGGATGAGATCATGTGAGCCTGTTCGTCCCTTCCTGAAGTCCACAATGAGCTCCTTGGTCTTGTTGGTGTAAAGGAGCAGATTATTGTCGGTGCACCAAGTGGCCAGATGCTGTATCTCCTCCCTGTAGGCAGTCTCATGATTATTGCTGATTAGACCAATCACTGTGGTGTCATCTGCAAATTTGATGATGGTGTTGGATTTGTTCACAGGCCTACAGTCGATCGTAAACAGGGAGTAGAGGAAGGGGCTCAGCACGCAGCCCTGTGGTACACCAGTGTTGAGTGTGACGTTGGTTGAGCAGGTGTGGCCTGATCTAACATTCTGAGGTCTGTTAGTCAGAAAGTCCATAACCCAGTTGCAGAGAGACACGTCGATATCCAGGTCTCTGAGTTTGATCAGTAACTTAGAGGGTATGACAGTGTTGAATGCTGAGCTGAAGTCAACAAACAGCATTCGTGCATAAGTGTTTTTATTGTCCAGGTGAGTGAGCACAGAGTGCAGTGCTATAGAGACGGCATCTTCTGTGCTTCTGTTGCCACGGTAGGCAAACTAATGGGGGTCCAGTGTGGATGGCAGAGAGTCTTTCAGATGTGCCAGGACCAACCGCTTGAAGCACTTCATGATGATGGGTGTGAGTGCTACAGGGTGGTAGTCATTCAGGCATGTTGGGCTGGAGTGTTTGGGACTGGCACAATAGAGGTGGTTTTAAATCATGTTGGCACAGTTGCTAGGTTAAGCGACAGATTGAAAATGTCTTCGAATACCTCAGCGAGCTGTTCTGCACATGCTTTGAGGATGCGCCCAGGAATACCGTCTGGTCCAGCAGCCTTGCGCACATTGATCCGACTCAGTGTGGTGTAGACTTCTGAGGAGGTGAGTGTGATAGGTGAGTGGTCGGTTGAGGTAGTGTTCCTGGTGTAGGGTTCTGTATTGTCTCTTTCAAAGCGGGCATAAAAGTCATTTAGCTCATTCAGGAAGGAGACATTTGTGGCTGTGGGGGTGGACTGGCTGGGTTTGTAGTTGCTGATGGCCTGGATGCCCTGCCACATGCGCCGAGGATCAGAGTTGGAAAAGTGCTCCTCTAGCTTTAGCTTGTAGCAGTGCTTGGCCTTTTTGATGCCCCTCTTCAGATTAGCCCTGGAAGTGCTGTAGGCCTGTGCATCCACTGATCTGAAGGCAGTGTTGCGTGCCTTCAGCAGGAGGCGCACCTCCTTGTTCATCCATGGCTTTTGATTTGGGTATGTGGTGATCTGTTTCTGGGTTGTAACACTGTCTATGGTGGTGTTGATATATTCCAGAACAGAGGAAGTTTTTAATTTAAAACAAGTTTTAACAGATTTTTAAAAAAGTAATGATATTTAAACTGTAAGTTTTATATTACAGTTATATAAATAATGACATTTTTAATAAAAAATATGAAAAGATACTTATTTTTAAAATACTAATTTATTATCACTCACTTAAAACAGTATGGTCGGTGGACATTGGTGGGGACACGCCACCTCCGTCCACCCTAAATCTATGCCCCTGCCCATATAACTAATTAAAAGGAGGTGATGATTAAAAGGTCTGGATGAACTGATTTGAGATTGCTGCGTGTGTTGTGAAGAACAGATCTATCGATCCACGAAATCATGATCAGCCTTGCAACAATTGGCTGACGGCACAGCAGCATAATGACATCATCTGATTAATATTCAATTACCCATTTGAGAAAAATTACATAAAATTCATAGTAAACGGTTTGGTAAATATGATATGCAATAACTTTTTTGTTGAGGGCTGCAGGCTTTATACTTTCACGTGTCAACAGTATTTATCAATTTATTTAGTTTTACATTTTAGATCAGATTTTCTTTACTATAGCCTAGGCCATATTTTAGTTTCTTAATCAGCGAAAAGAATTTAAATTTAAAAGCATTTTGATATTGGCAAAGCATCAAATCACCGGCATATTAGCTGTCAAAACGTGCATAACTGCATAAATTATTATTCTTTTATAAAAACAAACAAACAAACAAACAAACAAAAAACAGTAAAAAAAATCCATATTAATAAATGTTCTCTTTGATTCCCTTGGGGAGAACCACCCCATTTTTGTAAAGTTTATTTATATATATATATATTTAAACTTATATGTATATAAACATAAAAATTACAAATTATTTAATAGTAAATATTATTAATTATTATAAATTATAAATGTGTATATATATAAACTTTTTAAAACAATTTTATTGTTTCACCAAGTGTATATATAATCTATAGATTACAACTGTAAGAAAATATCAGCATTCGGTACATACTTTTTGTATTACCTTTGCTTGAACTGACCTGATCTAATCCTGTTTACATGAAATATGCCTGCTCCCTAGCAGGTTTGAGCTACCAGAACTGTTGCTACAGTATGACAACAACTCTCGGATGAATTTTGAAGAACGAAATGATCCTGGATCGTGTCAAATCGTCAACAACCAAATCCAGCTAAATCCGTACGAAGAACAGACCCCTGATCTTTGATACTACTAAATCCTCTGTTTGTAAAATTTTAGAAGAAGAAGAAGAAATCATTACTGTACCTTATATTCAGTCTCATTGGATGGCGTTATTAAAAAATAAATCAATTTGCTGCAGAAAAGTGTGGCTGTTACCACAGAAATATCAAATTAGAAATCCAATTAAAGAAAATCCTATAAATTTATTCACAGATTTTATCCAGCAAAACATTTATTCATTTTCTTTTCAGCTTAGTCCCGTTATTAATCAGGGGTCGACACAGCAGAATGAACCATCAACTTTTCCAGCATATGTTTTACACAGCGGATGCCCTTCCAGCTGCAACCCATCACTGGGAAACACCTATACATTATCATTGACTCTCTCACACACACACACACTACTGACAATTTAGCTTACCCAATTCTCCTATACACATGTCTTTGGACTTGTGGGGGAAACCGGAGCAACCGGAGGAAACCCATGCGAACGCAGGAAGAACATGCAAACTGAAAATGCCAACTGTACCAGCCAAGGCTCGAACCACCAACCTTCTTGCTGTGAGGCTACCCACTGCGCCACCCTCCAGCAAAACATTATTTACCAAAATTTAAAACTGGTATTGATATAAAGTGTCATTTTTGCAATGAATATGAGGAGACCTCATATTTACATTTATTTACATAAAGTATTATTACTGGTCTATAAATCACTAAATGGCCTAGGACCTCAATACATTATAAATATGCTCACTGAATACAAACCTAACAGATCGCCCAGATCTTTAGGATCAAATAGATTAGAAATCCCAAGAGTTCAGTCAAAGCAGGGTGAATCGGCTTTCAGCTATTACGCCCCTCGCTGCTGGAATCAGCTTCCAGAAATGATCAGATGTGCTCCAACATTAGGCACGTTCAAATCAAGACTGAAAACACATCTGTTTAGCTGTGCCTTTACTGAATGAGCACTGTGCTACGTCCGACAGATCGAACTACTATGTTTTTCTCTTCTTTTTAATTCTTTTATAACACATTTTATCAGCTTTTATTTTATTTTATTTCTATTTTTACCATTTCTATTATTTGTTTTTTATTTCTCTTATACTTGTTTCTTTTATTCCTGTTTATGTAAAGCACTTTGAATTGCCACTGTGTATGAAATGTGCTATATAAATAAACTTGCCTTGCCTTACATTTATTATGGTATTGTGCATAATCCACTATAGTATGGTGTGAGGTTCAAAAATGTATTAATGATAATATCATTCTTCAAAACCTTGTAATGGGAAATTTAACTTTTTGGTTTTACTGACTATCCTTATAAAGAAGACAATTGTTTTTATTTAATTTGTTTGTTCTGCTAACCAAATTTTACAATTATAAACACGTAGACATACAGTAGCAGACAGTTAAATCAGGAAAGCTTGTTAGATTGAAGGTACTGTACCTGCAGATGTTAGATGATCACACACACATAAGTAATAACTTCTAGATTGTTTTTTTTACGTTCTCCAGCAGTAACATGTTTTTCCCACCATCGCTCCACCACCGGCTTTCCCCTCTAGCTCCACCCCCACTTCCGTTACGTCACTTGACACCAATAAGCTACATCCCCCCTCTTTTACCAGGTGACAAGGCAACAGAAAGGAAAAAATAACATCAGGTAAATGTATATACATATAAACAATATTAGATCGGAGAAAAAGAAAAACAGGCTCTAAAAGAGAAATAAGAGAGCACCTGGTTAGGACGGCTGACTCTCCCTGAACGAGTTATCACTCTACATTTAACATCTGTGTTACTGGAACAACCCATTTTAGGGACTTGGTGTTCTTGCGTGGACTCCTCACTATTTAAGGGTGTAGCGCAAGCAGCATTTGCTACATAAAAGTCATCCATAGCGCCTGCTGAGGAAGTTTCTGAGACCTGGAGAAGATGTCGCCTGTTCCTGGTATACTTGGTACCATGTGATGTGACAACATAACTGTTTGGTTGCTTTGCAGGAGAAATCACCATTGCCAACCTGTCAAAACCACGTGCTGTCTGCATCCTGACAGCTTGCCCTGGCTTGAGTGCAGGAAGCTGATGAGCATTTCTGTCATAAAAGTCTTTTCCCCTCCTCCTCCTCAGCTTAGTGATAGTTTCCTTCACATTAATGTGAACAACAGGCTGAAGCTGTGCTTTGGTCACAGGAATAAAATTCCTTGTTTGCCTAGAAAGAATGCATTGTGCAGGGGATGGCAATCCATCTCTGGGAATATTACTAGCATGGAAAAGAGCAGCACGGATATCAGGTCATGGTAGCATTTTTCCAGAAGATGCTTGGCAGATCTGACAGCATGTTCAGCCAGTCCATTGGACTGGGGATAGTGTGGACTACTGCGAATGTGCTCAAAGTCCCATGTTAGTGCAAAATCTTCAAATTCCTTGCACACAAATTGAGTCGCGTTATCTGTCATCAGACTGTGTGGAACACCATGTACAGAAAAGTGCCTTTTCAACTTTGCAATGACTGTGCTGCTTCTCATGTCACGCAGGTAGTCCAGTTCAAACTAGCCAGAGAAGGTATCCACAAGGACTAGATGTATTTTTCAATGCAGCTCAAACAGGTCAGCAGCAGTGATGGACCAGTGAAAATCAGGGACATTATGCAGTTGTAGTGGTTCTTTTGGCTGATGAGGTTTAAGCGCATTACATGGTGCACAACAAGAAATTTCAGTGTCAATGTACATGGATGGCCAGTACATAGTTTTCTTAGCCCTGCGCTTTGTTGCTGCGATGCCAGAATGACCCTGATGTAGCTGGGCAACATAAAATTTTTGCAGTGTCGGAGGAATAATGAATCTCTTTCTGCGAAGTAGCAGGTCATCATGAATGGTCAGCCCATCTCTCATTGAAAAGAAGGGACGCAATGAGTATGGAAGCTCTTTTAAGGTAGGTGGCCAGCCATTCCTGATGAGATTAGAAAGCTGTTGGCATGTGATATCCTTTTATGTGGCAGCTTTGAGTTCGTCAGTGCGGCAGGAGGAGAGTATCTGTACGGTCATAATCTCCAGTAGGTCATCTATTAGTTGAGGGTCAGATGTGCGAAGGTGGGCTCTAGATAAAGCATCAGCCACAAAAGCTCCTTGCCACATTTGAAAATCACATCCAAGTGGTAGCGATGCAGTTTCATCATCATACCCTGTAAGTGGGCAGAGGCAATGTGAAGTGTTTTTGTTAATATTGTTATCAAAGGCTGATTTACATTTAGTCATTTAGCAGACGCTTTTATCCGAAGCGACTTACGAATGAGAACAAGGAAACAATTTACACAACTATAAGAGCAGCAGTGAACAAGTGCTATAGACAAGTTTCAGGTGTGTAAAGTCTAAGAAGCAAAGCATTAGAAAAAAATTTGTTAGTTTTTTTTGAGAGAGAGAGAGAGTACAGTTAGTGGTATAGCCAGAGAGGCAGTTACAGATTAGGAAGGAAAGTGGAGACTAAATAGTTGAGTTTTTAGTCGTTTCTTGAAGACAGCAAGTGACTCTGCTGTTCTGATGCAGTTAGGGAGTTCATTCCACCAACTGGGCAGATTGAATGCGAGAATTCGGGAAAGTGATTTCTTCCCTCTTAGGGATGGAACCACGAGGCGACATTCATTCACAGAACGCAAGTTTCTGGAGGGCACATAAATCTGCAGATGAACAGTTTCTACAGTGACAGGGCGGCCATAAATGAAATCATGACATTTTTTTGTTGCAAACACAACTGCTAGCATTTCTTTTTCAATTTGTGCATAGCGTGTTTCGGTTGGTGTGAGGGCACGTGATGCAAAAGCTACAGGCTGTCCCTGCTGTAAGCATACTGCACCAAGACCATGTTGAGAAGCATCAGCAGAGAGAACCATTGGTACAGATGTATCAAAAAAATTGCAGAATCTTGATTATGGGTTTCATGCCAGCACCACTCTGAATCCAGATGAAGTAATTGTCTCAATGGCCCAGTGAACTCACTATATTGGGGAATGAATTTAGATAGATAATTAGTCATGCCTAGGAACTGCTGCAGTGCATGTTTGTCACAAGGCGTCAACATGTCACATACTGCTTTTGTTTTTTCAGGGTCAGGTTTGACACCATCGGCTGTTAGCAGGTGACCAACGTACTGGACTGAATTGACTCTGAACTTGCATTTGTCAGGATTGAGTTTCATGTTGATGGAATGGATTTTGTTCAGTACCTGTCATAAGTGATTGTCGTGTTCCTCACGTGTGAAGCCCCAGATAAGAATATCATCTACTATAATTTCGCAAGGAAGTCCAGCAAATAGTTGCCCCATTGATCTCTGAAATAGCTCACTGCCTGGTGAAATTCCATATGGCATCCTCAGGAATCTATAACGGCCAAATGGGGACATAAACGTGGTTAGTTTAGATGAAGCTTTATCAAGGGGTATTTGCCAAAACCCACACTTAGCATCCAGAATGGTAAACACCTTAGCACCAGGCATATCTGCAATGATCTGTTTAATTGTTTTTAGGGGATGTCGTGGTCTGAGGAGGGCTTTGTTGAGATTAACTGGATCAATGCAAATCCTCACTGAGCCATCTTTTTTTTAGCTGCAACCGTGGCAGATACCCACTCCGTTGCTTCATCTACAGGTGTTATTACACCTAACTCAGTCATATGATCCAGTTCTGCTTCGACTTTATCCTTCATGGCTATTGGTATTTTTCGAGGTGCACAGACTACAGGAGCAACTGTTTCATCCAATCGCATATGACAAATGACAGGTAAGCAGCCAATGACTTCATAATCAAAAAGATCTCTGTATTCACGTACCTCTGGTAGTTCATGCTGAAGCATATGTACATCAGGTCCCAGGTGAATGAGTCCAATGGCAATGCTGTCCTGAAGAGCAAGGAGGGGTTTTACATCTCGATCAACGACATGAAATTTGAAATCACCACGATCACACTGCAGCACTGTGGTTTCCTCAGTGTTGATTGTCTCACCTCCATAAGCCACAAGATTTACTTTTTCTGATTTGTTAATGGGGTTGTTGTGTTTCAGGCTGTTCAGACTTAGTTTGGATACAACATTGCATTTGGCAACTGTGTCCACTTTCACTTTCAGTTGGCCATTTCCATTTTTCAGTTTTAGTATTGTGAAAATTTCACCCTTTTTACTGCTAGAATCAACAGGGTCACAGTAGAATGTGTCCTGCACGTTATCAGGCTGTGTTTCTAATTCGTGGATTTTATCTCTTTGCTGAGTCCCAGATTGGTGGTAATTTTTAGCACCTGTTGGCTGAGTACGTGCAGATCTGCAGCATCTCGCAAAGTGACTTAGCTTGCCACAGTTGTTGCAACGTTTGCTGTACGCAAAGCATTGACTTTTCTCTGGTGAATGTTGGCCATTACAGTTTGAGAAGCGTATTTTATTCAGCGCACATACTTCAGTGTCTTTTTTCAGCTCTCTCATGCCTCTCTCAGACTGTTCATGCAGCAAGCATATGTTAATAGCTACGTCCAAAGTGAGTTTATTTTTCACAGAGCAGCTGTTTGCGAACTGTATAATTTTCAATGCCACACACTATACGGGTCTAATGAGTTCATCATGTAGGGCTCCGAATTCATATTTCTTTGCCAGAATCTTCAGCGTGGACACGTAAGCTTGTATGGATTCCCAAGGTCTTTGAACGGCGGTATTAAACACGTGTCTATCCATGATGACGTTCTTTGCAAGTAAACACAGCTCAGAGAATTTAGTTAAAAGCACATCTGGATCTTTACAATCTTCCTCATCCGCATACACAAACGTTTCAGCCTTATCAACAGCTTCGGGACCGGCTAAATTAGGCAATGTATAAGCCTGTACCTTCTTTGATTTGTCAGACAGGCCAGCGAAGCAGTAGAGGCACTATTCCTTTTCAAACTTTCCCCAGTTGTCAGCAATGTTGTCATCAAAAAACAACGATCGATGCGACGAAGTGCCTGCGCCATTTTAACCCACTTCTTACACCATGTAGATGTTAGATGATCACACACACACACACACACACACACACACACACACACACACACACACACACACACACACACACACACACAAATAATAGCTTCTAGCTTGTTTTTATTACGTTCTCCAGCAGTAACATGCTTTTCCCACCGTCGCTCCACCACCGGCTTCCCCCTCTAGCTCCACCCCCACTTCCGTTACGTCACTTGACACCAATAAGCTACAGTGATTTAGCCACAATTGGCATTCATCTATTATGGTATGTAATATATTATGTTGTACACTGCATCGATGTACCAGATGCTGAACATGTGTTGATCACCTAGTAAATAGATCACACCAACATATAATATCATCCAGTAGCACTTCATGGTGGCAGCGGTAAACAATACAGTTTCGAAATAGCATCACATTTACTGATGATGAACTGGTCCAACCCTGATCTGCGTGAAGCAATGTCTTTATACAAACAAAAAAAAAATGCTGTATTTGGAGGATAAAGAGATAACCAGTGCAGAATAACAAGCAAGGACAATTTGTTGAGGCATTAAAATTTGAAAATTTGTTATGGATTAAAATGGCTCAATACAATAATAATTCTTCAAAGTGAAGCTGTAATGATATGTGTGCCATTGCTTTTTCTAAATACCAACTTCTTTGTCCTCAGGATCTTCAGGCCCATTCAAGAGATCACTGGGACCTCTTATGTGGAACTGGACAATTGATTGAACAGCTGCTTTTAGATGTAAATATTACTGTGTGAAACAATTCATTCTTTTAAAGTCCCCAAGAAATCAAAACGAACCATATAATTTCATTAGCTCACATAGTTAGCTGGTTTTGTGGTGAACTATTCATCTGTGATGTCATTAAAAATAGTTTGCCCTTCCAATCTTTAATTGAAAGCCAGAAAATGCACTTCCTGTTTTCTTTTTTCAATTAAAATATCTTAGGAATTGGACATGAATAACATATTAACCACGCTGCTCCAGTTGTCAGTTTTGACAAACAGAACAAACAGAAATGGTGAGGAGGTGTCTGTTAGGTTGTATTAATTAAAATTCTAAAATCCCTTTCCCAAACTTTCTGAATGAAATGCCTACTTTACTACATCCATTCAGCCCAAAGTAGAAAAACAAGCCATGCCCACTGTTTTCCCGTTTAAAATAAAGTTTCTCTAGGAACTGCATCACAATACAAAAAAAAAAAAAAAAAAAAACAATCGCAGCTTCCGGCTTATGTGGACTTTGAATTATTCTGTTACAAGTCTTTGTATTAGTCTATGTTTATTTTACCAGTTTTGAAAATATGGCTGAGAGCAAAAGAAACAGCCTTGAGTACAGGGGCGTTGCTAGACATAAAGCTCTACTGGGGCACCACCCCCCCCCCTCCTAAAAATAAATAAATAAATAAATAAATAAATATATATAGAAATAAATATATATATATATATATATATATATATATATATATATATATATATATATATATATATATATATACACACACACACACTCTACATATATATTTTTTTATATAAATATTTATTATAAATAAAAGTATTCTTATTATTATACAATTATTATTCTAAATAATCTTAAATGTAATTGGAAAACAATATTAAGACAACTGGAGTGATGCTAAGATCATTTAAGAAATTATTTTGCATAAAAATTAATTTCATTTGAACGAAATTCTATAGACAATTCAATAAAATACAATAAAAAGATGTGTTATGGGATTATCTGTTGTCTTAGACTTGACACATGGCAGATAATTATTAAGTCTTTACCTCCCTGACTCGTCATCCCTCCTTTTTTGCTTCATACAAAAAAATCTATCAGGAGGCATGCTTAGTAAGATCACCATCATATTGTTTAAACTTTAGTTTTGTCCACTTGCAAAACAAAAAAGGCTGTTACGCTGGTTTAACAACCCATGAGCGGCGCGTAACAAGCAGTTAGCCTGCTTTTTTGGCGCGCATGTTAACTACCGGGACTCGCACCGGCAGAACAGCAGCGCGTGCGAGAGCAGCGCGTGCGAGAGCAGCGTGTGCGCGAGGCGCGCGGGTTCTCTGCGCACACACGGAGATGCGTCAGTTTGCTTTTTGATTAAACACATTGCTTTCACCAGCGTTGGTTCGGTTGCACACAGAGAATAATGTCTTTACTTCGAAATTACCACTCTTAATAAATACACATGCATATGAAGTAAATCATATCTCAATGCATTTACTGGGGCACGTGCCCCAGTGAATTGGGTCTAGCGACGCCACTGCTTGAGTATAAAACAGTTTGTATTTTGTGTGTGTGTTCTATTTTGTGGATCATTCCTACAGATCTGGGGTCAGCTCTTAATAGCCTTCTGGCTGTCTAACCTTCGGATCCTGTCTTTGGATCAGCATATAAACTCTGTGTGAGTGCTGAAGCTGGCTTCTGCTTATGAAACTGCAAACCATCTTCAGTAAACTTTCTTTGATTGAATATCTGACTCCGGCTCTTGTTCATCTGACACACACTGGCCTTTTTTTGGATTATAACTATATGGTACCCAACAACCAGTGGTGTAAAGTAACAAATTAAAAATACTCCAATTACTTTAAGTAGTTTTTCTCCAGAATTGTAATTTACTAAGTAGTTTTAAAGATTCCTTTGAATCTTTCCTTTCCCTTGAGTACATTTCTTGTGCAGTATTGGTACTTCCACTACTTTCCTTTAACCTGTAGTCACTATACTTTTTTCCTATCTATGGGAATTAGAAAAATCAGTCCTGTGATTCCAGTCCAATCAAATCGCACATAGAAGGTAAATCACATCATAATGCACTACCTCAAGACGTGGGAGATTTATAACAGCTGCAAACTGCTTGGAAGCATTTAAAGTGTCCAAGAAGATGTCCAAAATCTTTACACACATTGACCCAATGACTGTTTAGATGCACTTCACTGATGAGAAGATGTTGGATGTTTACTGTATGATGACGGAAAGTGCCTTAAACACCCAGCAGGCGCAAGATGTTAACGTGACATCAGATTGACGTTTTACCCCAATGTCGTGGGGATGTTGCATTTTGTTTGGAAATGAAAATCGGGTTGACATCAGACTGACATCAATGTCCAACGTCCAACCTAAAATCAACGTATAGTCATGTAATATCTTGACGTTGCGTGGACGTTACCCCTATGACATCTATCAGATGTTGGATTTTGGCTAATTCTGATTAATAAATGTCAGTATTTGACCTCAATATGATGTTGGTTTAAGATATTGGCTTGACATTGGATTTTTGTCACTTTCTAACCCAACCTAAAATCAACATCCTTTGACGTCGTTGTTGGACATTAAAATAACATTGTCCTTAGATGCTGGATAGATGTTGAAATTTGGTTATCTAACAACCTAAATCTAACCTAATATTAATAGGCTCGTTTGAGATGGCCAAAATCTGCGCAGAATCAATCACCGTGTCCGAATGTGTCCGAGTTGCCTTCGCCTTGCTCTGATGTCACGCTGACGTGTGCCAAAAACCTCTCGTGACGGCTAGGCGGGTACCTCGGATTGAGCAGTCAGCAGCAGTTGCTCTCCGAAGACTGCGTACATCAAAAGCATGATGGGAAACGACTGGCTGACGACACAGCTGAATGCTTATTGGATGAGACTGACAAACTACACTTTATTCTTTATCTTGTTTTTACTAAGGTTTATAACTGGCTTTGTTAAATACCTTTTTAGTATTTTCATTGATAATTTAAAAAAAAAAGTCATAAAGAGCATTACATATGGTTTTTTACGCAAACAAAAACAAAACACACCTTTGTAAAAACATAATGTGACCTAATATAACTAAATGTTACTAATAAATCATTAGGATGTGCATGTGCTGTATTTTATTTCTCTCTTAAAGTCCTGTTTGTTGTCATTTTCACTTTTTTATGTTTGTGTGAATTTTGTATAGTAATTTTTATGCAACGTTATTCCATGAAAGTCCCAATACATACAAAAATGCATACATACACACAAAGGTAATCAGACTGTTTTGTCATTATGCCTTATCTTTGTGTGGTTTCATTTGAGAAGTGAAAGAGGTGTAGTAAACAAAAAACACACCCACATATGTGTGTGAAGTCAAAAGTCATGTTTAATAGACCAAGAACAGTATTTCCTACACTGTAATATTTTTTATTCTGGAGAAAGTCTTAGGCTGTTTATTTTAGTCTGACTGGTGTAAAAGCAGTTTATATAGGCCTAATAAGCATGTCAATATTTTAAACCCCTTAAGAATTTCTTTATGTCAAACAAACATTTGTCATGACCTGTCCCTCAAAAGCATCTTGCTATAGTTACTTAATTTATAATGTAGCCAAATGAGATTACTTGAAAGCTTTCTTGCTGTATAAGCGGCTCATTTTGTCATTCTTTTAACATTTACCACTGTTGAATATACAGATTTATATTTTAAATACACCCTTTTAAGTAATGAGCTGCTCATCTTGTGTGATTGTGACCAACGTTTTGTAAAAACAGTGACAATTCAATTGCATCCACTCCAACATTAAAAAATACTATAGTAAGTTTTAGGTATACTAAAGTGTTTTTGAACCTTATTATAAAATAGCCTATTTAAAATCTATAGTTGCTCTGGTATCACAACACCTATATACATAGCCCAATACTGAAAAAACATGTCTAAAAACACTATAAATCACCATAGTATTTTTTTCATGAGGTCATTCGTCCGCGATAAAAAATGTAAACTCGATCTCCGCTAATGGTGACGTTTCCAGGCGGCAAAAGAGCAAGATTGGGGAAGTGTCCGACTTCTGACTGCGGTCAAGCCAGCCGCGGTTCGGAAAAACACAGTCAAGCCAGCCGCGATTTATATTTTGGTGCGCGCGTATTGCTATGATTACGGTAATGTCAGCAGCCACACAGAGAGCGCTCCACAGAGCACTCATTTCGCCCAGAAAAGAAATATTATAACGAAATATCAGTTTCTCCCTCTTTCTTGCCACGTATGCTTTATTAAACAATTTGTTAGCTCTTTTTTGACGGTGTTGTTGTTTTAAGAAATGGGTTTCTGGGCTTTTCTGTAATTTCTTTAAGTTTATCTTTTTGCTTCAACTGATTTTATAGCAGATCAAACGGACAGAATAATTATACTATTTCTAAATACCAGGAATGCGTTTCTATTTCTCCTAGCCAACTACAGTACATTGCAAATACAGTTGAATTCAAGTTTTTACAACTTGGCTAACCTCAGAAAGTGAATACAGATACAAGTAGTCCAACAAAACATTGTCTGAGTTACAAATATATGTTTATTTAATTTAAAGGAGATTTAAAAAGGTATGCTTCTTTCAGTATATGGGATATGAGGCATTATTACACTTTAGATGACTATAAAGACCTAATTTGTTATAAGTAGAATAGAACAACAATATGATCTGATGCAGGAAGTACTGTTTGCATACATCATATGAAACCTGTTTTATTGCAGTATTTTGGAGAAATGTACCATTAACACACTTTAAAGTGCTATAAAGAAATAAGTAGAAAAAATAAACAAAGCTTGGTTCTGCGACAGTATGTACATGCATATGTCATGTGAAAGACCTCATTTAAATGAGCAGAAGAAAACAATGGACAGGACATCCAATATTATATGCATACCTCATAATAAACCTTCTTACTGCAGCATTTTGGTGAAATGTGCTATTAATGAGCTATAAAGTCTTTAAAGTGCTATAAAGACATTGTTTGAATTAAATAAAAGTTAAAAAAAGTTGAGTTAAATAAAAGACTGATCTGGTCTGATACTGGATGTCCCATGCTATATGCATATATACCACATAAGAATCTTTTTTACAGCACCAATTTGGAGAAATGTGCTCATTTAAAATATGTAGAAAAAAAAAACAATGGTCAGGTCTGATACAGGACATCCCATACTAAACCTCAGATAAAGACTTGTTACTGCAGCGTTTTGGAGAAATTGGGTATTAACATTACTCTAAGTGTTATAAAGACCCCATTTACAATAAGTAGAAAAAAACAATGGTCAGTTCGTAAAATAAGACAACCCATACTATATGTGTACTCCACACGAAACCTTTTTACTGCAGCATTTTGAAGAAATTGGGTATTAACATTACTCAGTGTTATGAAGACCCCATTTCCAATAAGTAGACAAAAACAATGATGAGTTCCTGTACAGAACATCCCATAAATTATGCATACTTCATATGAAGATATCTTACTTCCGGAATTTGGAGAAATGGGGCATTTACATAATATAAAGTGCTATAAAGACCCAATTTCAAATAAGTAGAAAAAAACAATAGTCAGTTATTATACAGGACATCGCATACTATATGTGTACTTCACATGAAACCTTCTTACTGCAGCGTTTTGGGGCAACGGGGTATTAACATAATATAAAGTGCTATAAAGACCCCATTTTAAATAAGTAAAAAACAATTATGGTCAGTTCTTATACAGGACATCCCATACTATATGTGTACATGACATGAAACCTTCTTACTGCAGCGTTTTGAAGAAATTGGTTATTAATATAATTCAAAATGTCATAATGACCCCATTTTTAATAAGTAGAAAAAAACAATGGTCAGTTCTTATACAGGACATCCCATACTATATGTGTACTTCACATGAAACCTTTTTACAGCAGCATTTTGGGGAAAAAAAAAAGGTTATTAATAAATATCAAAATGTTATAAAGACCCCATTTCAAATAAGTAGAAAAAAACAATGGTCAGTTCTTATACAGGACATCGCATACTATATGTGTACTTCACACGAAACATTCTTACTGCAGCGTTTTGAAGAAATTGGGTATTAATAAATATCAAAATGTTATAAAGACCCCATTTCAAATAAGTAGAAAAAAACAATGGTCAGTTCTTATACAGGACATCCCATACTATGTGTATACTTCACATTAAACCTTTTTACTGCAGCATTTTGGAGAAATTGGTTATTAATATAATTCAAACTGTTATAATGACCCAATTTCAAATAAGTAGAAAAAAACAATAGTCAGTTATTATACAGGACATACTATACTATATGTGTACTTCACATGAAACCTTCTTACTGCAGCGTTTTGGAGAAATTGGGCATTTATATAATTCAAAATGTTATAATGACCCCATTTCTAATAAGTAGAAAAAAATAATAGTCAGTTCTTATACAGGACAACCCATACTATATGTGTACTTCACACGAAACATTCTTACTGCAGCGTTTTGAAGAAATTGAGCATTAATATAATTCAAAATGTTATAAAGACCCAATTTCAAATAAGTAGAAAAAAACAATGGTCAGTTCTTATAAAGGACATCCCATACTGTGTATGTGCTTCACATGAAACCTTTTTAGTGCAGCGTTTTGGAGAAATTGGGAATTAATATAATTCAAAATGTTATAATGACCCTATTTCTAATAAGTAGAAAAAAACAATAGTCAGTTCTTATACAGGACATCCCATACTACTTGTGTACTTCACATGAAACCTTTTTACTGCAGCGTTTTGGAGAAATTAGGTAATAATATTACTCAAAATGTTATAAAGACCCCATTTCCAATAAGTAGAAAAAAACAATGGTCAGTTCTTATACAGGACAACCCATACTATATGTGTACTTCACATGAAACCTTTTTACTGCAGCATTTTGGAGAAATTGGTTATTAATATAATTCAAACTGTTATAATGACCCCATTTCTAATAAGTAGAAAAAAACAATAGTCAGTTGTTATACAGGACATACTATACTATATGTGTACTTCACATGAAACCTTCTTACTGCAGCGTTTTGGAGAAATTGGGCATTTATATAATTCAAAATGTTATAATGACCCCATTTCTAATAAGTAGAAAAAAACAATAGTCAGTTCTTATACAGGACAACCCATACTATATGTGTACTTTACATGAAACCTTTTTACTGCAGCGTTTTGGAGAAATTAGGTAATAATATACTTCAAAATGTCATAATGACCCTATTTCCAATAAGTAGAAAAAATTATGGTCAGTTCTTATACAGGACATCCCATATTTTATGTGTACTTCACATGAAACCTTCTTACTGCAGCGTTTTGGAGAAACGGGGTATTAACATAATATAACGTGCTATAAAGACCCAATTTCAAATAAGTAGAAAAAAACAATGGTCAGTTCTTATAAAGGACATCCCATACTGTGTATGTGCTTCACATGAAACCTTTTTACGGCAGCGTTTTGGAGAAATCGGGAATTAATATAATTCAAAATGTTATAATGACCCCATTTCTAATAAGTAGAAAAAAACAATAGTCAGTTCTTATACAGGACATCCCATACTATATGTGTACTTCACATGAAACCTTTTTACAGCAGCATTTTGGGGAAAAAAAAGGTTATTAATAAATATCAAAATGTTATAAAGACCCCATTTCAAATAAGTAGAAAAAAACAATGGTCAGTTCTTATACAGGACATCCCATACTACTTGTGTACTTCACATGAAACCTTTTTACTGCAGCGTTTTGGAGAAATTGGGAATTAATATAATTCAAAATGTTATAAAGACCCCATTTCCAATAAGTAGAAAAAAACAATGGTCAGTTCTTATACAGGACATCCCATACTATATGTGTACTTCACATGAAACCTTTTTACAGCAGCATTTTGGGGAAAAAAAAGGTTATTAATAAATATCAAAATGTTATAAAGACCCCATTTCCAATAAGTATAAAAAACAATCGTCAGTTCTTATACAGGAAGTCCCATAGTATATGTGTACTTCACATTAAACCTTTTTACTGCAGTATTTTGGAGAAATTGGGCATTAATATAATTAGAAATGTTATAAAGACCCCATACTATATGTGTACTTCACATGAAACCTTCTTAGTGCAGCATTTTGAAGAAACTGGTTACTAATATAATTCAAACTGTTATAATGACCCCATTTCTAATAAGTAGAAAAAAACAACAGTCAGTTATTATACAGGACATAGCATACTATATGTGTACTTCACATGAAACCTTCTTACTGCAGCGTTTTGGAGAAATTGGGCATTTATATAATTAAAAATGTTTTAATGACCCCATTTCTAATAAGTAGAAAAAAGAACAGTCAGTTATTATACAGGACATAGCATACTATATGTGTACTTCACATGAAACATTCTTACTGCAGCGTTTTGAAGAAATTGGGCATTAATATAATTCAAAATGTTATAAAGACCCCATTTCCAATAATATAAAAAACAATGGTCAGTTCTTATACAGGACATCCCATATTATATGTGTTCTTCACATGAAACCTTCTTACTTCAGTGTTTTGGAGTAATTTGTTATTAATATAATTCAGTGTTATGAAGACCCCATTTCCGATAAGTATAAAAAACAATGGTCAGTTCTTATATAGGACGTCCCATACTATATATGTACTTCACATGAAACCTTTTTACTGCAGCGTTTTGAAGAAATTGGTTAATAATTTAATTCAAACTGTCATAATGACCCCATTTTCAATAAGTAGAAAAAAACAATGGTCAGTTCTTATACAGGAAGTCCCATACTATATGTGTACTTCACATTAAACCTTTTTACTGCAGCATTTTGGAGAAATGGGGCATTAACATAACAAAAAGTGCTATAAAGACCAAATTTCAAATAAGTACAAAAAAACTCTAGTTAGTTCTTATATGGGACATCCCATACTATATGTGTACTTCACATGTAACATTCTTACTGCAGCATTTTGGAGAAATGGGACATTAACATAATATAAAGTGATATAAAAACCCCATTTTCAATAAGTAGAAAAAACAATGGTCAGTTTTTATACAGGACATCCTATACTATATGTGTACTTCACATGAAACCTTCTTACTGCAGCGTTTTGGAGAAATTGGGCATTAATATAATTCAAAATGTTATAATGACCCTATTTCCAATAAGTAGAAAAAAACAATCGTCAGTTCTTATACAGGAAGTCCCATACTATATGTGTACTTCACATGAAGCGTTTTTACTCCAGCGTTTTGGAGAAATTGATTATTAATATAATTTAAAATGTTATGAAGACACCATTTCCAATAAGTAGAAAAAAACAATGGTCAGTTCTTATACAGGACATCCCATATTATATCTGTACTTCACATAAAGCCTTCTTACTGCACCATTTTGGAGAAATGGGGCATTAACATGATAAAAATGCTATAAAGACCCCATTTCAAATGAGTAGAAAAAAACAATGGTCAGTTCTTATACAGGACATCCCATACTATGTGTGCACTTCACATGAAACCTTTTTACTGCAGTGTTTTGGAGAAATGGGGTATTAACTTTATTCAAAGTGTTATAAAGACCCCATTTCCAATAGATGGACAAAAACAATGATCAACAATCCTTACAATAGGCATACTTCATATGAAGACTTCTTACTCCAGCAATTTGGAGAAATTGTGCATTAACATAATATAAAGTGCTATAAAGACCCCTTTTCAATTAGGTAGAAAAAAAACAATGGTCAGTTCTTAAACAGGACATCCCATACTATATGTGTACTTCACATGAAACCATTTTACTGCAGTGTTTTGGAGAAATTAGTTATTAATATAATTCAAAATGTTACAAAGACCGCATTTGCGATAAGTAGAAAGAAACAATGGTCAGTTCTTATACGTGACATCCAATATTATATGTGTACTTCACATGAAACTTTTTTACTGCAGCATTTTGGAGAAATTGGTTAATAATATAATTCAAAGTGTTATAAAGACCGCATTTGCGATAAGTAGAAAGAAACAATGGTCAGTTCTTATACAGGACATCCCATAATATGTACTTCCCATGAAACCTTCTTACTGCAGCTTTTTAGAGAAACAGGGTATTAACATCATGTAAAGTGTTATAAAGAACCCATTTCCAATAAATAGAAGAAAACAATGGTCAGTTCTCATTTAGGATGACCTATACTATATGCATACTTTATATGAAACCTTGTTACTGCAGCATTTTGGAGAAACGGAGTATTTTTCATTCATTAATTTAGTATCTTTTTAGCTTAATGCCATTATTAATCTGGGGTTCGCCACAGCGGAATGAACCGCCAACTTATCCAGCACATGTTTTACGTAGCGAATGCCCTTACAGCTGCAACCCATCACTGGGAAACATCCATACACACTCATTTAAACACATAATCTACAGACAATTTAGCTTACCCAATTCACCTATATCACATGTTTTTGGACTTGTGGGAGAAAACGGAACACCTAGAGGAAACCCACGCGAACACGGGGAGAACATGCAAACTCTACACAGAAATGCCAACTGGCCCAGCCAAGGCTCGGACCAGTGACCTTCTGCCACCATGCTGTCTGATATGGGGTATTAACACAATTCAAAATGTTATAAAGAGCCAATTTCTAATAAGTAGAAGAAAACAATGGTCAGTTTTTATACAGGACGTCCTATACTATACGCATACTTCATGTAAAGATTTCTTACTGCATCATTTTAAAGAAATTGGGTAATAACATAATTCAAAGTGTTAAACAGACCATTTCTAAGAAGTAGAAGAAAAAAAATGGTCATTTTTTTAGAGGACGTCCCATAATAAATGATACATAATATGAAACCTTCTTACAGCTACGTTTTAGAGAAATGGGGCATTAACATAATATGAAGTGCTACAGTATAAAGACCCCGTTAATAATAAGAAAAAAACAATAGTCAGTTATCATACAGGACGTCCTATACTTTATGCATACTTTATGTGATAACTTCTTACTGCAGCATTTTGGAGAAATGGGGTATTAACAATATAAATGTCTTTAAAGACCCCTTTTCTAAAAAGTAGAAAAAACAATGCTCAGCTCCTCTTATTGCCGCATAATCGTAGAGGACATCCCATACTGTATGCATTCCTAATATGAACTTTTTGGAGAATTGGCATTAACATAATATAAAGTGCTGTATGTTTTTGTACAGGACGTCCCATACTATATGCATACTTTACATGAAGCCATCTTACTGGGGCATTTTTTTGGAGAAATAGGTATCAACTTGAAGTACTATAAAGACCTCATTTCTAATAAGTAGATAAAAACAGCGGTCAGTTCTTGTACAGGACATCCCATACTACATGTATACCTCAGATGAAGACTTGCTACTGCAGTGTTTTTGGAGAATTGGGGCATAAACATTATATAAAGTGTTTTAAATACCCAATGTCTAACAAGTTGAAGAAAACAATGGGCAGTTCATGACATTCCATAGTATTTGCACACTGTACATGAAAACTTCGTACTGCAGCATTTTGGAGAAACGGGGTAATAACAACATTCAAAGTGTCATAAAGACCCAATGTCTAATAAGTAGAAGAAAACAATGGGCAGTTTTCATACAAGACTTCCTATTCTATGTACATACTTCATATGAAGACGTCAAATTGTACAGATTTGGAGAAATTGTACATTAACATAATATAAAGTGTTATAAAGATCCAATTTCTAATAAATGGAAGAAAACAATGGTCTGTTCTTAAAAAGGACATCCCATACTAGAGGCGTACCTCATATGAAGACTTCTTACTGCAGTGTTTTAGAGAAAAGGGACATAATTACCTTTTAGATGGCTATGCTGACCCCATTTCTAATTTCTCTTTTTTCTAAAGTAAAAAAATAAACGGTCAGTTCTTCAATGGTCAATTCAATGGTCAGTTGGGTTGATGGCATCATCCCAACTGTGTAGAGCTATTATTGTGGCATTACTACAAAATGCTATTATTGGGGATTATGAGTGGTTCTGCTCCAAATGTAGACTACAAAGACAAAGCAACCTGATATGTTTGGTTAATTTTATAGAGATAGTTTACCCAAAAGTGAAAACGAACACACTATTCACTCACAATAAAATGGTTACGAACATTTATGAGTTCCTTTCTTTTGTTGAACACAAAAGAAGATATTTTGAATTAAACTAAAAACTGGTAACCACTGACCTCCATTTTAGAAAAAAAAATAAAAAATACTATGGAGGTCAATAAATAGTGTCCCTCAGCAGGAAGGGAACTGCAATTTTGTCTGTCCTTGACACATTTGGAGATGTAGAAAACTGTGATGTGCTGTGTGTGCTTGACACATTCGTCCTGTATCAAAACTGACCATTATTTTATTCTACTAAAAACTAGAAATGGGCACTTTATAGTCATCTTAAGAGTAATAATGTCCCAATACTCCAGAACACTGCAGTAACAAGTCTTCTTATGAGGTATGCATATAATTTCCTACAAGAAATGACTGTTCTTTTTTCTTCTTAATAGAAATGAGGTGTTTGTAGCAATCTGAAAGGTAATAATGTCCCATTTCTCCAAAACGCTGCAGTAACAAGTCTTCGTCTGAGATATGTATATATCATTGGATGTCCTGTACAACGACTGATTATTGTTTTCTTCTACTTATTAGAAATTGGGTCAATATAGGACTTTAAAGTATGTTAACTGCACTTTTTATCAAAATGCTGCAGGAAGAAGTCTTCATATGTACAAGAACTGACCATTTTTTGTAATTATTAAATGGGGTGTTTATAGCCATCTGAAAAGTAATGACTTCCCAATTCTCCAAAAGAGTGCAGTAACAAGTGTTCATGTGAAGTACGCATATATTATGAGACGTCCTGCATAAGAAATGACCATTGTTTTCTTCTACTTACAAGAAATAGGGTCTTTATAGCACTTTAAATTGTTAAACCCCATTTCTACAAAACACTGCTGTAAGAAGGTTTAATGTGAAGTACACATATAGTATGGGACGTCCTGTATAAGAACTGACCAATGTTTTTTTTCTCTCATTTTTAGAAATGGGGTCTATGTAGCACTTTAAAGTATGTTAATTGCCTCTTTCTTCAAAATGCGGCAATAGGAAGATTTCATATGAGGCACATTATGTACAAGAATGGACCATTGTTTTGTTCTACTTGTTGGCAATGGGATCTTTATAGCACTTTTAAATATGTTAATACCCCATTTCTCCAAAATGATGCAGTAAAAAGGCTTTATGTGAAGTACACATATAGCATAGGATGTCCTGTATAAGAACTGACCATTGTTTTTTTTCTACGTATTTGAAATGGGGTCTTTATAACACTTTATATTATGCTAATACCCCATTTCTCCAAAACACTGCAGTAGGAAGGTTTCATGTAAAGTACACACATAGTATGGGATGTCCTGTATAAGAACTGACCATTGTTTTTTTCTACTTATTGGAAATGGGGTCTTTATGACATTTTAAGTTATATTATTACCTAATTTCTCCAAAACGCTGCAGTAAAAATGTTTCATGTGAAGTACACAAGTAGTATGGGATGTCCTGTATAAGAACTGACCATTGTTTTTTTCTTCTTATTTGAAATGGGGTCTTTATAACACTTTATATTATGTTAATACCCCGTTTCTCCAAAACGCTGCAGTAAGAAGGTTTTATGTCAAGTACACATATAGTATGGGATGTCTTGTATAAAAACTGACCATTGTTCTTTTCTACTTATTTGAAATGGGGTCTTTATAGCACTTTTTATTATGTTAATGCCCCATTTCTCCAAAATGGTGCAGTAAGAAGGCTTTATGTGAAGTACACATATAGCATGAGATGTCTTGTATAAGAACTGACCATTGTTTTTTTCTACTTATTGGAAATGGGGTCTTTATAACATTTTGAATTATATTAATTCCCAATTTCTCCAAAACGCTGCAGTAAAAAGGTTTCATGTGAAGTACACAAGTAGTATGGGATGTCCTGTATAAGAACTGACTATTGTTTTTTTCTACTTATTAGAAATGGGGTCATTATAACATTTTGAATTATATTAATTCCCAATTTCTCCAAAACGCTGCAGTAAAAAGGTTTCATGTGAAGCACATACACAGTATGGGATGTCCTTTATAAGAACTGACCATAGTTTTTTTCTACTTATTGGAAATAGGGTCATTATGACATTTTGAAGTATATTATTACCTAATTTCTCCAAAACGCTGCAGTAAAAAGGTTTCATGTAAAGTACACATATAGTATGGGTTGTCCTGTATAATAACTGACTATTGTTTTTTTCTACTTATTAGAAATGGGGTCATGATAACATTTTGAATTATATAAATGCCCAATTTCTCCAAAACGCTGCAGTAAGAAGGTTTCATGTGAAGTACACATATAGTATGGGTTGTCCTGTATAAGAACTGACCATTAGTTTTTTTCTACTTATTGGAAATGGGGTCTTTATTATACTTTGAATTATGTTAGTACCCCATTTCTCGAAAATGATGCAGTTAAAAGGCTTTATGTGAAGTACACATGTAGTATGGGATGTCCTGTATAAGAACTAACCATTGTTTTTTTCTACTTATTGGAAATGGGGTCTTTATAACATTTTGATATTTATTAATACCCAATTTCTTCAAAACGCTGCTGTAAGAATGTTTCATGTAAAGTACACATATAGTATGGGATGTCCTGGGTAAGAACTGACCATTAGTTTTTTTTCTACTTATTAGAAATGGGGTCTTTAAACCATTTTGAATTATATTAATGCTCAATTTCTTCAAAACGCTGCAGTAAGAATGTTTCGTGTGAAGTGCACATATAGTATGGGTTGTCCTGTATAAGAACTGACGATTGTTTTTTTCTACTTATTAGAAATGGGGTCATTATAACATTTTGAATTATATAAATGCCCAAGTTCTCCAAAACGCTGCAGTAAGAAGGTTTCATGTGAAGTACACATATAGTATGCTATGTCCTGTATAATAACTGACTGTTGTTTTTTTCTACTTATTAGAAATGGGGTCATTATAACAGTTTGAATTATATTAGTAACCAGTTTCTTCAAAATGCTGCACTAAAAAGGTTTCATGTGAAGTACACATATAGTATGGGTTGTCCTGTATAAGAACTGACCATTGTTTTTTTCTACTTATTGGAAATGGGGTCTTTATAACATTTTGAGTTATATTATTACCTAATTTCTCCAAAACGCTGCAGTAAAAAGGTTTCATGTGAAGTACACAAGTAGTATGGGATGTCCTGTATAAGAACTGACTATTGTTTTTTTCTACTTATTAGAAATGGGGTCATTATAACATTTTGAATTATATTAATTCCCAATTTCTCCAAAACGCTGCAGTAAAAAGGTTTCATGTGAAGCACATACACAGTATGGTATGTCCTTTATAAGAACTGACCATTGATTTTTTCTACTTATTTGAAATTGGGTCTTTATAGCACTTTATATTATGTTAATACCCCGTTTCTCCAAAACGCTGCAGTAAGAAGGTTTCATGTGAAGTACACATAAAATATGGGATGTCCTGTATAAGAGCTGGACATAGTTTTTTCTACTTATTGGAAATAGGGTCATTATGACATTTTGAAGTATATTATTACCTAATTTCTCCAAAACGCTGCAGTAAAAAGGTTTCATGTAAAGTACACATATAGTATGGGTTGTCCTGTATAAGAACTGACTATTGTTTTTTTCTACTTATTAGAAATGGGGTCTTTATAACATTTTGAGTTATATTATTACCTAATTTCTCCAAAACGCTGCAGTAAAAAGGTTTCATGTGAAGTACACAAGTAGTATGGGATGTCCTGTATAAGAACTGACTATTGTTTTTTTCTACTTCTTAGAAATGGGGTCTTTATAACACTTTATATTATGTTAATACCCCAATTCTCCAAAACTATGCAGTAAGAAGGTTTCATGTGAAGTACACATATAGTATGGGATGTCCTGTATAAGAACTGACCATTGTTTTTTTCTACTTATTTGAAATTGGGTCTTTATAGCACTTTATATTATATTAATATCCCAATTCTCCAAAACTCTGCAGTAAGAAGGCTTCATGTGAAGTACACATATAGTATGGGATGTCCTGTATAAGAACTGACCATTGTTTTTTTCTACTTTTTGGAAATGGGGTCTTTATTACACTTTGAATTATGTTAGTACCCCATTTCTCCAAAATGATGCAGTTAAAAGGCTTTATGTGAAGTACACATGTAGTATGGGATGTCCTGTATAAGAACTAACCATTGTTTTTTTCTACTTATTGGAAATGGGGTCTTTATAACATTTTGATATTTATTAATACACAATTTCTTCAAAACGCTGCTGTAAGAATGTTTCATGTAAAGTACACAAATAGTATGGGATGTCCTGGGTAAGAACTGGACATAGTTTTTTCTACGTATTGGAAATAGGGTCATTATGACATTTTGAAGTATATTATTACCTAATTTCTCCAAAACGCTGCAGTAAAAAGGTTTCATGTAAAGTACACATATAGTATGGGTTGTCCTGTATAAGAACTGACTATTGTTTTTTTCTACTTATTAGAAATGGGGTCATTATAACATTTTGAATTATATAAATGCCCAATTTCTCCAAAACGCTGCAGTAAGAAGGTTTCATGTGAAGTACACATATAGTATGGGTTGTCCTGTATAAGAACTGACCATTGTTTTTTCTACTTATTGGAAATGGGGTCTTTATAACATTTTGAGTTATATTATTACCTAATTTCTCCAAAACGCTGCAGTAAAAAGGTTTCATGTGAAGTACACAAGTAGTATGGGATGTCCTGTATAAGAACTGACTATTGTTTTTTTCTACTTATTAGAAATGGGGTCTTTGTAACACTTTATATTATGTTAATACCCCAATTCTCCAAAACTATGCAGTAAGAAGGTTTCATGTGAAGTACACATATAGTATGGGATGTCCTGTATAAGAACTGACCATTGTTTTTTCTACTTATTTGAAATTGGGTCTTTATAGCACTTTATATTATATTAATACCCCAATTCTTTAAAACTCTGCAGTAAGAAGGCTTCATGTGAAGTACACATATAGTATGGGATGTCCTGTATAAGAACTGACCATTGTTTTTTTCTACTTTTTGGAAATGGGGTCTTTATTACACTTTGAATTATGTTAGTACCCCATTTCTCCAAAATGATGCAGTTAAAAGGCTTTATGTGAAGTACACATGTAGTATGGGATGTCCTGTATAAGAACTAACCATTGTTTTTTTCTACTTATTGGAAATGGGGTCTTTATAACATTTTGATATTTATTAATACACAATTTCTTCAAAACGCTGCTGTAAGAATGTTTCATGTAAAGTACACATATAGTATGGGATGTCCTGGGTAAGAACTGACCATTAGTTTTTTTCAACTTATTAGAAATGGGGTCATTATAACATTTTGAATTATATAAATGCCCAATTTCTCCAAAACGCTGCAGTAAGAAGGTTTCATGTGAAGTACACATATAGTATAGTATGTCCTGTATAATAACTGACTATTGTTTTTTTCTACTTATTGAAAATGGGGTCATTATGACATTTTGAATTATATTAATAACCATTTTGTCCAAAATGCTGCAGTAAAAAGGTTTCATGTGAAGTACACATATAATATGGGAGGTCCTGTATAAGAACTGACCATTGTTTTTTTCTACTTATTTGAAATTGGGTCTTTATAGCACTTTATATTATGTAAATGCCCCATTTCTCCAAATTCCGGAAGTAAGATATCTTCATATGAAGTATGCATAATTTATGGGATGTTCTGTACAGGAACTCATCATTGTTTTTGTCTACTTATTGGAAATGGGGTCTTCATAACACTGAGTAATGTTAATACCCAATTTCTTCAAAACGCTGCAGTAAAAAGGTTTTGTGTGGAGTACACATATAGTATGGGTTGTCCTGTATAAGAACTGACCATAGTTTTTTTCTACTTATTGTAAATGGGGTCTTTATAACACTTAGAGTAATGTTAATACCCAATTTCTCCAAAACGCTGCAGTAACAAGTCTTTATCTGAGGTTTAGTATGGGATGTCCTGTATCAGACCTGACCATTGTTTTTTTTCTACATATTTTAAATGAGCACATTTCTCCAAATTGGTGCTGTAAAAAAGATTCTTATGTGGTATATAAGCATTTAGCATGGGACATCCAGTATCAGACCAGATCAGTCTTTTATTTAACTCAACTTTTTTTTTTAAACTTTTATTTAATTCAAACAATGTCTTTATAGCACTTTAAAGACTTTATAGCTCATTAATAGCACATTTCACCAAAATGCTGCAGTAAGAAGGTTTATTATGAGGTATGCATATAATATTGGATGTCCTGTCCATTGTTTTCTTCTGCTCATTTAAATGAGGTTTTTCACATAACGTATGCATGTACATACTGTCGCAGAACCAAGCTTTGTTTATTTTTTCTACTTATTTCTTTATAGCACTTTAAAGTGTGTTAATGGTACATTTCTCCAAAATACTGCAGTAAAACAGGTTTCATATGATGTTTGCAAACAGTACTTCCTGCATCAGATCATATTGTTGTTCTATTCTACTTATAACAAATTAGGTCTTTATAGTCATCTAAAGTGTAATAATGCCTCATATCCCATATACTGAAAGAAGCATACCTTTTTAAATCTCCTTTAAATTAAATAAACATATATTTGTAACTCAGACAATGTTTTGTTGGACTACTTATATCTGTATTCACTTTCTGAGGTTAGCCAAGTTGTATAAACTTGAATTCAACCGTATTTGCAATGTACTGTAGTTGGCTAGGAGAAATAGAAACGCATTCCTGGTATTTAGAAATAGTATAATTATTCTGTCCGTTTGATCTGCTATAAAATCAGTTGAAGCAAAAAGATAAACTTAAAGAAATTACAGAAAAGCCCAGAAACCCATTTCTTAAAACAACAACACCGTCAAAAAAGAGCTAATAAATTGTTTAATAAAGCATACGTGGCAGGAAAGAGGGAGAAACTGATATTTCGTTATAATCTTTCTGTTCTGGGCGAAATGGGCGCTCTGTGGAGCGCTCTCTGTGTGGCTGCTGACATTACCGTAATCATAGCAATACGCGCGCACCGAAATATAAATCGCGGCTGGCTTGACTGTTTTTCCGAACCGCGGCTGGCTTGACCGCAGTGACTTACTGATGTATTTTTGAGCCCTCCTCTTACTGCAGACACCTGCTCTCATCTACAATGCAGTCAAGGCGATGTGCACTTCAAACGAGCCTAATGTCTTCTGACGTTGAGTGCCTGCTGGGCAATAACTAATGCACTACAGAATGTTATGTTTACACACATCCACAAATGACATGTAAATGCATCAGCTTTTTACAGCATAATACTCACTATACATGTAGATGCGTATATTTTGGTCGTTGGTTCTGACGCATTTGTTGCTTGAACGGGTTAATAATAAAGTGAAACGTCCATACCTTTGCAAATAAAGTTGGATATTCCAATCCATTTATTGTCCGTTTTGTCAAAATTAAAACATCAAAGTAAACATCAAAACAAATATAAACTCGTTCTCACAGCCATGACGATCAAAAAGTTTGTTTGACCTTCTTCTTCACCCCTCAGCTTCACGTGAGGAGAGCATAAATACCATTTACAGCCTCTAGTGGCGTGAAAGAAAATTGCAACCCATAAATGGCTCCAACAATACATAAGTACTTTTGAAAGAGCTACTTTTTACTCACACTTTGAATAATATTTACAACAGATACTTTTAATCTACGTGCATTACATTAAACAAATAATGGTACTTTTACTTAAGTATGTTCTTTCAGTACTGCCACAAAACATACCATAGGGATCATACATTATGTTGTACAACCAGTTACAAATAACAGTTTGGAAAATAATATTGGAAAACACAAAATGATATTACCTAGATGCACTTAAAAAAAAGAAACATGTTTTTGTTTAACATTTCATGCGTTTTATATTTATTAAATTTTTTTTAGACAGGCAATATGCAGCATGTTGGTGGTAAACACTTTATTAATTCACAGCATAAATATACATGTGCACTGTAGTATTCAAATGATAAAAGGGTGAGTTTGTGATTTTTAAAGTCACTTTACACCATCCATGGTGTGCGCACACTGCCTGTTAGCAGCCAGTGACATGTTTTCCCTCTAGTGCGATTTCTGAAGGAAAAAAACAAGAGAAAAAAAAAGTTATACAAGTTTGACTTAAAATGTGCATTCATAAAATAAGTAAATATGATTTACTGGAGAATATTAAATGAAAACACGATTTCAAAAAGTAACAAATCAAGCTTTAAAGTATTTAGGTCGAATTAACCTTTTTACCTTGCAAGCATGCTTTCCTTTCTTTTTTCTCAATTCTTCTTACAGAATTAGTCGCCTGCATAGATCCTTTTACTGCATTTTCTGCTAAAAGATGACAAAATGGGACATTAGATCATGCAGGCATACACACAAGTGTAAAGAATTTGGCAAGTATCTTGGAAACCATACCTTTTTGTAGACTCCATATCTGACTTTTATTCTGGTTCATTAAATCTTCCTCATTCTTTTCCCAAAGTCTCCATCCAAGGTCTTTAGAATTATCTTGAGATGGGCTGGCATGAAGGCAGAGGCAATCACACAGTCCAGTCTGTTGCCTCAATTCCACCTGAGCGGCAGCACAGCATTCTGGCAAAAGATTTCCCAATGCCATCTCTTTGGCGTCAAAGATACCCTCATTATAGATTTTGTCAAAGGTCTTAACTTCAACCTTATCTTCTCTTTTGCAGCCAAGACAATCTGAATGCTTTTTTTGATCTTTTCCTTTTGTGTCATATCGACATGATGGGCACAAAGGTAATTTACTTTCAAGTGTGACACAAGAAAGCCTTGGACTTATTTTGCCTTTGCACTTGCATTTATAAGATAAGCAGTCCTTCTGGTTTGAGATACCAGTTGCTGGTGTTTGGTTTCTGGTCTTTTTCACATTAACCAAAGATGATTCAAGATGAGTGGCAATGGACACATTTGGCTGCCATCTCTCCAGAATCTCAGACTGTTGCTGAACAGTGGATAACTTACTGTAGTAGTATACATTACCAAAATCAGCCAGCCAGCTTGATGAGGGACGGTAAGGGGAGCATGTCTCTAGTGACTTAATGGACCCCTTACGTTTAGTTGTAGCACAAGTTTGTAGCCTCTCCCCTACTTGAAAATGATCACCGGAAGTCTGATTCAACTCTGATATAACATTACTGGATTTAATCTGTGGGCTCAGAGCTTGATGAGAAGTTAAATATCCATTATCAACCATACACCCATTGGAAGGTACATACGGCATCAAAGATTCTACGGACCAGATAGAGGCCTCTAACTGATGGGAAACACCATGATATTTAGTTGATCCACATGCTTGCAGATTTTTCCTTAAAGGAATGCCATCAGTGGAAGGATCACCATCATTGGATTTTATTTGTGGGCTAACGGCTTTTTGAGGCATTGAAAACCCATTATCAACCAACTCATTGGAAGGCACATATGGCATCAAAGAATCTACAGACCAGATTGAAGCCTCTGACGGATGGGAAACACCATGATATTTGGTTGATCCACATGCTTGCAGATTCTTCCTTAAAGGAATGCCATCAAGAGAAGAATGACTGTCACTGGATTTAATTTGTGGGCTCACACCTTTTTGAGGCGTTGAAAACCCATTCTCAACCATCCACTCATTTGAAGGCACATATGGCATCAAAGAATCTACGGACCAGATCGAAGCCTCTAACTGATGCGGAGGAACACAATAGTTTGCTGATGGACCACTTTGTAGAATTTTCCCTACAGAAACACAGTATGGCTTTGATATAAAATTACTGGGTTCAGTCAGTGAGCTTAAGGTTTTCTGAGGGGTTAGAAGACCATTTTCTGCCAGCCACTCACTGGACGGCACATATGGTAACAGAGACTCTACTGACCAGATAGAAGCATCAAGCTGACAAGGCAGTTTATGGTTCTGCACATCAAATGGCAGTCGAAGAATCTTAAAATTATTATGAGAATTACCATCGTCCTTGCCCCTTGTCTGAAACTGTGTCTCTGAGTTTTTCTTTACTTTAACACATGGTGCATTGACCGATTTGCTTGGTTTAGAATTTTTTTTAAAGGTACAAGACGGTGTTCTCAAAACATTAAGTTCTGTACAAGATGTTAGATGATGCTTTCTGGAATATCTTAACATCCCAGCTTCAACCCTCTGTTTATCCTCCCTAAATGCTAATGATCGGTAAGAGCACACCACAACATCATCTGAAGATTGCACAGATTCCAAACTGCACTGCATAATGTCATTTTTGTTAGAACTTGCCATCTTGACGTTGTTTTTGTTCTGAATGCTCTCATGCTTAGATGTCATTACACCACATTTGATCTGCACCTGCTCTCTTTTGGGTACAGCAGTCAAATCTGTGGTCTCAGTAGCACTGGTGTTGCAATTTTGAGTCAGCACAGACATGCCTTCAGGGCAAGCTATTGATTTGTTCTCAGTGGACCTAGGTGTTATTGACACTGGACTATCACAGCCAGTACCACGACCCGACTCAGAACAAGTGTCAGATCTCATTGCAGGTCCATGTGAGCCTATGCTATGACAAAGAGGTTCAGTTTGCACCTCTGAGTTGACCATCACACGACCAAAGGGCACAGTGTTTTGGAAATTGGAGTGGCGAGTCCGGTGGACAGTAGCTGGAGCCACATGGGGAGTTATACGTCTGTAGTCCAACATTTGCAGTTGAGGAGTTATGAATCCAGGAACTTCAAAACATGATGGAAGTTGTAATGGCATCACACTAAACCCTTGGGGAAAAAAAGAAAGAAATTAGTTGTCACATGTTGGATTTAATAAACACAGTTGACCATAACTTTTTTTAATGGTACCATTACATTAGCTCATGGAATAACTGGATCCTGGGAGGGTGGGTAGTAATTGTGGCATGGCCCTGTAGAGTTTAGCTAAAGCCTTGGTAATAAAATGGCACTACAAGCAGGTTAATGTGTTTCAGGTTTGAGCTAATCCATGCAGAGTCTCTCTATGGCCAGATTTGTGAAAGATTACAAAAGAAATTTGTCCTCAAATAATAGTGCATAGTCATATGGGGGTGGGGAAATAAATATAAATGCTCATTATTAGAAAGGCTCTCTTTAAAACAAGAAATGCAAGGCAGATAATTTACAATATGTAAATACGCAATACAACCACAGAGTTCTTCCAAATCATTATTACACTGACAAACTTAATGCTTACAAATGAAAACAATGATTGTTAGTTCCCATTGCTAGATTTGTAGTGAACAATTCATCAGTGCATGTCATTAAGAAAAGATTTTTTCCCTTGTAATTTTTAATTGACATCTGAAAATGCACTTCCTGTTTTTTCCAGTTAAATTGGCAGATTACATGTCTTTTAGGCTTAACCACAACCCTCTAACTGTCAGTTTTGACAACAAACAGAAATGGTGAAGAGGAGGTGACTTAGGTTGTAC
Organism: Danio aesculapii; assembly: GCF_903798145.1. Taxonomy (NCBI): domain Eukaryota; kingdom Metazoa; phylum Chordata; class Actinopteri; order Cypriniformes; family Danionidae; genus Danio; species Danio aesculapii. The sequence continues at coordinate 15,517,126 of NC_079446.1, forward strand.
TAACTTTTCCAATCTTTCTGAACGAAATGCCTACTTTACTGCATCCATTCAGTTCGCAGTAGAAAAAGCAAACCACGCAAACTGTTTTCTCATTCAATATTCTGTTTCCCTAAGTACGAAGTCACAATATGAAAAAATAAAGTGGTTGTAGCTTCCGGTTCATGTGGCCTTTAAAGCATTTAAAATTAGGTTACTCCTCAAAATAAATGAGGCAAACCATTGACACCTAAAGGCCAAAAATAGAATTGATCACTAAATATAGCCCATCATGTTATACATGTACTTGTGGAAATATTGTAGAAGAATTACAGAAAACCTATTTAATAAAATGACAAAAGAAAGAAAAAAAAATAAAATAAAAAATAAAAGCACAAGCCAAGCAAATACCTAAGCCATGAAATCCACTGTATGGCACACATAGAGATGATGTAGGGAACTGATAGGGTATGATCGGCTGAACAGTGGGAACATAAAAGTGCTGGTTTAGCTGAAGCTGCTCATCTGGGTGTAATATTCTGGAGGGCAGAGGACCAGTGCATAGAGGGGCCTGTGCATGCAGTGGTTCATTAAGAACGCCTGACATACCACCAATGGGCTCATGAGTAGATATAGCGGCCATACCTAGAGCAGAACATAACAAGTAAGGGTTTTAGTCATTTAATCAGAATTGTTGCAAAGCAATGAAAAAACGAACAAACACCTTTTTTTTCAGTTTTGTTTAGGAACGATTTTACTTGATCATTCTTACTATACAGTACTAAGTAGCCTAATTATTTCCACACTTTGCAAATTGTCTTGACCTGACCTAATGTTTAGTGTAAACAAATTAAATATTTATTTAATATTTTAGTATTTTAAAGGTTAGTGCTTACCTTGAATTTATCAACAAAATTCACAAACCAACAAAACCTCAAATAAAAACTAATTCACAGCATTCCTAAAGTATAAATCTGGAGTTTATTGTGAGCGCTAGGAAAACCATGTCCAACTAGACTAATTAATTGAATGGCATTCAATTAGTGTTAATCAGCGTAAAGGCAGCACCTGATCATACAGTCCCGCCCGATCATACGGTCCCAAGTTCCGTCGTTACAGGCATAGTTTGTTGACTTGCCGTTTCCCAAATCCGTCGCTCCAACGAACATTCGCAAACTGCGTCGCAAACTTGAGCACTCGCAACCACGAGTCTGGAGCTGTCCTTAGAAACATAGTTCCTGGTTGTGTTCTATTCCCAGTTATCCCCCCTATGCCCTATTCATTTAGAACATTCTAACATTCAAAGTTGGAATTATTAAAAATAAAAAAAGCATTAAGGTCATCTCCCTTAGGTGTAAGTTCAGTTTTAGCGATCTTGATGTTTACAATTGTGCTCCCTTGGCAGTGCACTTAGAAAACATTAATGTCATTTTGAACACAGCCTCAAGCGAATGCTATAGGTGACCTATTATTTATTTAAAATTTATGTTACGTCTCCAAAGCTTGTGAAAACAAAAAGCATACGTTAATTATTTTAATTTATAGTAGGTTATTTATTAAGTATCTGTACTGTATGTGACATGGGCCTGCTGGTTAGAACTTTCTGCTGTGGTTTACAAGTGTCAAATTGTAAAAGTGGACTTTTCTAAAAAAATAAAAAAACAATACCCTACTTAATAATAATAATATTAATAATAATCATCATTATTATTATTATTAAATTATGATTTTTTTAATTTCTAATACATAATAAAAATAATTATCATCATCATCCTCACCATGATCATCATTAGTATTATTAATATTATTATTAAATTATGATTATTTTTCATTTCCTAATATATAATAAAAAATCATTTTATAATAAATTGCCTCATTATTTATTTATTAATATGATTTATATACGATATTAGAATACGTGTTAGCTTTTGCAAGTCATCTGTTTTAGAATAGGATATGTCATATTCTCAATAATATTTGTAAATAAGACATAGGCTCTGTATGTGGCATTTACACATATTTCAGTTAATATGGAAAGCGAGTGCATGTTTTTAGCAAATCTAATATTGGATTAAATGTGTGTTTTTGTAAAACAATATAATTTGCACAAAGAAATGATGGGGTACTTCTCTAAAGAAGTAGTTCCTCCTCCCCGTTTAGAGCATTATTATGGGCGTTTTACGTAATAACTAACATAGTTCAAGCGATGGATCTGCGACAGAAAAACTATGCGTTTTGGGAAACACTCGTCACTACATAGTTCTTTCCCCAAATGATGCATCACACTATGATAGTTCAGCCGTGAGTTACGTCGTTGTTTGGGAAACGCAACCCTGAATAGCCTATGCTTACTTTCCAGATAGCATACAGTTCTGGGCCACATCTGGGCCAACTAAGGCACACACAGCATGCCAATATTATTGTGAGTTGTGGCCTGCCGTATGTGGGCCAGATGTGGCCCGTGTGTGACACACCGGGTGTAGTGCGAGTTGTTGCCTTTTTAGTGAGTTGTGTGTTTTTAGTTCCGGTTTAACTGTGAATGAATGGGAGACTTCTCTGAAAATATTAACATTGCACGTTCTGAGTTTGAAAATGATTCTTTAAGTTATCAAGAATAGGAATAAGCTATTGCTTATCAGCAACGCAGTAGGTAGTGCTGTCGCCTCACAGCAAGAAGGTCACTGGTTCGAGCCTCAGCTGGGTCAGTTGGCATTTCTGTGTGGAGTTTGCATGTTCTTCCTGCGTTCATGTGGGTTTCCTCCGCGTGCTCTGGTTTACCCCACAGTCCAAAGACATGCGGTACAGGTGAATTGGGTAGGCTAAATTGTCCGTAGTGAAGAGTGTGTATGGATGTTTCCCAGAGATGGGTTGCAGCTGAAAGGTCATCAGCTGCGTAAAACATTTGGTGGATAAGTTGGCGGTTCATTCCGCTGCGGCGACCCCAGATTAATAAAGGGGCTAAACCGAAAAAAAAATTAATGAATGAATGTATTCTTATCAAGTATATTTGCAAGCTTATCACTTAATAATTCAGTTTATTTCCTCAATAATGCATTTATTTTTACTTTAATGCTGCTATGAATATAAAATTATATTATCTGTTATATGTAAATGTTCCAGCATGAGTAAAAATCTTCGTTGTTATTTTTTTTTCATATTATCTGGTAAATCTATAAATGTCTATGAATGCAATGAGTTTCATCATTTATTATGTTTTGATCCATTAATGTTTTGTTCAGTTTCTCCATTTGAATGAATTAAGACCTACCACCACCTACTGGGTGGATTTAATTTGATATTAGTACTACCTTCTAATTAATAATTTTACAAATTAATTCATAATTTAATAATACTGAATTAAAATGCATTCTTGGTGTTATTTTTGCAATGCTACATTTGTATAATGATTTTGTTTTTGATTTTGTCTGATTTTGTCAACATTGTTGTTCTTTTTTATTTAATTTGAAAATTAAATAGACATAAATGTTTTATGTTCATGAATAAAATACATGAATAAAAAATGGCAGAGAACATAGCAGTAGAATGTGAATAACCAGCTTGATCTCACGAGAAAACGTAAGTATTTTACGTTTTGACAGTTTAGTGGCTTGAAGCTACCCAGGTAGCAAAGAATTCTGGCCCAGATTTGGCACAAATCTGGCACATCAGGCATTCATCCGGCACTGGCATACAGCATGTGGGCCAAACATGGCCCAGGTTTGGCAGAGGTGGCACCGTCTTGAAGGCGGCAGACAAGACATGGGCCAGATGTCAAATGTAGTATTTGGCCCAGATGTTCAAAACTGATCTGTGGCCCACATAAGTTTGGCCTTTCTGGAACCACATTTAAATACATAAAAATATTTTTTCGAGTAAAAAAATGTTTCAATACACAGTCATTCCATCTTCCGCTTGCATCTTCTAATGCCTTCATTTTAATCTAGGAAACAATCAAGATTGAATTATTTGAATTAATCTATTCTCTCTTGTATGTTGCAACTAAATTTACCCTACATTACATATTTTTTATTATTCAAATTATTATTTTGCTAATTATATTATTATTAACCAATGATGACATACCAGAATATACAGACGGGAGTGTTAAAATGTTAAGTCAATTGTTTTTGTGCTGCTTGTCTCATGCACAAACACCAGAAAAAATTCAAAAATCCAAATCTACCAATCAGGTTGCTTTGAGAAAAAGCGCGCCCGTAGCGCGCCTAATGCGCAATGCTTTATGGGTTTATCAATAGGATATTGCAGTCGTGACCATTGGTAGTGACTCTCGGTTTTCTGTTCAATTTTCAAATATATTTTCTTTCGGTGAACGGTGTGTAACGTCAGTCTGCTGATTTAGCTAGCTTGGTTAATTTTAACCACGATTAAAAAATAACGAAACAAAACTTCTAATTTGAAAAATACTCTTGGATCTATTAAAGAGGACGGCGGCGGCGGGCGGCCACTTGTACGCACTTCACCAACGGTCGTGGAACTAACGTTAACTGGAGCAAAGGCATTTTGGTAAGTAATAATTGGATTTCTAATATATTGTTTCAGATCAGTTATCAATTTCATCGTAGGAAATTGAAATGTCATCGGTGTGGTTGTCAGTGTATACCCATAAGCTCGATAAATATTCTTTAACGTTAGCTAAAGTTAATTTATCTCATGTTAAGTGGCACATCATGATAAATAAACTCCAAAATAATATGTAAATTAACAGAAGACGGCATCACACAATTTAAGGATATTTATTCGTTTTGTTTATCCTTATCGAACGTTACTGAGATTATCTCATTAAAAGATGGACCATTTTCGTGCTGTGATGTTAACCCATAGCCCTTGCAAAGTTGCTGTTTACGTAATAAAGCGAGAGATGAAGGGCATTTCAAGCAAAGATAGAATGATCACTTGGAATGATTCAAAATGTATTCTAAAATCACACCCCTCTCCAGCACGCACGCACGCATGCATGCATGCATTGGAAAGAGATCTTTCATGTATTATATTTGTATTATGAACAAAAACAAAGCCTAAATTATGAGGAAATATGCTTAATTAAAGCTAAGATATATCAAATTTGAGTATGCTGTATACATTATGTGCTTACGTGGATAAAAAAGCACTCTACTTTTATGTGCATGTGAATAATTAGGCAATTTTAGATAAGTTTGTTTCATGCCTGAACTATTAACGTTAAGTAAAAAGAGTGAACAGGTTAGAGAAATAGATTTAAAGGGATAGTTCACACAAAATTAGTGTACAATTACTCTCCTCAAATGGTTCCAAATCTTTATGATTTTGTTATTTTTTCTATTAAACACCAAATAAAATGTTTTGAAAAAAGCAGAAAACATGTATTTGACTTTCATAGTAGGAAAAACTAATAGCAACAAATACAAGAGTTAATGTTTCTAATAATGTTTTTTAAAAAATGTGCTTGTCAGTAACATAAAAAAAAAAAAAAAAAACAGAATAACAGTTTGACTTAGGGCTGCACGATTAATTGTATTATTTTCATGAGAACTAAATTTGTGGCCACCAATCAATAATTAAATATCATCGCGATTTTACATTATAAACACCAAGAAGTGTTTATAGAAGAAGGCGGAGAAAATGCGCTGTTTAGTTCCACCTCAAGATATTTAAATAAAACTAACACCGAACTGCTCAGCACGCTCAAGAAGTTCAACTAAATGCAAAACTTGGTTGCACCCGCGGGATGCACAATGAACCAACACAACATTTTTTTTAATTCAATATTTGTGAAGTAACCAACCGCAGATTAGGCATGGGCCGGTATAAGATTCTGGCGTTATGATAACCTTGAATAAAAATTTTACTGTATCACATTATTGTGATTACTGCTCTAAAATATAATCTCTTTAAATGTCTGGGTAAAAAACAAAACTAACCCCTTTGAACACAATATATCTTGAGAAACATTTATACAATTTTGGAGCAGTAAACAGGTCAGGCTAAATAATTAAAATAAATCATTGACTTCTGCCGTCTTCATTAGTTTCAAAAACAATTCATACCTTAGGAATGGTATTGCAGAAAATTTTGGCAGTTTTAAAACCTTTAGTTTTCCAAACCACTGTATAACTTAAAAACAGTTATCGTCCCATGCCTACTGCAGATACTTTGTCATGTTGATCGCGACACTCTGCTTTCTAACTTACTAGTTTATTACAATAATTGCACTTAGCTTTGCCATCGTTCTTCACCACATGTAGCCACTCTTTTGAGCACAATTTGCAGTCCATCTCTAAACAAAAGTTTAGATTATTATTGAAGGTGTTCTCCAGCGGCGAAGTTCCTGGCAGAGTAGCGAGTGAAAAAAATGTGCATGCAGAAATTGGACAAGAAATTGAAATCTAATCCCCACCCTTTTTTTGTTTTAATGTAATTGTTTTTTAAAATCCAATATCCACATTAACTGTTGATTAAAAAAAGCTAATTTTAAACATTTACATATCTGTTTCAGCGGCTGTGAGACGAAACCGCCTGACATCTGAAGCCTCAGAAAAAGACATTGACTCAACCATCAAAAGATGGCTATATCTGGCCCCGGATAGGGATGGTGGCAGGAAAGAGAGACAGAAGCGAAAAGAGAGTCAGGAGAAAACTGGTTAAAGAACTTGCTTATATGGGATTTGCAACTAAAAAGAGTGCAAAATGCTGTGTGTTCTGATGTTAAAGATTTACAGTATGCTGATTTCTCTTATGTTTTCCTAAATGTGAAATAATAAATATTGTTCAGAACAGTCATTGTTGTGATTTGATCTGGGAAGGGTTTAGTTTGGCTGCAGGTTTAGTTTATGTGGATTAGGCTTAGGTGTGGCTCACTTTTGGGCACTCTGGTTAAAGACTGGTCTTAACATGGTTTAATTATGGCTCAGTTTTGGTTCCAAATATTATCTTGATCTGGTCCGGTTGAGGGCCAGTTATGGCCCACTAGGCAAAATTTCTCTGGCCCAGCTCTGGCCCACACAATCAGCCTTTTGCTTGGCCCACATGCCGCAGTGAATTACGGTACATGACTGGACCAAGTCTGGCTTCCAGACAATGACCATTCATGTGCCATAACTGGCCCAGTTCAGGCCCAGTTATGGGTTATAAACTTGGCTAAGACCTGGCCCAGATATGGTCCGTGTTTGGCCCTTGCCCGGAAGCCAGACTTGGTCCAGTCATGTACCGTAATTCACTGCGGCATGTGGGCCAAGTAAAAGCTGATTGTGTGGGCCAGAGCTGGGCCAGACATATTTTGCTATGTGGGTACGGTCACACCGGGCTTTGTGTGTGCGAAATTCTGTCGTGTGGCGCTGCGAAAAGGGGCGGGATTAAACAAGATGATTAGACATTAATAAAGTGAGCGATTGCTCCATGTTTTTAATTTCTGTCTAGAGAGGTCCTGTTTTGATGCTCGATTCATCTCACGCAGTCAAGTGATGCGATTTCGCAGGTTAGAGTTCACCAAGCTTGAACTTTGCACCGCAGCAACCTGCGAAACTCGACGCATGACCCCGCGTTACCGGTCTGACGCATTCGCGTGCGTATGAATGGAAGTCTATGGAAGGAAAAGTCAAGTGTGACCGCACCTTTATTCGTACGAATTCGTACGAGTTCAGTCGTAGGAAATGGTACGATTTTAAAAAGGAGGCGTGGCACCTAACCCCGCTCCTAAACCCAACCGTCATTGGAGGATGAGCAAATCGTACTAAATTGTACTAATTAGATCGTACGAATTCGTACGAATAGACCTTTTTCACAGCGAAATTGAATACCGGAAGCACCCTCTGAAACAATGCCCAGCTGAAGCTACGGTCACACCGGGCTTTGTGTGTGCGAAATTCTGTTGTGTGGCGCTGCGAAAAGGGGCGGGATTAAACAAGATGATTAGACATTAATAAAGTGAGCGATTGCTCCATGTTTTTAATTTCTGTCTAGAGAGGTCCTGTTTTGATGCTCGATTCATCTCACGCAGTCAAGTGATGCGATTTCGCAGGTTAGAGTTCACCAAGCTTGAACTTTGCACCGCAGCAACCTGCGAAACTCGACGCATGACCCCGCGTTACCGGTCTGACGCATTCGCATGCGTATGAATGGAAGTCTATGGAAGGAAAAGTCAAGTGTGACCGCACCTTTATTCCGGTTTCGCTGACAGTCGCAGAAACATGACAGCCTCAGGACATCGGATGACATTTTCACTGTCAACTTTGCCTTAATTTGGACAAGAACAGGTTGTTCGCTTGGTTAATGAACTGATGTAACCTAAATAAATCAGCATTTAAAAGGAATTTGTGCAGAAAATGTGTCTTACACGAAGCGTTTGCAACGTTAGGTTACAGTAAGGTGCGCAGCCAACAGCATAAGATCTGCTAACTCAAGCCATTCATTAGCAAAAATAACTATTTAACATCCAGCAGGATTAGTTTTATGTTAGTAGTTGTCCGTAAGCTGTGCTAACCCCCTCCTTCCTTTGTATTCAGGGTCAGATACAGGCGAGTTGCTATCGGTCAATGCGAAAGAGGAGCCCCATAATGACAGGTTGCTTAATGCTCGGAAGGTTTACTCAAGTCTGGAAACATAATTTAGCTCCAACTCGCCGGAAAAAATAAAGATGATTGTTGTTGTGTTCAGTGTTTGAATACGATTCTATTAAAGCACTTCAGTTTTACACTAATTACTAAATTTTAAAGCAAATATCTTCAAAAAAGTTCGTCTGTAGCGTATAGGGTGTGTTTCTGAATCTTCAAGTTAAAGTTAGTTCATGTTCCAGTTCATTTTGTTCATCTGCTTTTTATTAAGTTTTTATTATTTATTTAAAGAACAGCAAATAACATTTTACAACACAAAACATAAACATGCCAGGGGGTAATTATAAATAAAATACAAATATACAAAATGAATAATTAAAAAAATGCATTATAGAGTTCACAATTTTTTAAAGTGTGTAGGCTTCCTTGTTCAAAGAGTCTCTGATGCTAGTAATATACAAGCATTGTTCAGTGATCAATACCTTAAAATTTGGTTGCTTATTAGTAAATTAGACAGTAAAGCCAAAAAGTACATTTTCCCACAATGATAAAAGAGGTTTTGAACACTGAAAATTGTTAATAATTGTTTGCAGCTCTTCTTTTTGACTATGTACAATGCCAAAATAAGTGTAAAACCGTCTCCTCGTATTCTCCTCGTATTCATTACAAAAATACAATTTACATCAATTCCACTTTTAATTTTTGTAAATAATGTTTTGCTGGATAAAATCTGTGGAGAAGTTTATAGGATATTTCTTTAATTTTTTAAATTTTGTTTCTAACCTGATATTTCTGTGGTAACAGCCACACTTTTTTTTCAGCAAATCAAGTCACCCTTTAATAAAGACATCCAATAAAATTGTATATAAGGAACAGTAGAGATTTCTTTTTGGAAAAGAGTTGGAAAAGCTCTATTATTACTCTTGTTGTTTACTGTAAAACAAGTTTTGCCAACATAAGATTTAGTAAAATCAAAAGACGGTGGTCTTGATTAATACCACTAAATAACATATGGGTCTCTGAAGGAATTGAACCAATAACGACTACAATAACACTGTGATGAGAAAGGAATTCATTGTAAGAAAAGTATATCATCTTTAATATAAAACTGACTGACCAAATTAATTTTGTTGTAAAAAAGTGTTGTATTAGTTGTCTATTAACTTAAGGCAAGTTTGGTTCAATATATGTTATTTTATGTCAAAAGTAGATTAAATTTGTTTTTTTACCTTGGATCGCATGTTTAAGTTATAATTTCAGAGTGAAAAATGTCAAAGAGAACCATTGAATACAATGGCATAATGATTCTGCTTGTTCACAAGAGGTGCTGGATTTAGTTTTCCTCTAGTGATACATAAGTTTTTAAGACTAATGCTTGACACTTGAATTTTAAAGGGATAGTTCACCCAAAAATAATGGCATCTTTTATCCTTCACTTGTTTCAAAATATTTTTTTGTTTTGTTGAACATAAACTCAGGCGGTGCAGTGGTACAGTGGATAGCGCTGTTGCCTCCCAGCAAAAAGGTTGCTGGTTCGAGCCTCGGCTGGGTCAGTTGGCATTTCTGTGTGAAGTTTGCATGTTTTTCCCGTGTTGGCTTGGGTTTTTTCCGGGTGCTCTGGTTTCCCCCACAAGACATGCGGTATAGGTGAATTGGGTAAGCTAAATTGTCTGTAGTGTATGTGTGTAAATGAGAGTGTATGTGTTTTTTCCCAGTGATGGGTTGCAGCTGGAAGGGTATCTGCTGCGTAAAACATGCTGGATAAGTTGGCGGTTCATTCCGCTGTGGTGGCCCCAGATTAATAAAGGGACAAAGTTGAAAAGAAAATTAATGAACACAAACCCTATGTTTATCAATAGCTATAGGTTTCTAACATTCTTCAAAATATCTGATTTAGTGTTTAACAGATTCAAACTGCTTTGAAACAAGTAGAGGATGAGTAAATGGTGGCAGAATAGGAAACTATATCTTTAAATGTTTTATTCTGAGATGTGTATTCATATTTGTCTTGTCTTTTGTCATATTGTCTTTCTACCTCAGATTGTGATGGACCTGGAATGTGACACCAGTTACTCTTAAGTCAAGAACCAAATGAAGCACACTTTTCCAGAGTACAGATTATAGAGGTATCTGCAGCTGAACTAACTGGAAGCAGGGAACCATACTAATAAAGTTCCTTTAGGTAAAAGCACCTGCTTTAATTAGATAGGAAGTATGTTATTTGATGTAGAGTTCTATTGTTTTATTCTTATTCTAATTTTATTTTATGCATATACTGAATGGAGGTCATTCAAATTTCACAACAACTGATTTGCAGATTGAATATAAAATGTAATCAAATTTTAAAACATTATTTATTTTGTTTATTCTTTACATCTATAAATGGGCAAGTATTTAATCAATGAAAATTATTTTAAACAACTTGACTAAACCAAATGACTCTGTTAGACCCTAATATTTAAAATAGCAAAAACAGTTTTTCTTCAGCTTGTTCTTAAACACTCCTCTACTTCAGTGAAATATTGGACCAGATGTTCCATAAAGGGGATGGGAAAACCTTGTCCTCTGAAGTGGACGTCAACGTAGACCCTGCATCATTTGTGTGGTATGTTTGCATCATACATGCATCCTCACATACACACACACACACACACACACACACACACACACACACATATACACATACACACATCCTCACATTCTCAAATACCATCACAAACAAATTTTCACACACATGCATCCCCATATTCACACACACACAAACACACACTGATGCCCTGACAAATTTACTCAGACATACACTCTCACACACACCATAACAAGAAAATATTCACACACTTACATTCAAACACATGCATCCTCACACTTGCATACACACACACTTATACACGCTTCCTCACATTCTCACACGCCCTCACACACAAATCCTTACAGTCACAAAAACGCACTCTCTCCCAGCCCACAAACAAATCCTCACACTCACATCCACGCACTCTCACAGGCATTTCCACATATACACATTGCACAAAAAATTCTTTAAACTAACACACTCTCGTAAATGCATTCTCACATTCATACACTCACAAACACACATTAATACAACAATCTGTTTCAGTCTGTCTCACACACAACATCCTCTCTCACAGGTTTTTCGAGCAAACCTCCACCACAAGCTTGTCCTGTTACTCTGCTTTTATTTCAAACATTTTAGAGCATGATATAGTCCATGTTTTATCACTAAGGATTTTTTTCCATTCAGCAGGTTCCTTGTAAAGATGAACCCAGAGAAGAATCGAAAGTGGAGAAGACCAAATCAAGAAAGACCACATCAAGATCTGCGGTCTGTTCAAAGGTACTTTCACTAGTTACCAAGATTTCAGACTATGAATCGATTGAGAAAACTTGTGTCAGAGAAAAATTGTCAGATCTTCCTACATTGCCTAGCAGAAATTCTTGCCAGTGTCTTAAAGTGGAAGTGATGCAGTCAATCAAGTTTACATTTTTTCGTTAATTGCTTGCCGCTTTAATGAAAATATATTAAACTCGATTATTGTAACAATTTTGATGAAAAGGGCATGATTTACTAGAGCTTCTAGCGCAAGGGCGCCGCCATCTTGGAATATTGTAGTGTCTGACGTCACAGGGTTGGTTCCGTTCCCTCAGGTGAATAGATACAGTGGACGTAATATAGGCCCAATTCCAATTCTATTTTTGTACCCCTACCCCTTCCCCTTGGCCCTTAAAAACGAGTGTTAAGAGGAAGGGCTTCAAAATTTACCCCTAAGAATTGGGACAGCACTACAGCACCTGCACACATCATCATATGTCATTGCGATCTCATGTTTCATATGAGATCAGACAATCGCGACTGCTGTAGTTATTCCAGTTGCATTATTTTTTTGTATTTATCTTCAGGAAATCACTGAAGGCATATATTATTTTATCATAGTGATCTAATGTGGCAATATGATTGTACCTGTACTGCTCATTTAATACCGTGTCCATTTTCATCAATGTAAACACACCAAAAACATCATTAACATTATAGCAGACACTGTAAAAAGCCCATTCCCAGCCACTAGACTTCTCTGACAGGGTATTCGAGTGTCATCGAGTGTCAGATTATTGTGGGACTGCTATACAGGAGTTATGATTATGGATTATAGATCACGAAAATTAGTGCTTTTTTTTTTTACTTTTTTTTTTAAGCATGATGATAAAACATGAACGCGGTTATGAATATATTAAAATGTGCTTGTTTGTTGTAAACATTCATATTAATGACAAAAAATACTGATTTGTAGATCTCCTTACTTCTGTATGCAGCTGTGGCTGGTGTATTCTGGGAAATTTTCTCACCCCTTGGTTTCGAGTGTGGTCCTGAAAAATCTTCGTTCAGAATCAGAATCAGAATCAGAATCAGAATCGGTTTTATTGCCAAGTGTGCTTCACACACACAAGGAATTTGTTTTGGCTACAGAAGCTTGGGGTTCAAAGGGGTATCTACACCTTGCCCTTAGCCCTACGCCTTCAAGCTAAAGAGAATTGGGACACCCCTACCTCTTGGCGGGAACTCGCAAAACAAGGGGTAGGGGGAAGGGGAAGGGCTAAGGGGTAGAATTGGGACGGCATCAGTCAATGAACTGCGCCAGAGCCACACTGACTATGTGAACACAATGACCAATCACAAGCGTTTAAGAACAATGCTTAAAAAGCAAACAGGATAATATTTACATTAGTATATTTGCTATAAATGCTGTTCTGTGCATGTACTTGAGTTTAGTTTAATACATTCCAAAAGAGCGTTTTCTTTTAAGCAGGTAAAATGAATGGTACAATTCATATCAGTTCATCTGACTGCTTGTATGCGATTTCTGTGCTTGTTCTGTCTACTCATACTTGTTTATCTTGTTTCTGTAATTATAATTTGTTTATTTGACCCTTGCCTCGCTTCTGACCTTGTTTTTGGATTGCCCTCTACATATCTTTTTAATTATTGGTTCTGGTTATATGGTTATAAAATATTTGTTAATTTAATTAATATGCATTTAAAAAAAAAAAAAGAAATTCTGTGTTTATTCTGTATTTATTTATCTAATTTCTATATACATTTGTGTTTGTAATTTTTTCTTATTCTGTATATATCCACTTACCTAATTTTAACTTTTATATATATTTATTTGCATTTAATTTGTGATAATTCTGTATGCATCTATTTATCTAATTTATATATTTATTTGTATTGCATTAATCAATCTGTTTTTTTTTTGCATGCATCTATTTATATAATTTATATAAATTATATATTTGTATTTAGCAATTTATATGCTTCCTTTAAAGCCTTTTTTTAAACAAAGCTATTTAAATTAAGCATTCCTTTTAATGTGATTTATATAGCTACCAATTGTAGATGTGAGCCACATCTAACCCAAAAGTCAGCCACAACTGAACCAGATCTGGCCCAGATCTGAGGAATTGTATGGGTCGCATCTGGGCCAGATTTGAGAGTGCATGGGCCACATCTGGCCCAGATATGGACCATGCTTTTTCTGAGATGTGGCCCAGATCTGGGTCAGGTGTGGCTGACTTTTGGATTCATATGTCAGCCACAATCAGGTTGAGTCATCGCCATCATTCTGCGCGGTATGTGGGCTAGAAGAAAGTGGGGGATGTGGGCCATATCTGGGCCAGATGTAATTTGCTACCTTTCTTAGCTCCCCCGGCTGTGTGACCCGAAAAGCGACCAAGCTCTGCTGTTATGGAATAAAATACTGTCATAAATATTTCCTGCGTAAATAAAATTCACGCATCTGTAATTATAAAATCGTAAAGGAAAACGGTACGTACTCGTAATTTTACGAGGGTACAATACCAAAATCTGCGATTACAACAGACACAGATACATTTTCTTTGTCTGTTTGTATATGACTGATAAATTTATGATGGGTGTGCTTTACAAACACAAAATCCTGATTACAAGTACGAATCAAACAGCGTCACTGTCAAAATTACGTCACCTCTCTCACAGGCATTAATAAACAAGCGAGAGTCATCGATCACAACGGTGCGCCTGCTGGGCACTCAAGCTCACCACACACTGCCTCAGGTAAGATGTTTTTTTTTTTTTTTTTAACAACAAATAAAGAATTATACAGTACTATACACAAAATAAATGCCAGAGTGTAAATATATATACATTTAGTAATTGAAAATCTTAGTCTCTTGAAGGAAATGAATAAGAAACTTTCCCATAATAATAAAAAGTTGTACTAGAAAGGTAATTTTTTTTGCTTGTATTGAAATAATAAATGCAAATATCAAATTTTTGTAACTTGAATACAATATTTGTTTTCCTTCTAAAAAAAATTTCCACATCCACCAAGAAAATCCTTGTGTATATACAATCACTAAACATGTGGACAATAGATTCCTTTTCCATGCAACAAAAATCACAGGAATAATCAATATCCAAATTAAATCTCTCTAAAACCTCTTTAGCTGGATATATACTATGTAAAACTTTTAATGTAACTTCTTTTACTTTGTTATTTATACAATATGTTTCATAAGAACGCCAAGTTTTTTCCAATCTATATTTATAAATACATTGGTCCTTTTTTAATTATTATATATAACTATCACCTCTTAAAATATTTCTAATATATTTATTAGTATAGCTTTGTTTAATAATATCAATATCTCCTAAAAAAAGTTTTCTTTAACATATTTTCCTTCTAAAGATTTATTTCCATATGCTCTTATAAAATGAAGAAGCTGTTGAGATATGGCATCAAATACAATCGCATACTCTTTTGGAGTAACTGGAAAACCAAATTTATCTAAAAATGTACTGTAAGACAATACATTTCCATTTAAATTTAAAATACATTTCCATTTAAAATAAGTTGTCTAACTAATATAATATCATTTTCATACCCTTTTTGGAAGAAGAGAGATTTGTTTTTATATTGAATACATCTATTATTCCAAATATTATACTTGTTTGGGGAAAAACTGTGCTTAAATACCAGCATCCAGGACAATAAAGTTTGTGAAATTTAGCTAATTTCACTGGAAGTTTGTCAATTTTAAAATCACAACTCAACAGAAATTCTACACCTCCCATCATGTCAAATATGTGTTTTGGAAAAGTATACCACATACTGTCCTTTTCTTTCATGAATTTAATTAACCAATTAATTTTAAATGTATAGTTTAAAGTTTCAAAACTTAACACAGATAACCCACCACTGCATTTTTGTTTACACATATTTTCCTTTTTTAAATAGTGATGTCTATTTCTCCATAAAAATTAAATAGTATTTTGTCTAATTCTTTATATACATTTGATGGCATCTCTAGAGCTAAAGACACATAGACAGACCTTGATATCCCTTCTGCTTTGGGCAGTAAAACCCTACCATTCAGGGATAAATCTCTTTGAAGCCAGATATTAAATCTAGTCTTAGTGTTATTCATTATGGGTTGAAAATTAAGCTTATTGCATTCATTTTCTTCTTTATGATTGAAAACCCCTAAATATGTAACTGTATGTTTAATAGGGATACTATGTAATTCTGTCAAATTGCATGCTTTAATTGGAAATAACACAGATTTAATAATATTCATTTTAAGACCTGATACTACGAAAAATTCTTTTACACAGTTAACTGCTTTTAATATTTCTGAATTATTTTTAAGAAAAATAGTAGTATCATCTGCTAGTGGGGACAATTTAAATTCTTTTTCAGGTAAGATGTTTGTTATTCCCTCTTTTGAGAAATGTCCGTCATGAGCTGTAATAAAGGTTGAGACTAAATGAGGTCCATTTTCGCTGTGCTTCTTGGACATTTTACAGAATCAAAATTAAGAACGGGCTGAAGTGATCATAATGAAAGTTAACATTACAGGCAGCGAGCGCAGAGTTTCTCAGTGAATCACTTAACGGTGTTTAACTATAACATGACAACTGTTGATTAAGTAACCTTTTTTAAAACCAGATTAATAGACCATTGATCCATTATGTAATGAAGATATCAGCAAAAGGCAATTAAAATATTTGAGGGTTTGTGCTTATCAGAGGTGTGTAACGTTAAACATTTTTATGAGACTATGAATCAAAATAAATATTAAAAATGTGACTCTGGACCACAAAAGCAGACATGAGGGGCAATCATCTGAAACAGACCTGTATGTCATCTAAAAGCTGAATAATTAAGCTCCTCATTGAGGTATGGAAAGGAGATATGTTCAGATATATGTATGTTTTATATTGGTGATTGCTTAATTATCACATTATATTTAGCTTATTCTGGTTTATTTAAAGTTAATTAATTGATAAGAGTAAAACTTTTCTTTGTTTTGTCTACCTATACTGGATAAATTTGTCTAATTTAGTTTGTGTTCTCTGGTGATCTTATAAGGTGTTTGTGAGTTACTTAAACAGTTAAAAAAAAATTTTTAATCAACAGATGTGATGTTATAGTTAAACACCGTTAAGTGATTTACTGAGAAACTCTGCGCTCGCTGCCTGTAACGTTAACTTTCATTATGGTCACTATATCTTCGGCCCGTTCTTAATTTTGATTCTGTAAAATGTCCAAGAAACACAGCAAAAATGCACCTCATTAAGTCTCAACCTTTATATCAGCTCATGACGGACATTTCTCCAAAGAGGGAATAAAAAAAATCTGACCTGAGACGGTGTGTGGGGCCTTGAGTGCCCAGCAGGCGCGCCGTTGATATCGATGACTCTCGCTTGTTTATTAATGCCTGTGAGAGAGGTGATGTAATTTTGACGGTGAAGTGTCGCTGTTTGATTCGTACTCCTAATCAGGATTTCGTGTCCGTGGTGAAACTGTATTTTGTGTTTGTAAAGTACACCCATCATAAATTTATCAGTCATATACAAACAAAGAAAATGTCGTATCTGTTCTTATCACAGATTTTGGAACTGTACCCTCGTAAAATTACAAGTATGCTGTTTTACAAGTATGCTGGACTACTGTAATGCTCTGTTTGCTGGCTGCCCAGCATCCTCTATTAACAAACTTCAATTAGTACAAAATGCAGCCGCCAGAGTTCTTACCAGGTCCAGAAAATTTGATCACATCACCCCAATTTTATCCTCCTTACACTGGCTGCCTGTTAAGTTTCGTATTGAATTTAAAATATTGCTTCTTACATATAAAGCTTTAAATAATCTAGCTCCTGTTTATCTAACCAATCTTCTGTCTCGCTACAATCCAACTCGCTCTTTAAGGTCTCAAAACTTAGGGCTTCTGGTAGTCCCTAGAATAGCAAAGTCGAGTAAAGGAGGTCGAGCCTTCTCATTTATGGCTCCTAAACTCTGGAATAGCCTTCCTGATAACGTCCGAGGCTCAGACACACTCTCCCAATTCAAAACTAGATTAAAGACCTATCTGTTCAGTAAAGCATACACTTAGTGCACCACTTAGGGGGCTCCCACACAGGTTATGCATCTTGTTGATATACACTGTGAACATCAGCTACGCTAATTATTTTCTTTATTCTCCATTTCCACCCGGGGATACTCTTGCATGGTTCGGGATCTGTAGAGCTGCGCATCGTTGGATTTGCCCTTCAATATTTGGACTCTCAGTAGTGATTATTAAACCACACTGAACTGAGCTCAACTGAGCTGAACTTAAACACTACAAACTGAACTACACTGTTCCTATTTACTGTGACCTTTATGTGAAGCTGCTTTGACACAATCTACATTGTATAAGCGCTATACAAATAAAGGTGAATTGAATTGAATATCATCCAGCATGCTTGTCGAACTACATTACCCACAATACAATTCGCTTTGGACTGCAACTCCCATAAATAAATATTTCGGGCCTAAATAAATGTTTGTTGCAGTTTTTAATCGTTTAAGTTCATTTGATTGACTATATATAAATCAGTGGATATTATTACCACATTTATTGGGTAAATTTGCTATTTTTTACTGTCATTCAATGTGTTTTGGTCATTATCAATGCACTGTCACTTTAATTGAGCGTGAGCAGCGCGGCAAAAATAGACCCAGCGCCGAAACTATCGCGCCACTGCGTGCTCTAATCTGTTTACACGGACGCCAAAAAACAGGCGCTCCTCACGCGCTGCTGACGCTTGCGGTGTGAAACAGGCTTTAGAGAGAAAGAGAGTAGTGTTGAGCAAGGATGTATCCTTTGCGGAAGTGTGTTGTTAATTAAATGTGACACAAGTCTATCCTAAAAGTACACCTACTACGACTACATAAGTAGTTTATCCGTTCAGGATAACACTATAGATTCCGTATCATTACTTAACCAAGAGTTATAAACGTGCATACACAATTTACCACAGAAATGATAGTAGCTGTTTTTGCAGGGCCGGTGTTGTGCCGAAATCTGTGACCCGTCGAAAACTGTGACTATAGGGCGCTGTTCAGTAAAAATTTTGCTCGGTAACGTGCTTGTCGCTCACGCACGCGACCGTGAACGCGCAGACACTGAAATCAAGCGATCAGCGTCGAGTGGTGCTGTAAAAGGATGTTTTAAAGGGCACCTATGGTAAAAAATCTACTTTTCAAGCTGTTTGGACAGACATATGTGCATGTATGGTGTATAGACCGTCATATTGGGGTGATATAAGCACACCCAGTGCTTTTTTTTCAATTTAACAACATAAAAAATGGTGGACCAATTGGAGCGGTTTTCAAACCGACCGCAACTTTACATAGGAGTGCGGTCCCCCCGCCCCCATGATTGACAGGCGCGTCATCATATTCTCAGTTTGTTAACTCACGTCCGCCATTTTCAGCGTGAGTCGAATCGATATCACTAAAGGAACACCCTAGCTCTATTTTTAGATGCAAGGCTCATTGGGCTCAACACAAGAGCAATATTCTCCACATTATCGCTCTAATCGGAATTATTGGTTGTATCTTTAGGTAGGTTTGCAAACATGTGTACTTCTCATTGAGTCTACCTTATACTTCAGCCGTTTGCATTTCTCGCGATCACAGAAGCTCCCTGTGATCTTAACTAGCATGTGTTTTAGAATTCTAAACATAGGTTTCTATCAGGGTACACTCAAGTCGACGGCTGGGTGCCGCGGACCCCTGCAGACTTGAATTGCCGTTGTGTGTACCCTGATAGAAACCTATGTTTAGAATTAAAAAATGCGTGGCGTGACGATTCGGGACACTTCATGTTTCTCCCGCGCAAAAGAGAATGTCTGGTGTGCCGTGTCGCGGCTTCGATCGGCGCATCCGGTGCCTCAGTCAAAGTTAATTCAGTGTGCGTGGTTATTAGTTTCTGTGCACAAGCTCGGCACTTGAAACTAGCACACAGTTGGCTGTAAAACTGTACACAGACACATGATTTTGTACTCTCTGCTTGGTCTGTGTCCGAGTCGTACATGTACGACTGATTGCTGAACCTCTCACTCCTGCTCCTTCTCTCAGTCTGCCTGTCAGACTCTGTTGCAAAAGCAGAGCGGGTGAGCTCATGGCCCCGCCCCCTTGTTACGTTGGCGGGAAGCCGAGACTAATTTACATGTGAAGCAACACACCCATAAATCAGCGAACAGTGGACACGCCCCCAACATGACACTTTTTAACACATTATAATAAAAAAATCTGAATTGTGTTTTAAACTGATCCTAAACTGGCACACTCAGAAGAACCATAATATTAATATTAAATCATAAAAAAAGAGGTAAACTATGTGCCCTTTAAATCCTAGGATTCAGAAAACAGGTTCATTAAAGAACTTTAATGTAGTCCTGATATGTTGACCATTCAAATTCTTGTAAAGAATCCTGATAGACTCGTAGTTTGTAGGTTTCGTTATAAAATTTAAGTTTATGTGTTCCAGATTCAAACTACTGACATATGACACTAGATCGGCTTCACAGAATCTGAGGTAACATTCATAGCCATCTAAATATTCTACTGCATATGTCTTAGACAAACAATTAGACAACCCTGTCTTAGACAAATTCAATGTAGTATACTGTAAGTATATTTTCATTGCAGTGTGATTATAAAATGTATATTTTCAGAAAGGTAATGTATCCCTTTACAAATCCAACTTTTTAGATTATGAAAAAAGTCTATTTATAATAATAAAATAATGGACTAAACATTTATTACCCAATAAATTATGCAATCGTTGCACTTTCTTTTCAAAATAAAACCCAAGATCTAATATATTTTGTCAAACTTTCAAACAATATTAACTTCTGTTTAATAAAGTTTTGCCAATGGAATAAAAGCGGTGCATTTTTTATTTACATATAAAGATCACTACTACTACTACTACTACTATAAAAATAATAATTTATTATTATATAGTGGTTAAGCCACTTTTTGGCAAAATAACCCAACAAATTAGTTATTTTTATAACCCAAATTGTTGGGTCAACCTTATCAATGAATTGGATTATAACAACCCAACAGAAGGTCGGTGCCAAATTGACCTATCTATGGGTTACCTGTTGGGTTATTATTAACCCAACTGTTTTAAGTGAGTACAGATGCCAAAGGCACAACATATGGAACATTTTAATAATGTAAATTACTCATTAAAACAAACAAATAAAAAAATCTCCTGTGTGTGTATATATACCCCTCTGCCAATCAAGTATTGCCATTAATGTGAGTGGCAAGCATTGTTCTTGATTTATTCTCTTAGTCATACATATTGCACAAGTTAAGCATCATTTTGACTACACCATTTTTATTGTTGTTGCAACAGCCATATTGTCTAGATAAAAATCTTGAAATGTCATGGTACCAAATATATGATTGATTTAGGCATTGAGTGTTTACCCAAAGGTGACAGTTTTACCCATAAAATGCAAATATTAGATAAGTGGATTCATTCTATGCCAGCATTGGGTGCTTTTAGAGCTGCAGGAGTGTTTTCCCAGCTACAGCTGAAAACAAAAAAAGACAGAGTTATCTTCAAAGATAAATTCATATAAAATTACCTGTGCTGCATTTTGAATGAGAACATGAGTGATGTGTTAGTGTACATGGTTATTCCAGTAGGCTACTCACCAAGCTGCAGAATTGTCTTGGCTATCGATTTCCAACATTTATCTTTTAATTTTTCATAGTTCCATGATAACACGTCATACAGGTAAGCGTACTGTTGCCATAACACAATCTTATGGAAGTAATCCTTTCTTCTTCGTTTTGCCATTTTAAAAGATGTCTTTTAAATAATCAGGCCCGAAGCCAGGATGGCTAGGTGCTAGTATGCAAGTTTTTGACTCTTATAAAGGATAGAAAAAAAGTTTTGTTTGCAGATATATTAAGAACATGCTAAGTAAACATACTTGTTTATCTCAAAAAAATGCTAAAACCATTATTTAAAATAAAATAACAGAGGACTAAAATTATGTTTAGAAATCAGATTCCATGACAAAAACTCTTGTTTGATAGGTTAATGAGCAATTTAGTGATAATGAAACTACATAGGAAAAAGAAAGGAAGGCGTCACAGTGGCGTAGGCTAGCACGCTCGCCTCACTGCAAGCAGGTCACTGGTTTGAGCCCAAGCTGGTTCAGTTGGCATTTCTGTGTGGAGTTTGCATGTTCTTCCAGTGTTTGCGTGGGTTTCCTCTGGGTGTTCTGGTTTCCCCCACAGTCCAAAGCTGTGCGCTATAGGTGAATTGAATAAGCTAAATTGGCCATAGTGTATGTGTGTGAATGCAAGAATGTATGGGTGTTTCTCAGTGTTGGGTTGTGGCTGGAAGGGCATCCACTGCGTAAAAACATGCTGGAAAAGTTTCATTTCGGTTCATTTCGCTGTGGCGACCCCTCATTAATAAAAGGGACTAAGCTGAAAAGAAAATAAATGAATGAAAAAGAAAGGAAGACCTCCCTCCTTAGATAATAGAGGTAGAACAAAATGAATCAGGGTTTGATAAATACTGCTTTAACCAGTTTTTCTTAAATGTATTTTTAAACATGCAAAATGTAAAAAAAAATTAAGCCACCATATATTTATTTAAAGTTCCCATGAACCAGAAGCTGCAACCGTAATTTTCTTTCACATTGTGAAGCAGTTCCTAGAGAAACAGAACATTAAATGACAAAATAGTGGCTTGTTTTTTCTACTGCAAGCTAAATTGATGTAGTAAAGTAGGCATTTCATTCAGAAAGATCAGGAAAAAGGAGAAATATTAGCATATAAGCAGTTATTAGTTAAGAGACACCTCTTTCTCACCTATTCCGTTTGTTGTCAAAACGTACATTTGGAGCGGTGCGGTTAAATGCGTTAGCCACGCCCACTTCCTAAGATATAGGTAATCGGACAATTTAACTGAAAAAAAAAAAACAAAAAAAAACAGGAAGTGCATTTTCAGATTTCAATTAAAAACTAGAGGGGCAAACCATTTTTTTTTCTTAATGACATGCGCAGATGTTCACCACTCGCCACTTGTGGAGCTGGGCATTGATGCATTTGCTCTTCAGTGTTTAGACGTTCAGCAGTGAAATTTGAACCACACTGCACTGAACTAAACTGCTGCGTAAAACATATGCTGAATAAGTTGGCGGTTCATTCTGCTGTGGCGACCCCTGATTAATAAAGGGACTAAGCCAAAAAGAAAATTAATGAATGAATATAAACTCACCGGTCACTGTATTTGGTACACCAGTTGGACCCAATTTTGCCTTCAGAACTGCCTTAATCCTTCATTGCATAGATTCAAAAAGGTACTGGAAATATTCCTCAGAGATTTTTGTCGATATTGACATAATAACATCATGCAGTTGCTGCAGATTTGTCAGATGCACATCCATGATCTCCTGTTCAACCACATCCCAATGGTGCTCTATTGAATTGATTTCTGGTGACTGTGGAGGCCATTTGAGAACAGTAAACCCATTGTCATGTTTATGAAACCAGTCTGAGATGATTCGCATTTTATGACATGGTGGCCATTCTCCTCTGATCTCTGGCATTAACAAGGCATTTGCACCCACAGAACAGCTGCTCACTGGATATTTTCTCTTTTTTGGATTATTCTCTGTAAACCAGTAGAATTCCAGTAGATCAGCAGTTTCTGAAAAACTCAGACCAACCTGTCTGGCACCAACAACCATGCCACATTCAATTGGTTCAAAATCAGGTAAATCACCTTTCGTCCCCATTCTGATGCTCGATTTTAACTGCAGCCGATCATCTTGCCCATATCTACACGCCTAAATGCATTGAGTTGCTGCCATGTGATTGGCTGATTAGAAAATTGCGTTAATGAGCAGTTGGAAAAAAGTAGCTGGTGAGTGTGTATGTATGTGTATATATATATATATATATATATATATATATATATATATATATATATATATATATATATATATATATATATATATATATATATATATATATCTCACATTCAATCGGTGGAATGAACTCCCTAACTACATCAGAACAGCAGAGTCACTTGCTGTCTTCAAGAAACGACTAAAAACGCAACTGTTTAGTCTCCACTTTCCTTCCTAATCTGCAACTGCAACTGCCTTCCTAATCTGTATAGCCTCTGGCTATACCACTAACTGTTTTCTCTCTCTCTCTCTCTATCTCAAAAAAAAAAAAAAAAAAAAAAAATTTTTTACTAATGCTTAGCTTCTTAGACTTTACACACCTGAAACTTGTCTATAGCACTTGTTCACTGCTGCTCTTATAGTTGTGTAAATTGCTTCCTTGTCCTCATTTGTAAGTCGCTTTGGATAAAAGCGTCTGCTAAATGACTAAATGTAAATATATATATATATATATATATATATATATATATATATATATATATATATATATATATATATATCATACAAACACACATTTTCCTTCGGTTTAGTCTCTGATTTATCATAATGAACCACCTACTATTCCAGCATATATTTTACACATTCTCTCATTTTCTTTTTAGCTTAGTCCCTTTATTAATTAAAGAGCCCATATTATACATGAAATAGGGTCATATTTAGGTTGTAAGGGTCTCCAACAACAGTCTAATATGCATGCAAGGTCAAACAACACTTTCATGGTCTTTTAATCTGCATTTATTTTACCTAATTATCCCAGCGACTCCCATATGAATCGTTCAGCGATTCATTTGTTCCCAAACCCCTCCTCAGCGCGAAGCTAATCTGCGCTGATTGGACCGATGACAGCCTGCTGCGATTGGTCGACACAGACAAGGCTTCAGCGCGAGATAGAGTGAAATGCCCAGCAGCTAATCAACAATATAAAAGTAGTCACAGTGCATACACGCTTCATAGTGGATTTTGGCTGCCAGTGGGTGAATGTAAATACAGACGATGGACTAGAAAATACTGACGACTAACTATTTTATTGAGCAAAAAGTTCAAGAACTGGCGAGGTGATCTCCTAGCCCGTCACAGTCTACTTGCTCTTTTCACACACACACACACACACGGCCGGCGCGTCCATAGAGGAGACCTAGGGCGGCAGAATAGAGAGGGCGCGGCGCTCAGTTATATCCGCGAATCCCCCCCTTCCGCGACACCCCCCGGTCCTCATTTTACTAACGGTCCCTTTCGTTTTCACTATTGGGTTGAGGGCAGCGTTATCATCCTTTGCCTAGAACGTTACACACACGAGGAGACACACACACACACATTACCCTTAGAGGAGACACACACACACACACACACACACACATTACATACCTCCCCGAGGACACGACACACACACCTAGAGCGCCAGTTCAGCTTGCTGGGTGCAATTTAGACACCTCACCTCGAACCTGAGCTGAACTACTTTGAAACTTGACCGTTGCATGCGTGTAGCAACAGCTGATGATCCGTAAACAAAGCGGCACGCGTCGCGATTTTACGTGGCTTTACACGCGATATGAGAAAAAAGAGATAACCTGATACAGTACACGCAGTTACAAGTAACAAAACACAACTAAATACATAATTTGCAAGCTAGAGTAAACAAGGCAACAATTTTAATCGCACGTACTTACACTTGTGAAATGGGGGTAGAAACTGATTCATGATGCACTGATCCATGTTCTGACAGTCTTTACTGATCCTTCCTTTAACAAACCGATGAAGTCTTCTTTGTAAGCATGTAATTTCCAGAAGCACTCGAACTGCTCAAGGCTGGGCTATATTGCTGAGGTTTCATCTTTGATTAGACTGTCAATAATATCCATCTGCACAGCGTGACTTCATTCGACCGGTGTCTCTCTCTGTGTGTGTGTTTGTGAGACTTTTTTTCTGTTAGTGGGCGGGGCCGCAGGTTTCAAATCTCCCGGGTTTGCGCGCACAACTACTTGTTTCGTAGCCGCGTCATCACGAAACACCTAATGACTCGTTATCAAGACGACTCATTTGAAGCACTATGACTTGACTCTTTTATAGATGAATCAATAGTTTTAAACATTGTACACTTACAGATTTAAGCCTTAGCTGGATATTTCACTTCACTTAGAGCTGTGTTACACACTACATGGAAGGGCATTTTCAAAAACCGATAATATGGGCTCTTTAAGAGTCACTGCAGCGGAACGAACCTCCAACTTATCCAGCATATGTTTTACGCAGCGGATGCCCTTCCCGCCGCAACCCAACACTGGGAAACACCCATACACTCTTGCATTAACACACATACACTACAGCCAATTTAGTTTAATTCATTTCACCTATAGTGCATGTCCTTGGACTGTGGGGGAAACCAGAGCACCCAGAGGAAACCCACGCAAACATGGGGAGAACATGCAAACTCCACACGGAAATGCCAACTGACTCAGCTGGGGCTTAAACCAGCGACCTTCTTGCTGTGAAGCGATCGTGCTACTCACTGCGCCACCTTGATGCCATATTTTACACAGCGGATACCCATACGAATACATAGAACTTGAGCCAAACAGAAAAATAATTTTACGGTTTATACAAATATATTATATATTTCTTGTTATGCTGATAAGCAGGTGTTGCTTTGCTGTGTCATAATTGTCTGAATGACTTGCATTAGGGTCTGTGAGAGTTTGGACAGAATTTTGAAACTGATAAATGTTGCTGCTAACTTGACCGTTACATTACTTTATTCTTTTATATGCAAAGTACATTTTAACAGCTCAGCACTTTGTAAACGAATATTTTAAGTAGTTTAGAAGTATTGAGGGAATCTTGTTTTTTTTTAATTCCAAGAGTTCCATATTTATGCAATTACTTTGCTAGTCATGCTATAATTTTAATTTTTATTAGGCTACATTCAGTGAGCAGTTAGCATTCAATGTCACTATTTATGGTAAATAATATATAACGATGATTGAATGTTGATTGTCGGCGTATGAAACTGAGAACATGTCTCATTGTTAGCATCTATTTTTTATCAAATCATACTGCGGGCCAAGCGGAAAAATCCTGTCCCTGCCCCCTTTGGCACCCAACTGCGACTGTGGATCTTATCTATTGGTTTAATTCTCTCGCTGCTGCTAGCTTGTAGCTAACGTTAGCTTCCTTGATAGAAGCAACTTCCTAAATTAGGCTTCCGTAGCTCACGCGGCGTTTAAAGGCCTCGATATGTAATTTTACCGTTACATACAGTGTGTAAATGGTTTAAGTAAATCATTTATGTTTTTTTATATATATATTTATAGCGATATGGTAAAATTGGGGAAAAGTATTGTTGGATTTATAGGGAAAACAGCTAGACTTTCTAACACGGATACATTTAGCTTTATGCTGCTATAACAGGGATCAACGTGAATTATTTGATTTAATTTATTCATATATTGAAATTATGATAAGGACGTCAGGTTGTTGGATGTAGGCACATAAATATTTCGGACTTCGGAAAGGACCGGAAATTTCTAGCAGACTGCTGTTTATGAAAAACCTTCGTCTTTGTGTGGTGTGCATTCGGCAGAATCTTGCAGCAGCCAGAGTTCCAGGCAGCACATCGGAGGTAAGGTGACCTCTATCAGGCTTTTTAAACAGGGCAGTGTGCCTATAATTCAGGTAACACCGTCTCTTCTCGGCTCTATTTCGGATTGACGGTTTGCTAAAGCTAAAACGCGTTTGCCTGCGATAGTTGTAATGTCGTTGCGGAACGTTTACGTTAATGCAATACCACACCACGATGGTGGAGCTAAACACATTTTGTATTTTAGTTTTGCCAATAAAAATCGTTACTGAATTCTCTTTACGAGTACAAAGTTGTTTACATCTAAATGCAACTACATGAACTCATTGCACCACATTACAGACCAGCTATCGCCGGAGAAGGCTCCTGTCCCGCCAATTCAAAAAAGACTGCTGTTTATTGTGCTTTTATATGCTGCATTTGTAATCTCATAATTCCTTCACATGCCGAGTGGACGTCGCCTAGTACGGAATTTATTGTTTGCTGGGTTTTTGATACAGTGACAGGTTATTTAAGTGACCCAAACCTATGTACGTCTCAGCATTATTTAGGGCGAC
This sequence comes from Danio aesculapii, assembly GCF_903798145.1. Taxonomy (NCBI): domain Eukaryota; kingdom Metazoa; phylum Chordata; class Actinopteri; order Cypriniformes; family Danionidae; genus Danio; species Danio aesculapii. The sequence goes on from NC_079446.1 coordinate 15,545,112, forward strand.
TTCTGATATTATGTGACGTCAAATTATGCTGTGATAAAAGGGCAACTAAAAAAAGTCAAATTCAGAGTGCGAATTTAGTCCACTCAATTTTCCTGCAGTGCTGCAAACTTGCACCTCATGAGAGTAGTTTTTAGTGCTAGAATGAATTTTATTCTTTAGCAAGTCTAATCTAAGCAGTCTTTGTTTATTTGTTCTAACACCTAGTGTTTTGATGTCATATAAAAACCGGTAATCGTAGATGCTGTGAGAAATTCCTGGATCAGGGTTGGGGTCCTCTTAGATAGCTTAACTGTTGCATCAAACAGCAAATAAATGATAATTTGTCAGGCATCGCAGTCACTGTTTTTCAGCACATGATGAAAGTATGAGAATATGAAATGCAGTCAATGAAAGAACAATAGACATCAGTTATAAACAGTTTTGGGCATAACCTTCCCCAGAAGCAAGTAATGTGATGATTTAATGACAAAAATAAGAGCACACCCAGCTTTCTATCTGATGGTGAAGACTTAAGAATATTATTTAGGAGTTAACTTGTATGTTAAGATGTTTTGTGTTGAGGTATTTTGTCTGATAATATTTGAGTAGAATGAAGTTGCCAGTAGTACAGTGGTCATTATCAGCTGTGCATTCCATTATTTTATAAATTTTTATTCATAAAAATAAAAGGGTAGCATGTACACTTTAAAAAGGGCCTGTCTTCATATTGAACCTGAGGCTGTTTACAATGGTGCTTTTTTGTTTTAAAGCAGCATTTTAAAAATTAAACTGATTCTTGTCCATAGTAGCATTTCATACTTTAAGAAAACAATCTTTATCCACTCTACACTACTGAAAAAGCATGACAGAAGTTAAAAGTAGCTACAAATTTGTACTAAATTGTAGTCTCTGCACAACTTAAACAATTACATAAAACACAAATTATTGGAACTCGTTATAAACAAATGAGACGAAAAAATCTAGTTTCCAGCTTCTTTTAAGCACATGTTATTGGAAAAGAATAAGATGATAAATAAGAAAATGTTAGGGTAGTCACACTTAAAAGGATAGTTAATCCAAAACTGAATATTCCGTCATCATTTGCCCACCTTTTTACTTGTTCCAAATCTGTTTGACTTTTTTTTCATCTTTTGCACACACAAAATATGTTTTGAAGTAAGCAGGAAAATGTAAGTATTAACTTTCATGGTATTTGTTTTTCCTACTATTGAAGTCAGTGATTTCAAGTTTTTAGCTTTCTTCAAAATATTTTCTTTAGTGTTAAACAAAATAAAGAAACGCAACAATTTGGAACCACTTGAGGGTGAGTTTCATATATGGGCGAACTATCCCTTTTCAAATTTCAAAAAATATTTTAACAAAGTAGATGCCTGGTTAAATCTTATTAACTTAATGGGTGGAGGTTTATTTTACCTGCATGGAATGAGTGAGCTCTCTATTATAAGCATATCAGTGTAACAAATGAACCTATTTTGTAGTTGTATTGTGTTGTATTTTTAAGCTATAATGTTAAAAACACAGATGCAGAAATAGACATTTACTAAAATATATTTCTTTCACTCCAGAAAAATTACAGAGATGAGTGATATTACATGATTCAGGAGTTTATGTATGTTTGTTGAAACGTATGCATTAAATTTCACAAACATAATAAATTAACAAAATGTACAATTAAACATACCCTATGCTTCTTTAAGTGGTGTTGTAATTCCTGCATTTTGCATCCTGACACGTGTCTGAACAAATGTCTCATGCTCAGTAATGCATAGTAAACAATCTGCATCTCACGTTTTCAAAATAAAAATCCCACATGCATAGTAAGTTAAGTAAAAATATAAACTTAACAAAGGAAGAAAAATTATTATTGTTGTCTCACTTGGAAATGTTATGGCTTATCAAACACCGTGAGGCATGCATATTAATGATCCCAGAGCAACATATCAGTCTGGTATTTTGGTTAGTGATCTTCTTATGACCCAGGCCACACAGAGGTTTTACAGTGTGAATCTGAAACACATTTCCAAAGGAAAACTATATATATATATATATATATATATATATATATATATATATATATATATATATATATATATATCAAACAGGACTTGATATTAACAGTGGTCACCTGCTGAGGCTAGTAGTTTTCTAACATTAGTCTACTGTTCTCGTGCTCTGTTTAGGCGTGCTGTGTTATGAATGGTTCTAATAGCATACTGCAGAAAAGTATCAGTCGGGACCAGTGTTAGTTTTGTTGACACAATTTTCACCCTAATTTTTGTGACAGAGAAGTTTCTTCTGACAAAATCTAAATAAAAATTAAGTGATGACAACAACTATAATAAAAATATAATGACATTTTCATTGTCTAATAAAAATGAGACGTGAAAGTGATTGAGGGACGTTTCTTTTTTTAAAATATCTAATTAGAATCAATCTTGGTGTGTGATGCATGATGCACACACGCACATTTGAAAAGTAATGGATGTTTCCCAGTCATGGGTTGTGGCTGGAAGGGCATCTGCTGCGTAAAACATATGCTGGATAAGTTGGCAGTTCATTCTGCTGTGGCGAACCCTGGTTAATAAAGGGACAATGCCGAAAAGTAAAATGAATGAATGATTTTAATTAAATTACACTGAAATTAAGCCAAAAATATTTTATTCAACTAAATCTAGAGTAAATTTATGAAATTTAGTCGACTAAAACTAAAATGATTCAGTAGACTAAAATATGACAAACTAAAATGGAATTTTAGTCAAAAGACTAAAACTAAATAAAAATTTGTTTTCAAAATTAACACTGGTTGGGACTGGAGAGCACAAAAAAAATCATGCTGTAAGGTGATTTAGAAATCACATGTTCAAATCACGATTTTGATACGATTTCAGTTAATCAGTTAATTGCACAGCTCTACATAGAACCTGACCTAAATTACATGCAAAGGCTGAGGGTATGCACCGTGAGCCATGCAACAGTCCATTTTGTGTTCTGATTGGCCTTTTGTCCATCGGGGTTTTAACACTTGTGGAATTTACATGGAACTACACCCCCTACACTTGCATGATGGCAAGTAATTACTGTCTCTACATGGTTGTGCATTTATTTCTGTATTTTGTGCACAGTAGAATTCCACTTGGATGTGCATATTCACACGAGACACAGTTCCACCATCTTGCATATTGTTTTTTTTTTGTTTTGTTTTTTGAAACAAATAAATTTTGTCGCCCATATAATTCGTGCTTTGATTTTGTTTTTGTATTGCAAATTATTAAATACTGATTTAAATGTTTAATTTTAGGAACAATAATTTGTGGTTCAGTTGTATTTATTTATTTATTTATTGACTTTATAACTGTCTAATGTGCCCATTTTCTTTCCCAGAGACACATTGGACTGCAGGTGCTTTGATGTAAACCTATTACCTATATATTACTCCTTCTCCCTCAATCCCAACATCATCCATGACATTGGAACACTTGGGAGCTGTTGAAAAACTTTTTGGTTCAGCATACTAGAGGAATGACCTTAACTTTTAAGTATTCAAGAAATCGGAATAATCTGACAAGAGAACAAATAACGCTTTGCTATTCATAAGCTGGTTGAAAACTCATGGGATACGAACATGTCGGAGGTTGGAGAGCGTCGGCCAGTCAACACAGATTATGCGGTTTCTGTGCTGGAACAGCTAAAGTTTTTCTATGAGCAGAAGTTGTTGACTGACATTACACTGCTGGTGGAGGAGAATGAGTTCCCCTGCCATAAGATGGTGCTGGCCACCTGCAGCTCTTACTTCAGGTAGGTAGAGTCAGTCTTTGTAAACACTTTAATATTTAAAGGGGTTGTGAATAGTATACCGATAACAGTGCCAAATTGATACTTTTAAAATGTACTGTTTACTGTACAACATACATTATACTGTTTGCATTTCTTTGCTCAAGTGCATAAAGACAAATTAGTTGCATCTGAATTTAAAGCTTTTTTTTTAAGGCTATATAAATATTTAATAATTTGATCATTACAAAATCGTATTTAATAGAAAACAGTTCTTGATGTTTCTGTCTGTCAATCACTCTAATCCAGTAAAACTTTATTGACTCGAGTACTATCTGTCAGCATGAAAAGTATGGTAGGTAATGCCACATACACTGTAATGTTTTGTGTTTAAAGATTAATTTTCAAGTAAAGGAGAGACATGATTAAATAAAGTATGCGATTATATGTCATAGGCTTTTTGCCAGAGGTTAACAGTTGTGGTTTCATGAGGGGTGAATGCAGTGAAATACTTAAGATTGCTTCCCATGACATTTTTTCAATGACAATTTATCAGTAAACCAGTACCATGTCCTCCTTTTCTGTTTTGAGCCACTGTGGATTGAAGATCGCACTGAACCATAGGGAGGTGTACAGTTTGCAGAACTAATTTCCAAAATTTTAGGGAGGAAAAATGTAGGTAGTGGAAATGTTGCCTAGTGACGTCCATGGTTTAAGTATGTTTAATTTATTGTGTGGGCGGCACAGTGACTCAGTGGTTAGCACTGTTGCCTCACAGCAAGACGGTCCGGCTGGACCAAAGGTCCGTTCTTCACACCTCGCTTAAATGATCTAAGATGATTTGGCAGATCTTGAATCTTTTAATCTTGACAACTGATCTCTGGCTAATTTGGTTCTTCAAACAATTTTGCGAATCAGATTAAAAAGTCTGGATGAACTGATCTGAGATTGCTGCATGTGTTGTGAAGGACAGATCTGTCGGTCTTAGAAATCACGATCAGCAATGCAATGATTGGCTGACGGTACAGCAGTGTAATGACATCATCTAATTAATATTCAGTTATCCATGTAAGCAAAATTAAGTTAACTGTTAAATTTGATACACAATAACTTTCCACATTTGTTGTACCAGACTTTACAAGTTCACATGTCAAGAGTATTTGTCAAGGTTAAGGTTGCGCAGTGGGTAGCACGTTAGCCTCACAGCAAGAAGGTCACTGGTTCATGCCTCGGCTGGGTCAGTTAGCGTTTCTGTGTGAAGTTTGCATGTTCTCCCCGTGTTTGCATGGGTTTCCTCCGGGTGCTCCGGTTTCCCCCACAAGTCCAAAGACATGTGGTATAGGTGAATTGGCTATGTTAAAATTGACTAATGTATGAGTGTGTATGGATGTTTACTAGTGATGGAAAGGCATCCGCTGCATATGCTGGATAAGTTGGCGGTTCATTCTGCTGTGGCGACCCCAGATTAATAAAGCACTAAGCCGAAAAGAAAATGAATGAATGAATGTCAAGAGTATTTATCAATTTATTTAGTTTTACTTTGAGTGAATTTTCTTTATCATAGTAGGCCTATTCAAGTTTCTTAATAAATGGCTGTTTAAAGTAATTTTGCATCAAAAAAACATTTGATATTATTATATTAAATAAAAAAACAAGAATATTGGTCATGTCCATTATCATACAAAAATTGTTCTAAAGCTGGATCGGTACCTTAAAATAGTATGCATTTGTATCTAAAAAGTCAGATTAATAAATGTTCTCTTTGAACCCCTTGGGGAGAGAAAACCCCTGTGACTTATTTCGGAGTGCAGATTGTATAGCACTTTTATTTATATTTTTTAAAAACCTTTTGAAGAACAAAATGATCCTGGATCGTGTCAAATCGTCAGTAACCAAATCCAGCTAATTGAGTAATCTACACATGAAGAACGGACCCCAGTTGTCATTACTGTGTGGATTTTACAATGTTCTCGTGTTCACGTGGGTGTCCTCTGGGTGCTCCAGTTTTGCCCACAGTGTGAAGACATGCGAAATAGGTGAATTGGATGAACTAAAAAATTGCCCATAGTGTATGAGTGCTTGTGTGAATGTGAGAGTGTATGGGTGTTTCCCAGTTAGGCATGGGCCGGTATAAGATTCTGACGTTATGATAACCTTGGATAAAAAATACCACGGTTTCACGTTTTTTTTATGGTATTGTGATTACTGCTTTAAAATATGTTGTTTTTAAATGTCTGGGTAAAAAAATAATAATAAAGTTTTCCCCTTTGAACATAATATATTTTATTTTGAGGAACATTTTAAATATTTTGGAACAAGTAAACATGTCAGGCAAAATGATTCAAATGAATCACAGTTTTCTTTACAATATAAAACGGCGTCTTTGGATATCTTTTCTGCTGGAGACACACACACAAAAAAAAAGTAAATAAATTTTTTTTACACATACCTTAGGAACGGTATAGCAGAAAATTTTGGGAGGTTTTAAGACCTTTTCCAAACCGCAGTATACCTTGAAAACAGTTATCGTCCCATGCCTATTCCCAGTACAGGTTTGTGGCTGGAAGGGCATCCGCTGCGTAAAACATATGCTGGAATAATTGGCGGTTCATTTCAATGTGGTGACCCCTGATAAGGGATTAAGCTAAACGAAAATGAATAAATTTATCAGGTTGTGGTGTATCCATAGCCACTATGTTCAGGGTAATGTCAGCATTCCACCAAGAAGAGCACACCACATCCAACAGGAGTAACTGTGGTTGTATGGGTGACTTATCAGAAATCAATGGAGGACAAATTGTTGGTGTGTGTCTCGCTGGCGCTGACCAAGACAGCAAGTCTTTGTGGCGTATCCAGAGCCACAGTGTCCATGGTAATGTCAGCATACCCCCAAGAAGGGCACACCACATTCAACAGAAGTAACTGGATGCAAGAAGAAGTTGTCTGAAAAATGCCTGTGTGCTAACCCGGATTGTATTATAAAAACAAAACCACAGCTGCCCTATACTCACTGCAGATTTCAATATGCACCTCAACTCTCCTGTTTCTAACAAAACTGTTTGTTGGGATTCCACAGGGTCAATATACATGGCGGCTGCTATTATCCAAACCTTTGGTCACTCAAGCCAACACCAAATGTCGATTTCAATGGTGCCAGTAGCGAAAATCTTGGGCATTCACTCATCCAGGAGAGTTATGGTGTGCAGAAGCACAGGGGTGGATCAGTGATAGTTTAGGCTGCAATATCATAGCATTCTCTAGGCCCAGTACTTGTCCTAGATGGGTGCATTACTGCCAAGGACTACTGTATCATTCTGGAGGACCATGTGAACCCAATGGTTCAAACATTGTATTCTGAATGTGGTGCCATGTAGGCATGGGCTGCTATAAGATTCTGACGGTATGTTAACCTTGGATAAAAATATCACGGTTTTATGCTATTGTGATTACTGTTCTTTTTTAAAATTAGAGATTTGTTCCTCAACAAATAGGACACAAGTCCTCAAAAAAAAAAAAAAAAAAATTTAATAACGCAACTGAAAATAAACACAAAAATAAGACCAACATAACCAGCCAACACAAAATGACCGAACACAATAGAAAACAACCAGGCTTATAAAGAAAAGTATGAGCTAATTTAAATTGAAAAAGGGAGAAAACAAAATCCACATTACTACATACAACACAAAAACTGAATAAATGCAACAATAAACATTACCACAAAATGATAAACATTAACCAATATAAGCAAACTCACAAAATCAAGTGGGAAATACAGTCAGCTGTAACATTGGTTTTCCCTGGCACATGTTGCTCATTGAAACGGAATGGCTGCATTGCAAGACACCATCTCATAATCCACCCATTTGTTTCCTTCATTTTCTCCAGCTACTGTCTTATTACAGCCTTGTAATCGGTCTCCAAAATGAACTCTCCCCCTAACTCCACCTAACTTTTGGCTAATGAAGGCAACTGGTCATCTGGCTTAAGGCATACCCTGCAAGAGAACAGCCCCCAGGCCCCTTTCTGAGGCTTAGGTCTGTACAACACATAGCTGGTGAAAGTCAGGATTATAAACACAGCATTGGTTAGAGCTCCTTGGATGTCTCGGAAAACCTGTAATTTTTCCACTGTCCACTGCAACTAATTCGGGCATCGTGTCCCAACCATATCGCTCAAGTCAGCTCTACTAGAAAAATTGGGTATAAAACAATAAAATCCTTCCAAACCTATGTAGGATCGCAAATCCTTGCATGTCTGTGGCACAGGACACTTCTCCACAGCCTGGATCTTCTCAAGGTTGGGGATCTGCCAATAGCTCTTAGAAATATCCATTGTTATATATCGTCCCAATCAGTCAATCAAATCACTAATATAAGGAGTAAAATAGGAATCAAATTGAGAAACTGAATTCAGGTACCTAAAGTCGATGCAAAATGGAATACTCCCATCTTTCTTGGGCACATGAACTACCTGATGACACCACTCACTGTGGGACAGCTCAATAATTTCTAGATGCAACATCAAATCCTCTTCCTTCAATTTCTCCTGGAGTCACTCGGGCACCCTGTAATTTTAACGTCTCACAGCAGCATCAGATTTTAACACTACATCATGCTGGATTAATTTGGTAAATCCTGGGAATTCTGAGAACACATCAGAAGTGCAAAGAGCTCTCACCTGTGACTGCACATCAGACAGATGATCAAGTTTAAGATCTAGATTTGACTCGGGCAAATACTGCTCATCTGACTCTTCCTTTCTGACTCGACTGACCATCAGAGACTGTAACTTTCCTTTAGCTTGAGGGGGTCTACTCCTTAAATAGGTTGACATGTAGGACTCGACTGTCTTGAGCTTGACCAGAAGTAAAGATCTCATTTGTTGTGGGACTGAGTTTCCTCTTAACCTCATAAGGGCCTTGCCATTTAGCTAACAGCTTACTTTCCTTAGTGGACATTACAAGCACCTTCTGGCCAACTCCTAAATTTATTTCATGAGCCAGTGGATCATACCAAAGACACGGCTGTTCTTTAGCTTTGGTCAGGTTAGTTTGGACCAAACTGGACATCTTTTCTCGGCATTCTCTCATCTGTAAAACATAGGAGACAACATTATTGGGTTCTTTCTGATTAGGACTTCCTTCCCATACCTCTATGAGCAGAACCAATGGTCCCCGAATTTCATGACCATATAATAGCTCAATAGGAGAGAAGCCTGTAGAAGACTGGGGAACTTCTCTATAAGCAAATAGAAGATAGGTTCCTGAGCATCTGCTTTTAATGTCTGATTAAAACGTTCTGTTAACCCATCTGTTTGAGGATGATAGGGGGTAGTTCATAGGCTCTTAACTCCCAGAAGCCTGTAGACCTGTTTTAACAGTGTCGACGTAAAGTTGGTACCCTGGTCGGTTATGATTTCCATATGGAAACCGACTCTGAAGAATAACTGGACTAGTGACGTTGCAACTTTTTTTTTTTTTTGCTTTTTTGAGTTTGCTTCTACAGAGCTTAAAGGAAATACTTCTAGTTATCTTAATCTGTCACAATCTGTTATTACCAACATGAACCGGTTCCATGATTGACTCCTTTCAAGGGGTCCGACAACATCTATCCCCAGCCTTCATATAATAAGAAGGGGGTTTAAAGGCTCTCTCCTAGGATGCTGGACTGAGACTTATGCTAGACAGGACAACTTTTGCAGAACTGGGCTACTACTCCTTCCAAGCCAGGCCAGTAGAAGTACCTTTTCAAGCAGTACTCCTATTCTTCCCCAGGTGGACCTGAGTGGCTCAGGTGTAATCCAATCTCTCAAACACACTGCGGAACCTTTACCCACACAAATGTCACTGTCTTGTCACCCTCAGACTTCTTAGCATTTTTGGATCTGCTCAAACACTTGATATCATCCGATATCACCCTGTTGCATGTAGATGATTTCTGTTGGCAACTGAAAATGTACAGGTAAGTCACAAAAGACTGTAAAAAAAAAGGTTTTAGAGGTATTGTACAATTGTAATTGTCTGATCACTACCAGTGTCTATTAAAGCTGGCAAGGGTTTATTACATCTCTCCACAATTGTCATCTTCAGTGGGGTAAATCAGCTGGGACTGGGTTTTTCTTTGGGACAAAACACAAGTGCATAAACTTTACAGAATTATTTGGACAAATTAGTTTGGTGTGCCCTTCTTGCCCACACATATGGCATATTGGAAGCCGTCTTTAAGTCAGACTCAAATTACCAGGTGCTTTACCCAAATAAGGTTTACCTTGCCCCTCAGTCCTCTGTTAGCTCTGCCCCATAACAAGAGACTCGCAAACATACCTTACTCCTTCCTCTAGCTGCCACAAAAACATCAGCCCATGACGCTGCCTCTGAAGCAAATCCTGGGTCACGTTCTCTTATTCACACCTGTAGTTCAGTGAAGAGTATTCTGAGGTATTGTTAGAGAATAATAACTTCACTCACCTATTCTACTGTATTCCCCTTAGGTTGGATTAATATAGTAAAGAGCTCTTTGAGGCGACTATACAGCTCCTTTCAACTTTTAGATGGATATACAGCCAGAGAGCGAAACCTCTGCCGATATGTCTCAACATTGAGATCATATTTCTTCAGAATGGCAGACTTACCTTTTTAATAATCAGTTGACTCTGTCACTTCCATATTGACATAAGCTGCTCTTGCCTTACCAATCAACACCGAAATCAGATATCATGCCCAGTCAAACCTGTTATATCTACAAGCAAAAGCAATCTGTTCAAAGGATTGAATGAGAATTGCCATGAGGGGCAAATAAAAAAAACTGGCTTGTGTTCTAAACAAAACTGAAGATCCCACTTCTGACACCATCTGTAAGGGACCAAGTGTCAAAACAAATATAACACCAGCCAAAACTGCTACATTTGAGATTTATTTCTCAACAAATTGGACACAAGCCCTCAAAATATATTTCAACTCAACAAAACCAGCCAACACAAAATTACCTAACACAATAGAAACAGCCAGGCTTCTTCCAGAAAAGGATGAGCTCATTTAAATTGAAAAAGAAAGCAAAAAAAAAAAAAACACATTACTTTATACAACACAAAAACAAAATAAATGCAGCAATAAACATTACCACAAAAATAATAAATTGTGTGTGTGTGTGTTTCTCCTATTGAACACACTATATTTTAAGAAACAAAATATTTTTCCACAGTGAACATGTCAGGCAAAAAAATATGAAAATGTATATTTATTTAAAATATCTTTCTTTTCTTTATATATAAAGTAAGCCAAGTTTGGATGTTGGTTTGCAAGCAACGTGTTTTTCAGATGTTTGCTAAATCGTGGACTGAGCAGTATATTTTCATGTGGAGATACTGTTGCCCTAAAAACTCATTGAAATTGTTGTTAAAACCCCCTGACGTATACTGTTGGAATGGAATAACACAAAATCTTTGTGGTTTTAAAACCTTTACTTTTTCAAACCGTGGTTAACCTTAAAACAGGTTATTGTCCCATACCTAGTGGCGTGTGTCTGGGTGGTAATGCACCAATGTACACAGCAAGGGTGGTGACAGGGTGATTTGATGAACATGAATGTGAAGTTGAACATCTCCAATGGCCTGCACAGTCACAAGAACCAGTCCCACCTAGGGCTGGGTATCGTTCCAAAATTTTCGATACCGATACCCTGAATTCGATACCGGTTCCGAACGATACTTTTTTCGATACTTTTATTTTAAGAAATATATTTTAACAAGATTATTTTTTCAGGCTGTTCGTGACACTTTTCACAGCAGGCTTAGCTCTAAGACCAACAAACAAAGGAACAAAAGCACAAAATTAACAAAGTGTAGTAAACACAATATATTAGTGCAAACAATTTTAATAAAGTTCAAGCAGTTTTAAGTAAATAAATTTTTGGTATTTGTGAGGCTTACTGCTGCTTAAAGGTTTAGTTCACCCAAAAATTGAAATTCTGTCATTAATTATCTACAAATGAAGATATTTTGGATTTAATCCAAGAGCTTTCTGATCCTCCCATGGATAAATCATTGAATAAAGTTATTTTTGTTTACTTTGCGCACAGAAGTATTCTTGCAGTTTCATATAATTATGATTGATCCACTTGTATCGCATGGACTTATTTTGACTGTTTTTGGTTCCTTTCTAGGCATTGAAAAATGCATATCCAGTAAATCTAATCTTTCTCCACAGTAGAAAAAGGCAGCAAACCTTTAACAATAAAATTTGTAATGGCCCTGTGGCATTTATCTTTCCTTTCTTTGTTAATTTTTTACTTTTTCTGCCAGTATAAATTGATTATTACTTGATGGTCTCCAAATCCAGGGTCAGCAGGAGCAGAGACTATACACTTTACACTTGCCGTACAATTTACGATGCATGCATAAACGCGGGTTTTAGCATTTGTGCCACACTAGCCACGATGGAGGAAACTGTCTTGTTTATAGCTCTGCGAAATATGCGAAGCATAGTATAAGCAGTGAATGGTTCAGTCCAGATTTACCCCCACGCAGTTTACGTAATGGTATGGCCCTGATGCGTGTGTGTGTAGTTGATGTAGCCTTTGCCTGTGTGCGCACTGGTGTTGTTGGAGAGAATAAAGTTGTTCTACATGTAGCCCGCAATGAGTGTATTATTAGCGACAAAAAGCAAAAGTTACAACACGAAGTTCGCCCACCTTTAAAATGATTTTGAGGCGGAGGAGGTGGGAAAGGTCCGTCATCGCAGCTTGCCCTATGGTTTATATGATGTACTCCATCCTTCAGAGGAATGTGCGGGTATGAGAGAGAGAGATCTCAGGTCTGGTGGGAGCAAATTGTGGCGACTGACCACTTTCCTCCATGTTTCCTCCGTTGTTGTTGTTTGCCGTGTCGGAATCTCCACACACGCTCTTCCTTCTACATCATTACACCGCACAAGCACCACATTGTCACAAGTTTAATGATGATCAGAATAGAACGCCTCAATAAATCCGATCTGCCTGTTTACATGACAGTCGCATTGTCACATATCTGATTTATTTCCACATATGAAGGAGACCTGAAACCGATCGCTGAATATCCGAATGCATGCATTTTTTTTTCTGTTTACACGGTCATCATACAGATCCGATCTGTGTCACATATGAACAAAAAATCGGAATTGGGTCACATTTATCTGCAGTGTAAACGGGGCCTTAAACTTTAACTGTACACAAGCAAGAAGTGCTAAAAGTTAACTGATTTTGTATGTCTGTTTGACACTGACAAGCTGTGCGCGAGTGGGCGTAACCGCCGTAAACTACTGATTTTTCAAGACAGCCTCGCTGCAGCCAGTGACCAGCATTTGATCCTGGCACGTTAAGGATGCAGGTTTTCTCCAAGTGGTGCTCACTGACGTTGACAAGATTATACCCTTGGGTATCGAAATTTGGTATCGAACGAAAATGATTTTTTCAATACTCTGTAGTATTGAACCTATTCGGTCGGTGCTTAAAAAGTATCGAACTCGATACCCAGCCCTAGTCCCACCAGCCCCTTATTCCCTCCGACCCTAGCAACCCCCCTGCCCCACACCAAGGGTTACCAACCCTGTTCCTGGAGAGCTACCTTCCTGCAGATTTTAGTTGCAACTCTGACCAAACTCAACTGTCTGTAATTATCAAGTGCTGCTTCATGTCCTAAGTAATTTGTTCAGGTCTGTTTGGTTAGGGTTGAAGCTGAATTCTGCAGAAATGTAGCGTTCCAAGAACAGGGTTGGTGACCCCTGCCCTACACCGTACTAAAGAATTATTGTGGTCTAAAACCATGCGTTTCAGTTTCATTGTCCAACCCCTGTATTGTTTGTAAATTTATATTAAAGTAAATGAAATGCAATTAAATTTGGAAACACTGTATGAGACCATATGATGCCAAGTGTCATTTTTGATTGACTTGTGATTCTGTTGAGTACCTGAAATAATGACTGAAGGTTCAGTAGGTGATTGTCTTTATAAACATTTTTTTGTTGTGCTGGTTGAAAGTCTCTTCACATTCCAACAGTAATAATTAAAGTAAATGATCTAAATGTATTTATATGTATTTTTATATTCTAGGTAAGGCATAAGACAAAAAAAATGTTAATTCAATTAAAATTTGTCGGGCCAAGTGTTCCCGTAATTCTGCCAAGTAGCCCAAACTGTTTGTCAACAAATGTAGATTTGTACATCTGCACAGCCCTGTAGGGGATCAACCTATGTTTTAAGATCGATCAGAGATTTATTAACTCATTTCAATGAACCGGATCTTGAAGATTCGAGTAATTGATTCGACTCAGTTGAGTCAGACTGAATCAGATTAAAAGATTCACACTTTATCTACCATTTGTCCTGCAAATAGAAGACATTGTATTTTACCAATCTTGTTAATATAATTTACGTGGCCAACGATAATAACATAACACAGTATTGGGTTAACCTTTAGCAAGGTAACAAGATCTACAGTTCGAGGCAATGACTTAGAAGCACATAAACAAGAACACAGTTCTTACAAAATGAGAACAAAGATTCATTGAGCTACACTACGATACATGAAACTAACTACGTAATAAGCACACAACAAACAATTGCACACATAAACACAGAGGCAGCTCAGAGGATGCGGTTTGCGGAAGTTCGTGCGGTTTCAGTGGTCCCGAAACTCAAGAGGTTTGCATGGGAAGTTCGTGGTGACCCAATCGCATGGCGGCGCGGTATCCGGGCAGGCGAACGGGGGCAGAAAGCAATAGCATGCGCAAGCCAGCTAATGCAAAAAGCAAAGTATCTTTGTTGCAGGGTGTTTTTAAGTGACCTGGTCTGGTCCATCCCTATGGCACTGTCTTCCAATGAGCAGTTGCCATGAAGGGTGGGGCCACGCCCCGTACCATAGTATTAAGGGTCAATCATTAACAGACTGCATGTAGATTTCACATGGTAAGTTTGTGACTATCACATCAAAGGTTACAAAACGAATACTGATTGTGCTACTAGTTTTTTTATTTACACCAATGTATTGCAAATGTCACTAGCTTTTGTTCAATACCAGACATCATACATTTCAGACACATACAGATATTTTAATCTGCTATAAAGGTTAAAACAACACATTAATTAACCTGGTTGGTTGGAATAAACACAGAATATGAGGAAAACCATGGCATATTATTCAAAGATACTTCTGCCTTAGTTTTGACATTTTAAGAGATTGTTTCATTCGTATGCATTATTTTCTCTTTGTCTCAACGAAATTGTACATCTGGCAGGATGTCCCATATGACTAAAGCATGACCAGGAGTCATTCAAAAGTCTCGTGAGGCGGTTCCCACTGAAAGTCCTGTAAAGCCCCATTGTTTAAGTTTACTAGTCATTTACTAGTTGGCTGAAGAGTACCAGAACATCTGCGGCCACAGTATTGGTCAGAATAGTCAAAAATCAATTGCCGCTCTGTTATCCTGATGAAATAAGCCCTCAAGCCAGTTCAATAACAGACAATTTGGCGCCCAGTTTCCGAGATTCCAGATTCAACTCGTGTTGTTCACTGCAATATGCCCATGAGTTACTTTAGCCCTGTTCACGAAAGTCCGCTGTCCATCCATGAGAGGCTAAATAATAAGGCCGTCACACACCGGATGCGCCGCTCAGCACCCATGACAGTTGAAAATATAGCACACCAGATGCGCACATTCGCATGCTATTTTAAATGGAACTATTCAGATGGCGCTCTGTGGCGTGGCAGAAAAATAAATAGTGTCCTGAGTCGTGGCTGGGCGCTGCGGACAGCCGCCGACTTGCAGCGCCGGTGTGTGTACCCTGATAGAAACCTATGTTTAGAATTCTGAAATGTGTGGCGCACCGCTGAGCGGCGCTTCTGGTGTGAAACCTGCTTTAGACAGATAATGTTATGTTTTAAAACTATTTTAGTCACACAGAGCTTATGTAGATTTTGATGTTTTACTAATGGGCTAAATGTACGGAAGTGTTGTTCAGCCACTGTACTCTTCCAGCTATTTTCAATTTTATAAGGTACCTTTTACAGCATCGATAATGTAGATTTTTATCTGGTTTAACAAAACAAAAGTGCATGGATTTCGCTACATTCATTTTTCCTTGCGGGGGCACCACACCAAAATTCATCCTGCCACGGAGACATTACAGCTTCTCATTTAAAACATTCAGGCGTTTTTTTTTTAAACAGCGGGTTATAATCGCACCAAATGTATTAAAAAGTAAGTGAATTATAACAGCGCAAACTTTTCTGTAACCGTAGTAGTGCTGTGCGTTATTTGTTTAACCCTTTAAGGTGACGTGCTGACTGACTGACAGGTGCGTGAGGCTAGCAAACACGATGTAGCTTTCAATTATGACGAACACAGTTTCCATAATTATGCTTTATTTATAGATAAAGGTCTATTACTCTGCATAAAATTACTATCTTGCTGGAGTTTATATATCTTTTTTGTTTTTTTTTATAAATGACAACCTGTGACGTGGCCCCTATATAATTTACCATGCTACTTTGAATAATTAATCTGAAATAGCATGTAAGTATGGCTTCGTAATAAGTGTAATTCCTGCACCCCGCCGGCCAAACACTAAGCATACTGTAGCAAAGACTATAGAATACACAAGGCATGTCACTCCTATCTTTTTTAATAGGAAAAAAGTGTAATGGTCAATATGGTGAATAAAGCCCTGCCTACTAGTACAGGAGCCAATAAATGATCGCTATATGGCAAATAAAGCCTGCCTTCTAGTACAGGAGCCAATCATCAATCTAGCAATCTATCTATTATTAGCAATCATCAAATTGGCAGTCCATCCATTTATTTGTACAGTATACTCTCTCTACCATGATTTTGTTTTTTTCAGTTCTTCTTTGGAAGACTGGAAGACTCTGTTTACCCTCTTAAAAATACCAGTGAACCAGCTGTAGGTGTTTTATATTCTTAAAGTTTTTCTGCATTTTTACCTGCAGCACTGAGACTAATGGCTCGTTTCCACTGACTGGTACGGTACGGTTCGGTTTGGTACGGGTCACCTTTATCAGGCTTGCGTTTCAACTAAAAAGGGTACCCTTTTTTTGGGTGTGGTGTATGACAAAGTTTCAGTCGACGTCATTCTCGCTGGAGGAAATGTCTACAATAAAGCTGTAGAGGTCATTCACATATTATATGAAAAGCACTTCTCACAAAACAGATGCTTCATACACATAAATACTTGTGTAGAAATGTTTATTACTAACGTTTCTATGAACATGAGTTGATTATAACTGCAGATCAATGAAACAGACTACTGTAACGTCTGTAATTAAATTAAATAACTAAATAAATGAATGTATATAAACACATACAGCCCTTTACAGTCTCTGATATGTTACCAACTACAGAAGAACTACATATAGCAGACATTTCGTCCGTATTTAGGTTCAAAAACAACACAAAATATAGCCCACAGTCAGTGACCTCTTAAACCTCTTATCTGTGTATGTAATCTTCAGCAGCACATCTAGCTTCTGTTAGACAGTAATTCCGTCATTCCCAGTTCATATTAGTCCAAAAGATGAAGATAATAAGTTAGTTATACATGGCATTTTGTTCATGTTTGCTGAAAAATAATGTGCTCCTTTTTTTCAGGCTTCTCCTTTGCTTTTTCGCGCTTCACTCTCGCGTTTGTCAGTGTCTGACAGGATCGGGTTTCAAAAGCACGTCAATAATCAAGCGCAGGTTATTATCATCAGCTCAAGAAGTTTGTTATTTCAGATACAGTGTTAGACGAGCGAACGAGCGCAAGCAAGAAAGCGAAACCGGTCGCGCCTCAGGCTGGCTCCTAAAAAACTACGGGGCACAGGGTAAATCTGCTCTCCTGTGGCTGTATATCAAGATGACGACAAGGTTTGTTTGAGCCCGGGTCGACCATGGCTCATTATTATATGTATATATAATTCCGCTGTAATGTCTCGGCTTGTCGGCTGTGTATTTTAAACATGGCGGGGTTTTTGTTTTCATTCTAGCTTTTTGCGTAAGCGAATGACATATCTCTGTAAACCAATAGCGTTCAGCTGCGCGTGTGGCTTTTGGTACCCTTTCTCGTGTTTGGTACCCTTTCGAAAGGGTGCCGAAAAAGTGGTTCGGTTCGGTACGCCTTTTGACAGTGGAAACGGCCATAAAAGCGTACCAAACCGTACCGTACCACTCAGTGGAAACGGCCCATAATGGTGATCTGAAGGTTCCTCATCCTGTTCTTAAGGACTGAGATTTTATTTAATCTCATTTCTTCAGCAATGATACTGAATTATACACTATACAGCCATTATATATTTCTGGTCTTATTGCTCAGTATACTATTTTCAATGATTGTTGACTTCTGAATATACCCTCACCATTTGTCTGTTACTTTATTTAAGCATAATTCCCTTCCATATTCCAAGAATTGACCACCACCTTAAAAATAATTCAATTTTCTATTCTGATCATAAGGTTAGGCAAATAACTGAGAAGGCATCAGAGGCCTTATTTTTATTATGTCATCATATACGGTAGACTTCTTGCAAAGAATTTTATGGTATTTTGAAACTACAAAAATACAAGACACTAAAGTATTTTTAGAAAAAGTATTTATTTCTAGAAAATACTAAGCCACTTTCATCCACCCTATTAAATACAAATTACAAAATACTATTTTGTATTTGAATTACATGTATCATAAATACTGCCCAACCCTGTTTCTAGGCATGCTTGGTTATTTTATAATAATTTACCCATTTCATCATTCTTTGTGTCTGTGTGAGAGCATTTTGTCCATTGTGGATTTTAAAAGTCTTAAAAAGACATTTTAAGTACTTTACCATTTTAGCCACTATAATAGACTTTTAACTATCAACTCCCATATTAGCCACTGGATGACAGCACAAGATCACTTAGATTTTGTTTTTTCTTTCTTAGGGCTCTATTTTAATGGTCTAGGCTCAAAGTCTGAAGCGTAGGGCGCAAAAGCATTAAGGGCATGTCCAAATCCACTTTTGCTATTGTTAAGGATGGAAAAATACACTCTGCGCCGCGGCTCATGGTCTAACAGGGTTGAGCTTATTCTCTTAATGAATCATAGGTGTGTTTTGAGAGTAAACCAATTAGGGATGTGCATAATTATTCGATTATTCGAACGCATCAGCGACGATCGAGCATGAAAACGATGATTGATTGGCTCTAAAATTAAATTCCTTTTATTCTTTCTGATTGGTTATGCTGGTATTTGGGCGGTAGTTTGATATTTGATTGGTTATGGCTGCAGGGAGTTGCGGTCTAGAGGCGAGAAGCGCCGTGTCGTGCCACGGCCCATGCAGCGTCATGCATTTCAGAATTCTAAACGCATGTTTTTATCAGGGTACACAGCGGTGCCCAGCCACGACGGACACTTCATATTTCTGCCGCACCACAGAATAGTCTGAATAGTTTCATTGTAAATACCATGCGAATGCGTGCGTCTGGTGTGTGATACTTACTGCGCGCACATGACAGCTGAGTCTCGACACTCTTTTCGGCGAAGACTACGGTATGAGTGACGTTTTCACCGGATGACACCAAAATCGAAATCTACTTCAGGGAGCCATGCATTTCTCTAAACCCGGATCCTTTATTGTGGTGCAAAGTAAATGAGTCTCGATTTGCAAGGCTAAGCACCTTGCCCAGTGGTACCTGGCTGTTCCTGCAAGTTTAAGCAGCATAGTTAAATTAGGCCGGCTTTATTTTATTTACCTCCACCAACTGATCATTTTGAAAGAAATTCTATTATACCTAATCTTTAAGTTTTATAGCTGTGGTAAAAAAACATTCAGGCTATTTTTATTTTAAGTTTACGCAGCCAAACAATGCTAGCTTCTAATTTTAGTTAGGCTATGTGCTACTGAACAGTCGTTCAGTAGCACACATCCTTTATTGTGGTGCAAAGTAAATAAGTCTCGATTTGCAAGGCTAAGCACCCTTGCCCAGTGGTATCTGACTGTTCCTGCAACTTCTGTGCCTGCTGATTGCGTTTTTTCCACTGCCGGTCTAATTGTAAATAGACTTCGCACTCAGCTTTCATCGGAGCATGTAGACCGACTAATCTTTTTGAATAAAAATATGTCCTTCCTTATGTTAAGTTTTATTAGCCATGCATGGGAAAATATTCAGGCTGTTTTTGTTTTAAGTTTAAGCAGCGTAGTTAAATTAGGCCGGCTTTATTTTATTTACCTCCACCAACTGATCATTTTGAAAGAAATTCTATTATACCTAATCTGTAAGTTTTATAGCTGTGGTTAAAAAAAACATTCAGGCTATTTTTATTTTAAGTTTACGCAGCCAAACAATGCTAGCTTCTAATTTTAGTCAGGCTATGTGCTACTTAACAGTCGTTTGGTTAAGTTTTGGTGAAACTTATTTTTGCTAACCTTTTACAAAAAAAAAACAAAAAAAAACTTTTTTTGATCCACATCTGATGTGATGCTGCTGAAGTAAAATATTGTTTTGGTAAATTAAATGGTAGTTAAATTCTTGGCTATAAATTGCAACAGCCTTGGGGAAGGAGAAAGTTTTTGTTAAAAGGTTTGGAAAAACCTAAAGGATAAGTTTGTTAAAACCAAAAGAGGCTATGGCAAAAGTGGAGACCTGCATACACAATTACAGAAATATGTTTTTCCACCATTCATAGGTTTAACACTGAGTTATTTATTTTCTGTGCACAATTTTATTTTGCTTTCACCACCGTTGTTTCGGTTGCGCATAGAGTAACAAAATTTGCGCATGCAAAATACACCAAATATGAATGGCCTCTAATGTCCTTATTCGGGGATTACTACTTTAAATTAATACACTTGCATAAAGAAAATAGTATCTCAAAGCTTTTACTGGGGCTCGTTTTTTCGCATCGTCTCCCAGTGCCACCCCCCAGCAAGATGCAGCCCTGGGCATCGACCAAATTGCCCATGCCTAAATATGCCACTGCTCACACTTCTTTATATGTTTATGCTGTTAACCAATATTGAT
Source organism: Danio aesculapii (assembly GCF_903798145.1). NCBI lineage: Eukaryota > Metazoa > Chordata > Actinopteri > Cypriniformes > Danionidae > Danio > Danio aesculapii. The sequence continues at coordinate 15,565,909 of NC_079446.1, forward strand.
GGTGATTTTTAATAACCCAACAGCGTTGATTTAATTGTTTTCTGAATCCTGTCATAGTTTCATCAATGCCATCAATTTTTTTTTTTTTTTTATAATTATTTTTTAGGGGGTTTTCACCTTTAATTTGGATAGGATAGTGGACGCTACAGACAGGAAAGTATTATGAGCAGAGAGGGGGAGGGTTGGCAAAGGACCAAAGCACCATGGTGCTATATGTCGAGGCACTTAACCACTAGGCTATTGGCGCCGACATCAATGCCATTTTTAACAGGGCTTTAAATTATATATATATATATATATATATATATATATATATATATATATATATATATATATATATATATATATATATATATATATATATATATATATTAAATTGAATGTTATTTAATTGTCGCTATGATGGACACACGCCCTGGCCCCTTGCTTAAGCTCTACTTTCGATTAATCGTTTGCCAAACCTGTGGATTAATCAAAACGAAGAATGGTTGGAAATGGCCATCCCTAAAACCAATCAGAGTCTCATCTCCCATTCCCTTTAAAGAGCCCCTATTATACATGGTCATATTTTGGTTATGAGGGTCTCCAACAACAGTCTAATATGCATGTAAGGTCAAAAAACACTTTCATGGTCCTATAATCTGCATTTATTTTTACCTAATTATCCCAGCGACTCCCACATCATTCAGCGATTCATTTATTCCCAAACCCCTCCTCAGCGCGAAGCTAATCTGTGCTGATTGGACCGATGACAGCCTGCTGCGATTGGTCAACACTGACAGTCTTCAGCACGAGACAGAGTGAAATGCCCAGCAGCTAATCAACAATATAAAAGTAGTCACAGTGTATATACGCTTCATAGTTTGAGGCATGAATTTTGGCTGCCAGTGGGTGAATGCAAGTACAGACAATGGACTTGAAAAAACAGACGACTAACTATTTTATTGAGCAAAAACTCCAAGAACTGGCGAGGAGATCTCCTAGCCAGTCACAGTCTACCTGCTCTTTTCACACACACACACACACACACACACACACACACACACACACATTACCCTCCTCCTCAGAGGGCACAACACACACACACATTACCTTCCTTCTCCTCAGAAGACACAACACACACATTACCCTCACCTTTCGCCTAGAGCGCCAGTAGTTCAGCTTGCTGGGTACAATTTAGACACCTCACCTCGAACCTGAGCTGAAATATTTTGAAACTTGACCGTTGCATGTGTTTAGGAACAGCTGTCGCATGTACTTACACTTGTGAAATGGAGGAAAAAAACTGATCCATGATGCACTGATCCATGTTCTGACAGTCTTCACTGATCCTTCCTTTAACAAACGGCCGATGAAGTCTTCTTTGTAAGCATGTAGTTTCCAGAAGCATTCGAACTGCTCAAGGCTAGGCTATATTGCTGTGGTTTCCTTTTGGGTAGACTTTCAATAATATCCATCTGCACAGCGTAACTTCATTCGACGAGTGTTTGTGTGTGTGCGTGTGTGTGTGTGTGTGTGGCTTTTTTTTGTGTGTTAGTGGGCGGGGCCACAGGTTTCAAATGTCCCGGGTTTGCGCGTGCAACTAGTTTCGTAGTCGCATCATTACGAAACACCTAATGACAAACTTTGGAATAATCTGCCTCCCTACGTTAGGCAGGCTGCAACCCTTTCTGTTTTTAAATCAAGTCTTAAAACCCATTTTTACTCTTTGGCTTTTAATACCATATGAGAGTCATTGTCTGTTGAATGTGTCCTTTGTTTTAAATGGTGTATGTGTGTACAGCACTTTGGTAAGTACTTCTTGTTTTTAATAAGCGCTTTATAAATAAACTTTGACTTGACTTGACTTGAATGACTCGTTATCAAGACGACTCGTTTGAAGCACTAGGGGTCGACTATTTTATAGATGAATCAATAGTTTTAAAGGGCACCTATGGTGAAAAATCTACTTTTCAAGCTGTTTCGACAGACATATGTGCATGTGTGGTGTATAGACCGTCATATTGGGGTGATATAAACACACCCAGTCCTTTTTTTTTCAATTTAGCTACATAAAACGGTGGACCAATTGGAGCGGTTTTCAGATCTACCGCAACGTTACATAGGAGTGCGGTCCCCCCGCCCACCAATATTGATTGACAGATGCAGGTATTAACATGTCCCAGTAGTCACATGTATAATCATATCAACAAGACCAGACGTGTGCAAAGCAACTGGGAATAAAAGGTCTGTTCAGTTCGCTAGGATCATCAATCATCATCAAATGTGATCAAGAGCAAGTTTTACAAGTTTAAAATGTTTTAAAACAATGCATGTGTGTAATGAATTACAGCGATTTAGCTTAGCTTTACTTCATCAGCACAGCCGCGTGTCAGAACAATTATAAAGGAAGACGCTTCAATCCCGGTTTGTGGACGTTGAATCAGGTTTATTTTGTTCATTAACATAACAGATATTCATACAGCAGTGGAGATTGACCTGTATCCTGTCACATTTGCGTGCAAAAAGAGTGCAAAGCTAAACGGGTGCTCTGTCTGTCTGGATAAGTCTGTGTGTGTGTGTGCGCGCGTGTATATGTGTGTGTGTGCGCGTGAACTTTGTGTGACTCATCGATGCAACTGCACAACAAATACTCATTTGTAAAGTTCTTACTGTAGTATTTCTCACAAACGCTTCGTGAGATCTGCTTCCTTTAAGTCTGTCTGTTGTCTGACGCAGCCGAGGGAGGAGATTAAGGCACGCAGAAAGGCACGTAGAAACGGTGGGCGGGGAGGACTAGCCTTAAAGGAGCAGTACACCAAAACCGCCACCCAGTGCACAAATGTATAAATAGGAATTTAATATAAGGTATAATAAAAAATCTGATGGGTGTTTTGAGCTGAAACTGTCACATCCTGGAGACGCAAAACACTTATATTAAATCTGAAAAAAGGGCTAACCTAGGTGCCCTTTAAACACTGTACACTTACAGATTTAAGCCTTAGCTGGATATTTAACTTCACTTAGAGCTATATGTTACACACTACATGGAAGGGCATTTTCAAAAACCCATAATATGGGCTCTTTAAGAGTCAGTTGCGTCTCTTCATTGCGCATTTGCTATTTACATGGCGGACTTTGCTAGTGGAAAAAAATAAACACTTCAAAACAGTTAAGAAAACAGTTAAACAGACCATTTGCAGCAAGTGGATAATGAGCCTAATCCATTCAGCCTTTACTTTCACTCTTTCGTGGATAATAAAATGGTGTTGTACGCTCTCCACTGAAGACATTCATTCGCCTACATAATTATGTTTAAGTGCAAAGATTTGTTTCAAAACTATTTCTAAATTCAGTTGTAATTTCCAGCAAACAGCTGTAGAAATCTAAGCTTGTTTTTAATGAAACAAATATAAATATGCATATAATAAATAATACTAATGATAATAATAACATAATACAAAAGCAAGTTGTCATGAATAAACTGAAAAAAGCCCCAGAGGTGAAGAAGGCATGGAGGTACTGGTTTTCATATTGAAAGAAAATAATAATTTTTGTAACATTTTAATCTTTTAATTCTTTTTCATATTTAAAGATATTTCGGTATTGCTCTACATCCTGAATGTATTAGGCAATGTTTAAGCGAGGTGCACAACTGACACGGTCCTTAATGCGCCATAACACGCCTCCTTTTTAGACCAGAACGCCTATGGGCGCACATATGAGCGCAAATGCATTTGCTATTTAAACAGCGTGGTGCAAGACGTCAAAAAGACACTTGCGTCGAGCTGAAACTAGCAAATAACAGTTGCGTAGCGCCTTGCACCGTATTGAGCTGGGTTTATGATAGGGCTTTTAGAGTTTAAAGTCACTGAAATTGCAGTAAAGATCATTCTGAATGTTGACATATAGTATTTAACATTTAAAATCTAATTTAGTCCCAGATTACCACTTCATTAATTTACACATTGTTTTTCCAGTTATTACATTCTATCATGTACTTGTTTTAGTGTCAGCCTTAAATTTTGGGTTGACCGAGACTGAAACAGCGTGAGTGTCATATAGGTCCATAAATGCTCGAACCCCGCCAATCGCCAATTGCAGCTATGTTTAATATTAAATTGCTTTTATTTGTTATCACATTTTCCTTAAATCAAAAAGGTAAATGTCTGCATCAGCGACAGCACATTATGATTGTCAGGTGAAGCAGATCTAATGTTTAGTTTGCATTTAATGTTTTTTTATTTGTGTTGCTAAACAAAGTTTACTCAAAAAATTTTACTCAAAAACTTTAATTTCCTTTTGCCTAAAGAAAGAAATTGATGTCTTGCATGACAAAGGAGTGATACAGTTTTCAAAAACGTTTTCATTATGAAATTGAATTTAAAAAAAGGTTTGTTGATATAAAAATAAATTAAAGTGTATTTCTTTTCTATTGTATTTGTTTTCATGTGTGTGTGTTTTATGTGTTCCCACAGGGCCATGTTTATGAGTGGGCTTAGTGAGAGCAAACAGACACATGTTCATCTTAGAAATGTTGACCCCATCACGCTGCAGACCATCATAACTTATGCCTACACTGGCAACTTAGTAATCAACGACAGCACTGTGGAACCTCTCTATGAGACTGCCTGTTTTCTTCAGGTTAGAAAGATATGCATACACACTTCCAAAGCATAACATGCTGAAAGTTGTTCTTAATGTGTCCATCCATCTTTTGAAAAGTGGGCTGGTTATATAATTACAATTATATACAATAGAGTTATGACATACTTGTGTGCTTATTTCTGTCTTTGCTTATTTTCATTGTCTTTCTCTCAGGTGGAGGATGTCTTACTGCAGTGTCGAGAGTACTTGGTCAAGAAAATCACAGCTGAAAACTGTGTGCGCATGCTAAGCATTGGCGATCTGTTCAGCTGCACTGAATTAAAGCAAAGTGCTAAACGCATGGTAGAGCACAAATTTCCTGTTGTCTACCGACAAGAGGCTTTTCTTCAACTCTCACATGAGCTCCTACTGGACCTCCTGAGCAGTGATAATTTAAATGTGGAGAAAGAGGAAACCGTACGTGAGGCAGCCATGCTGTGGCTGGAATACAACATGGAAGGACGTTCTCAGTATCTCTCCTCTGTCCTTAGCCAGATTCGAATTGATGCACTTTCAGAGGTGACCCAACGTGCCTGGTTCCAAGGTCTTCCACCGAATGACAAATCAGTGGTAGTGCAGGGCCTATACAAGTCTATGCCAAAGTTTTTTAAGCCCCGGCTGGGCATGACCAAGGAAGAAATGCTGATATTTGTAGAGGCTGAACCACCAACTGAAAGCCATCCGGTTGTGATAGGTCCACGTCACACGGTTGTCTGTTATAGTCCCCAAGCAGAGAAGGTCCATAAACTGTGTAGCCTACCTGGAGACTTGCAGAAAGTTGGAACATTGGTCACCCCTGACAATGATGTTTTTATTGCCGGTGGACAGATACCACTGAAGAGCACTCTAGCTACCCATGGCAGCAAAAGTGGCAAGCTGCAGGCTGCTTACTGCTCGGTGGACAGCTTCTACTGGCTCGATGCCCAGCAAAATGCTTGGGTGGCCAAAACGCCCATGCTTCATGCTCGCACTAAGCCATCGCTGGTATATTGCCAGGGTTTCATCTACGCTATTGGTGGTGATAATGTGGGAGGCGAGTTGAATAAACGCACAGTCGAGCGATACGATTGTGAGCGAGACGAGTGGAGCTTGACCAGCCCTCTTCCCTGTGCATGGAGTTGGAGCACAGCAGTAACTGCCCGGGACTGCATCTACATCATGACACATGACCTCATGTACTGTTACTTTCCTCGAGCTGACACTTGGGTGGAAATGGCCATGCGGCAGACAAGTCGATGCTTTGCTTCTGCAGCGGCGTTAGGAGACCTCATCTTCTATATCGGTGGTCTACATGTGGTGGGCAACTCGGGTTTGCGTTTGCCAACTAGCACTATTGATGGCTCCTCCATTACAGTAGAAATATATGATGTCAACAAAAATGAATGGCGCCTAGCTGCCAACATCCCAGCCAAGCGCTACTCTGACCCCTGTGTGCGTGCTGTGGTGCTACAGAATACGCTATGCATTTTTATACGAGAGACACACTTAAATGAGCGAGCAAAGTATGCTCTGTATCAGTACGACCTTGAACTCGATTGCTGGTCCTTGCGGCAGCCCGTGTCGGAGCGTGTTCTTTGGGACCTTGGCAAAGACTTCCGCTGTGCCATAGGAAAATTATACCCATCCTGCCTTGACGAGTCACCCTGGAAGCCACCCACTTACCTCTTCTCCCCTGACGGAGCTGAGGAGTTTGAGGTGGATGAGGACATGGTGTCACTGGCTCATGTATAGTTAATGGCATCATATTTGAAACTAACCTGTAATTTCCACTCTTCTGGATTAATGCTCTCTGTTTATAGGAAAGGTAAATGAGCTGGTGGACGGTCTTCCCTTAAATGCCTAGCGTGCTTATGGAAATAAAATGTTTAATTGTAAAATGAAATGTTTGATTCAAACTGTTTTCATCTCTTTTATCGAGTTTGAGAACATGAATATTTCATTTCTGTTATCATGTACTGTTTTGGCATTCTATTTTAACAATGATAATTGATGATGATGTGATTAAATCTTTTTTGGTTGAAAATGGCACTGTACACTCAGACTCCTTAAATGTTTCAGTGTTCTTTTGTCTGGTTGATTTTCTAGATATGAAAGGCAAATTTTATTTTATCAAAATGTCAGCAGGATACAGGAAGCTTAAAGGAGTTATGTTTTTGGTGTTTCATTGTTTTGTTTTACTGCTGCTTTGGTCACTTGCTTAATGTTGTCATTTTGAATCTGTGTCTCCATACTTCATGTTCTCTCTGGACCACTCGATCTGACATTTTGACCTATCAAATGCTTCCTACTCCGTTGAGTTTTCACAATACAATATCGTCACCACTATTATTATTATAACACCACAGTATTATTATGATTTTAATTGATAAGCTGGGTATTGCATAATTAAGCCCAAATGCTCACATTAATTCTGTCTGTGTGAACAGAATTCCAAGATTTGTATTCCCAAAAGGGATTTTTGTCTTTGCCCATGGTTAACTGTAAATGAGGTGATTTTTGCCATCAATAATAATACAAGTCATATTTTTTTGAAAATAGTGAGCATTGTTTAGCAAAAAAAATAAATAAATTGGTTTATTTTCCTCTTTTGATTTAAACAGAATGAAAATCAGGAGTCATTTACAACTTAAGTTGGCCAAGCTGATCTGGCTTGGAAAAGAAAAGTTTTTGTTAAAAAAATAAATAAATAAAAATAATTCTGTACCAGCAGGAATTGAAGATGGAGGAGTGAATGAACAGCACTCTCTCAGTTTTTCATACCCAGTTGAAGTGCCCCTTGAGCAAGGCACCTAACCTCCAGGCACCTGCTCTCCTATGGTAAAAGCAATAGCTACCCACTAGAACCAAGGTAAAACCATACCTGACAAGGCTCATTTCAGTAGGACTTACTGCTCATACGTATTCATAAAAAAAGTAACTTGTGTTTCTCTTTAATTATAATATACATTTTGTATACATTTCATGGAAACGTCCTGTCTTGAAGAGGATATCCTATGGTTTTAACCATTTACTGCAGATAATCAACAACATCTGTTGATTGTGTTTACCATTGTGTGGTCAGTAATAGTGACATCTTTTCAATTAATAACTATCATTTGAAATTAAATGGTGAAATAAGGAGTTCAGTTGAATTTTATGTTTACTGAATTTTTCATCACTACAAAAAACACAAGACACTATCAAATACGAATTACAAAATACTATGTTGTATTTGAAAAACTTGTATCGTAAATACTTCCTATCCCTGAGTATACAGACCTTTATTAATTTTGGTTATATCGCATTTTTTTGTGCGTAAAAAATGTGATGAAAACAAACATCAATATTGAAAAAAAAAAAAAAAAATTATGTTTATGAGACGAGTCGAACTTGGCATTTCCAATTCTGCTTTCCTGTTTTGACCAAAAAAATGAGCATACCAATTATACGTAGGTACACAGACTGATACCACATCCTGATTTTACAACGTTGTAAAACAAATTAAGAAGCAAAACTAACACTTGAACATACCAGAGATTTATTAGATGTAATTTCATTATTTTTATTGACATGGCGGAGAGATTTTGCCACCAATGAACAATCATCAAATCAAAAAAGTCTCTTCAAGTACAGGAATTACCTTAATTACAGGTGGAAACACAGTGCTGTTTTACGAAATATTACAATGTTAAAGGCAAAATGTTAACACACATCTTCCTAGAAAGCAACAAAATCATTTTGCAATACAACATGGACATAAGACTCTTGTTCCTAACACTGGAACTACTCTGAAGATGCCAATTATACAGTGGGACCTTAATTTGTAATTACATTTTTGTGTTACAGGATCCCATAGTCTGATTAATAACCACAATATTTGGTAACACTTAATTTTGATGGTCCATTTGAGTATTAGTAGACTGTCTGCTTAACATCTGTTGATACTGCTCCTTCAACAGACATTCATCTTACTATAAGCAACTTTGCAAGTACATGTCAACTTACACTAACTCTAACCCCAACCAGTCTATGTATAATCTAATGAGAATTTGTTGGCATGTAGATGCAATTTAACCTAAATTCAACAAACGGACTACCAAAATAAAGAGTGACCCAATATTTTTCTTTATATGCCAGTAGATATATATCCTGTTTGTATAGGGGAAAATACATATAAAATATTTGGTAATCTCAGAATCTCAGAAAATACATTTGTCATTTACAAGGGTGAGAAAACCATTAACAATGCATGTAAACTGTTACAGGAACCAAAAAATACTTACATTATTCCAGTATATATAAACGTTAAACTTCTACATTAAGTACTAAACCTAAAATTACTATTATAAATGTTTTTCTCATTCTCTATAAAATACATTTTCATACAATACAACAACAGAGAGCTGTGCAATGTCAGAAGCAGTTTTTTCTTCAGTATTAAGTACAGTAGTAAATATCAGTCTGAAGACTGCTGAGATGCAGTGACTGCTGCGGTCGGCTGAGCCAGCATGGAGAACCAGGATGACATGGCTGATTTAGCAACAGTCAAAGCTCCACCTACCGACTGACCTTTAAAAAGAATAATAGAGTAAAAACACATTGTGCGCAAAGTAATCTTTTAACCAATAACGGCTTTAAATGATAATAAATAACACAAAAACTGACAAGTTCTAAGAATCAAAATTTATATGGTTTCAATAAAGTCCACAAAGCAAGTCCACAATTTCAGTCTGCACTTACATACTTTAAACCATAATATCATGACAAGGTTAAACTTAAAAGCTTAGAAATTTTAGTTTTCATATTTGGGTGATATATTACTAATAAATTAAAGTACTTTATTAATTTGCAAAAAGATTATATTGAAGTGTAACGTGAGTTCAGGTCAATTTTTATAGACAGAAAGCATCTAAGTATAAAATCATGAAAGACTGGCAGAAATCTATTTAAATGAAATCTATTTAAGCAAATGTTGTATTATGAACTGTTTTCACTGCAGCAACATTTTGACAAATCTAATCCTTACAAATTGACCAAGCTGTGCCCAAAGTATTCAAAATTTCCAACAATTTAAGTTAAACTTGTTAAGAATCTCATTATGATTCTGAAGTCAGATCTGAGTTTCAGTAGTCATGTCAAAGCAGTACATAAATCAGCATACTATGATCTCAAAAACATTGTAAGAATTAGATGCTTTGTTTCCAGTGAGAACTTTGAAAAACCTGTTCATGTTTTTATCACAAGCAGGGTGGATTACTGTAATGGACTCCTCACTGGCCTTCCCCAAAAGACAGTCAGACAGTTTTAGCTCATCGTGAATACCATAACCAGAAAATCAGAGCACATCAAACCTGTCTTTAGGTCTTTACCTCAATACATTACAGACTTGCTCACTGAATACAAACCCAGCAGATCACTTAGATCATTAAGATCAAGTAAATTAGAAATTCCAAGAGTTCAGTCAAAGCAGGGTGAATCCGCCTTCAGCTACTATGCCCTGTGCTGCTGGAATCAGCTTCCATAAATGATTAGACGTGCTCCAACATTAGCCATTACCATAGTGTATGAAATGTGCTACATAAATAAACTTGCCTTGCCTTTTCTTTGCCTAAACATAATACACTGGATGTGAGATGCTCAATTAAAGGCAAAATTATTAACTGCATTTCAATTCACTTGTACCACATGTCTTTGGACTTGGGGAAAACGGAGCACCCTGAGGAAACCCACGCAAACACGAGGAGAACATGCAAACTCCACACAGATATACCAACTGGCTCAGCCAAGGCTCGTACCAGCGACCTTCTTGCTATGAGGCAACAGCGTGACTGTACATGGACCGCTTAAATAATTGTATGTATGGGAATGGCCTGGTACACATATTCCATTGGCCCTTTTCATACAAAGTCAAAGAATATTGGTCTCCTAAGCAGAATCCCCCAATCTGTTGGTCAGTTAAGTAACATCTCCATTCCCTCCTTCAGGGAACGATGATTACATAAATAGCAGAGCTGTTCTCTTTAGTTTTACCTTTGCAGATTATTGATATTTTGGCTTTCAGCAGTGACATTTACATTACACTGAACTGAACTAAACTCAACTTCAATTTTGACATATGAACTGAAGTTATAAGAACTTCATCAATGTTAAGCAATGTTGAAAATTTTCTACATTGTAAAAAGTGCTATAAAATTAATTTAATTGAACTACTGCTAATAGAAGTAGTAGTAATGAAGTGATCCTATTTATTTATATTGAACATCTGCAGAAGACAGCTTTGCACAAAGTGTTCACCAATTTGATAAAAACAATGTTTCTGTTACTAATAAACAGCACATTTTTATCGATTCTTTCTTATAGCACTTTCTTAGTGTTTGAGGAGGGAATAATGGAAGGAAGATTTCTATATCTTATTAAAATTATTTAGGCAGTGGATTCCAGACTGGTGTGAAAAATATGAAAGCATTATATTTTGATGCAACAAGCAAATATTTTTATTTTTTATATGGCACATACTACACGCATAATCAAGAGATGTGTATTGCATTAATATATTGTTTCTTACCGACAGCCTTTCCTGTTTGCACAACACTTCTGCTCGTTGTCATCACAGCATTCCCAATCTTCTTCCCGCGCTCGCTGTTCTGCATTGAACTAAAATATCAGGAAAGCCATCATTAAAATATTAATAATAATAATAATAATAATAATAATAATAATTAACCCCTCTCAGAGACCATTCTGTCATATGTGGAAGTACACTAATGAGCAAGATGTACCTGACATAAACTTTTTAAGCCCTTCAGCTTTTCTGCTCTTCTCACAGAATGAGCTATCAAACTTTTATTAGACCGCCATAACTTTTACTGTACCTACTGAAAAAGAGATGCTCTTCCTCACTTGTCTCTTTTCCAATTAAATGTCTAAAGATTCTCTAATGGAGAGATATTTACTTGATAAGCACATTGCAAAAGATAAAAAATCTTGTTTTTTTTTGTGAATTATTATTATTTTTTAATAAGATACAATATCTGCCAGTTGGAACTTTCAGAGCAGCAGAACTTTTTCTGTAACCTTCTCCAGCCTTGTGCCTCGAGGTCTACAGACAATTCCTTTGTCTTCAGGCTTGAGTTGTGCTTTGACATGCACAGTCAACCCTGGGACCTTATATATACAGGCCTTTTCCAGTTATGTTTAATCAACTGAATTTACCACAAGTAACATCCAATTAAGCTGCTCAAACATCTTAAGAATGATCAGTGGAAACAGAATGTACCTGAGCCCCATTTAGAGCTTCATGGCAAAGGCTGTGAATACATTTGCAACAATTAAAAAACAATCTTTGCTGTGTTCACATTGTGATTATGGGGTATTGTGTGTAGAATTTTGAGGAAATAAATAAAGTTAATTTATTTTAGAATAAGGCTGTAACAAAAAAAAATGTGGAAAAAGTAAAGCGCTATGAATACTTTCCGAATGCACTGTAACTTACATTTGTCAGAGGCATTTGTTGTACCTTCTACTCTGACAAGTTTTCAAGCTTTTACTGCTTTGCTGACACTTATTTGATGTGACCTCTAAAAATATCAATGAGAAAATACCCTAGTATGTTTAAAATTAACCTTAAGCATTTTAAATATTTGAAATGACTGCAGTATTTACTAAAAGTTAAAATTTTTGTCAAATGTTTTGTCAAATTTGTCCTACATAATATTATTACTAAATAAACTAAATGTTCTATTAAATAAATATAAATAACATTAAAATACAAAAATTTAGTCAGCAAATATGTTAAACAAATTTATTGAAGTATGGTACACTTACTGCGACAAGCGAATCTTCACATCAGCCACACTGTATTGACCCTGGAATGGATGTCTATGAACAGAGTCAATGGTTTGAAGTCAAATCATTTGCTAAAAAAAAATGTAACATGCAACTAAACAACCCATGCGATAAACTGTGACAACTTAAAATGTATATTGCCAGAAAATATGAAATTTGCTTAGAGGGGCAAGTGAAAGATGAAAACAAACAGATTTACTTGAGTAAGTTTGTAAACATATACTACATTCATGTTCACACAAGGTCTACTGAAAGTCCAGGAAGTTCAGCAGTTCAAAGAAATCAACCTACCATGGGGATGTTTGCAGCAACAACACTTTCAGTTCAAAATCATTTAGATATTTCAACAATTGACAAACAAAAATGGGAATATTATTATCTATGAACTTTTTTCATTCATGTTGACAATTTTGTCATAAAAAGTATACAGTAATACATGTATACAGTATACATGTAAGAAGTATACAGTAAGAAAAATGCTAGTATTCTATTCTGATTTGTCTGATATGTGTTTGACATACCCAGGTGTGATCTCGGCCATGGCTGGATACTTGTTACTGATCCACATTTTGTAGTTGTGTGTCATTTTCCAAGCAGATGTGAATACAACTCCATAATCTGCCAACAGCCGCTCATGATCTAACAAGAAAATAAATAAATAAATGTAGAAAAAACAAAAAAAAAAAATATCTAACAGAAATACAAATAAAAGCTTGGGCAGACCACAACATGACAATACATAGAACTGGAGCAATGTCTGTTTATTTGGTAGCAACCTTGTTATGGAAAATAAGCAACGAATTCCTGACTGAGGTAAAAAATAGTGTTACTGTGCTGCTACTATAAGACAACTGTTATGGTTTAAATGATTTTGTAGCTTAGCAGACTCTAATTTTACACAAATTAATATTATTAATTACAGGATACGAGCATGTAAGCGGTGTTGCACCTTGTTGTAGAGCAGAAGATAACAGCGAGTGCACATACAGGCCAAACTGTGCCCGTATCCACTCATCTCCACCCTCCCAGCCTGTCCCATCCAGAAACACATCCTCTTTGTTTTCAGTGACATGTTTCACAAGATAATCAGCAAATCTCAGATCTGCTGTGCTTAAATTTAGCATTTTGCGCAGTTCTGGGTCATGGATCAAAATTTGGGTTTCATCCACCTGCACACAAGCAAATAGAAAACAACTCATATTAAACAGCTGAAGAATAGCCTCTCCACCTGTTTTGTGAGAACACAGTTGCAAAAACACTTATCTATTCAGGAGTTACAATCTTATTACAAACCAAAAAAATCGTATTGGTCTTGTTTCAAGAATACACTATGCAAGAACAGATTGCATAAGATTATTATGATTTTTTTATTTTTCCTTACTTAGTAAATTTACCTACAGATGTAGCTTATACACAGTCAATACAAAAAAGAGCAACCTTCTATTTTTAGAACTTTATTTTATTAAAAAAGGCACAATATATAAAAAAAATAAATAAAATGCAATAAGATAAACAGCGTTTTCCTGAACAAGGGAGTTTCAAAATATTGTTGCAGTTTTTTTTTTAATGAATACCTTTTAAAAAAGCAGTTTATTACTGGAGAATTTGCATTAATGGATGTGATATTTAGAAAGTAAAAGTAAAATATTGATAAAATATAATGCATTCTCAGCATTATTGTCTGCATCAATAAAACTAAATAACATAATTTTCCAAAATAAAGAAAAATTGTAATATATAAACTCAATCACATTTATGCAAAAGTTACCCCAAAATATTTTTGTGTAGGTACAGTAGCAAAAGTTGTTTGAGTGGCAAAAGCCAAACTTTTCTCCAGCTTGAAATGTCTGTAAAATTGTTAAAATAAGCAATAACATAATTTTGAGACAACTTCTTTCCGAAACAGTGCACGGATTAATTTGTTACATGAATTTGGAACTAGACAAGCTGCATTTTCAAATGGATTACAAAGTAGTGCTATGGCACATTAAGTTCTGTTCAAGCCTTTAAACAGTATAATGACTCCCGCAGGAACGGCATCAAAGGCAATGGCGAATTCCTTTGGTGAGACAGGATAGCAATATGATGGCAAAAGACCGTTTTCATTAAAGATAATTTAATGAAAATAATTTTATTATAATACCAATTCTGAAGAAACAAGGATTTATTTTTATAGAGTTCCAAATAAAGAATGAGTGCGGAAAAATAACTGTTTATAAATAAGAGATTAAGCAAGAAACATATGCTTGTGAAATGCAGAGTTTTGTGGGTAACTTTTCAATATTATAATTACATAGGAAGAGAAAGTTTAAGCCACCCAGCTGTGAAAAAAAATATAATTAGGGATATAATTCCAAATTGATGTGGGTCACTTTAAAACTTGTTCCATCCAATTGACTTTAAGGGTGCAATTTAAAGTATAACATTTTAGTAAGTGACAATTTAGTAAGTGTTCACAGTCAGTGTATATTTTAATCATTGGACTTCCATTTTAGAAACAGATATTGAAAAACAAGCTGTTTTTTCGAATTTTGTTTTAAATGTCAAATACAAAAATTTAAATATGAGGCGTTTTTCTTTTTCATGGTGAAAAATGGACAAGTAATATTTTAAAATGATTTGATTTTCATTTTTATTTCGAATAACAAAAAATAAAATCCCCAGAAAACAAAAACAAATTAAGGCTTGTTTTTTTATACCAACTCATTTACAGAGATACAGTGCTGTCACACACAAGCTAGCATACAATAGGCTGATAAAAATGAGGATGTTAATTGTTCTGGTCCTAAAGTGTATAACATACTGTAAAACAGAGCAATATTTGAATGTTAATTTAGAGTCAGACGTAACCTTAATATTAATCTTAAGTTTATGTGTTGTATTGTGATTTGCACATTGCTTTTTTTAATCAAAAGAAATGAGCAAAATTTTGCTTCCCTTCTTTAAGCCACTTCTTTCTAGAGCGAGTGAATGCACCCTCAGCTTTTTTTTATATATATATATCTCATGTAATTAGTTCTGTATTTCTATTAGATTGAGTTGATCATCTTCTGTTAAATTATCCATCTCCTTTTCCTTAATGGAGTAAATGCTATGGTATCCTCTTCCTTAGCCATTCTAGCCCATGCACACATATTTGCCAAATGATCTTAAGTATTTTGCAGATTCGTATTTAAACACTTCAAAGATTGTTCTAAAGTTGCTTTCCTTAAAAATATTAAAGCAAATAATTAATTTCTATAATAACTTGTTTGTTCTTTAAGCACAAGCTTCTAATCTGATGCTATCCTATTTACTATTTCAGACCTACAAATATTAATCTGTATTGCTATTGCATTATGATCTATCAGCAGGGTGGGATAAGTATAGATATGGCCATTTGGTTTAGGTCCTTAATAAATTACTAAGATCTTTACTGGGCCAATTAAACCCTGGATCATCAGGAAATGTTTGCCTCCAAGTATTCTATCAGTTCATATTTATCCATTAATAGTTTTAATTTTGCAGTCACCGAGAAATCTTTGAAAGGTGGAAAACAATGATTTCAATTATTATAAGTGATATTAAAACCTCCTCCAATTATGATATGCACATTTTAGTCCACCCATGTTTAATGCAATTTTCTTATAAATCAAGCAACTGGACATTCTGTGCATTGGAGTAAATATTAATAATCAAAAACGTTATGTTAACAATAGATATTATACGAATGAGAAAGTGGTCATTATCACCTTCTGAGTACAAAATGTTGCCTTTAAAACATTTTAGTGCAGTCATAATAGCAGCAGAAAGCTCTGAACAGTTGGAATACTATACATTATTCCCCCATTGGGACAGCTAAAAATTAAGAGTGTTTCAGGTACGGTGCGTGATTCTTAGAAAACAAAAATCATTTTTTAAATTGTTCCACAAACAAGACCAGTGCTTTACGTTTGAAATTGAACTGCAATCCCCTAGAATTTACAGATATTATAGAAAAAGACAAACGGACAACTTGAAAAATTAAGAATATCGAAATGAATGTCACTTGAGCAAAAATATGTTCATTCAAGGGCCAAACGAATCACCTTATCGCAAATAGAGAACAGTAAAGTCAATAAGAAACATAAAATAATTAAATAAAAATTTTAAAAAATGAACAAAAAAAAAAAAAGTCTTTAAAAGTACAATCACTGCCTGTGCATGAAGTAGAAACATAAAGAAAGACAAATGATAAGCGGCAACGAGTTCAAGTCATTTTATCTCCGTTGGATCCTCAAGGCATCCTCAATCTGATAAAGACAAAGCTCAATGCCCCAAATGAAAACTCGCACCCAGAAGAAAAAGGCTGATTTGCCCTCGTTTCGCACCTTTCGAACTGTAAGCCAAAAATTGGCTCTAGTTTCTTTGACGGATTGAGGAAGATCTTCAGCAAACCTCTGGTGTTTTTCTTGTAGGAACGAGTTGTTCTTCACTGCAGCCCACAGAGCATCCCGATGTGTTCTCATCAGAAATCAAAGTAAGATCCCTCCTGGTCAAGCGACTCCCAGCTTTCTCATTCCCAGATGGTGTACGACGTCGATCACCTCCATTAACTTACTTTGTTTTTGAGGCAGAATGGTCCAATTTTTATGGTTTCAGTTTTAACATCTTCAACTGATTCCAGTACCCCAGTAACTCTCCACTTTTTCAATCTGTGTCTTTGCATCCTTTATTTCTTTATATGCAAAATCAATTGTCAACTTAAAGCTTTCTAGTTTCATGGAGTTTTCCACCTCTGCTGGATGTGATGGAAATTCCTCTTTTGAAAGCATCAGAGACAACTGACCGACTGTGTTAGAATAGTCATGGCAGTTAGACATGAGGGGATTGCCTAAACCTGTCACAGCTGCTTGTTTGATAGCCTTCATCCTTCTCTTCTTTTCCTGTGACGACATGTGGATGATAGACGACTTAATAATAACAGTTAGACTCTGCCCAGGTTCTTTATTGTGTTTGTCCCAATATTATAGTTTTGGTGGTCCAAGTATTCAGTCAGGTGGCCATCTTGGCCCCTATCAGTGACAACCAATTAAAAACATCTCAACTTTTCAGAATGCTGCAAACGCACAGCAAGTCACGTGACAAGAACGGACTAGAACTGACAAAAACTGCTTCATACATTGTATGGAATATGCACATTTTGGTAGACTAATTACCTCAGACAAACACAGAACACCCAAACACTGCTGTGTTTTCTCCATAAATAAAACTTAAATATATATGCAGGGGGCGACGCAGTGGCGCAGTAGGTAGTGCTTTCACCTCACAGCATAAAGGTCACTGGTTCGAGCCTCGGCTGGGTCAGTTGGCGTTTCTGTGTGGAGTTTGCATGTTCTCCATGCGTGGGTTTCCTCCGGGTGCTCCAGTTTCCCCCACTGTCCAAAGACATGCGGTACAGGTGAATTGGGTAGGCTAAATTGTCCATAGTGTATGTGTGTGTAAGGATGTTTCCCAGAGGTGGGTTGTGGCTGGAAGGGCATCCACTGTGTAAAAAACGTGCTGGATAAGTTGGCTGTTCATTCCGCTGTGGTGACCCCGGATTAATAAAGGGACTAAGCCGAAAACAAAATAAATGAATTAATATATATCCAGGATAGCTTCCATACCGAATAAACTGATTGAAATGAGCTTATCTACAAACAAATCTTGATTAGATGGGAAATGACAGACAGGGCCAGACAGAAACTGCAGACATGTTTGCATATTCTGCACATAATTTATATCTACATTTATACATGCATTTCTATGCAGAATGTATATTACTGAAATTAATATAAAAACTGAATAAATATATATTTACACACATCTACATAAGTAAAGCAATAGATTGAATAACATCCTCAAAAATCTGTGGATTTTTGCACATGCACATTTTGTCGGGACCTATTTACAGACAACTTTGTTATATTAGAATGGTCATTAAGGCAACATAATCAAAAGTAAAGCCTTTAAAAATATTACATTCGTGGAGGGTCTGTTCCTATAACATGGACATCTCTAGTAATGTCTAATTTACAGACAAATCATTTTATTTCAATCAGATTAGTCACAGTAGTTCAGTCACTGCCCACCAATGGAGTAGAAGAGTAGAATTAATGGAAAAACATCTTCAATTACTCTTTTTTTATACTACTTTACAGCTTCAGGAGACTATTATAAGCCATTTTAGGATTAGCTCACATCAATATAAAATCCAGTCATTTTTACTCACACTTAAATTTGCTCACTTCAGCTAATTCTATTTCAGGAGTCACCACAATGGATCTGTCCATCATATAAAAACATTGCGTCTCTTCAGAAGACCTGAATCTTTTTTGCATATGGATTTATTTTTGCTCTCTTTATGAATGGTTTAAAACATCAGACTACTTTAGATAAATAGACAATCAGGGCGAAGCAGTGGTGCAGTAGTGCTGTCGCCTCACAGTAAGAGGGTCTCTGGTTCGAGCCTCGGCTGGGTCAGTTGGCATTTCTGTGTGGAGTTTGCATGTTCTCCCTGCATTTGCATGGGTTTCCTCCGGGTGCTCCGGTTTCTCCCAAAGACATGCGGTACAGGTGAATTGGGAAGGCTAAATTGTCCATAGTGTATGAGCGTGTATGGATGTTTCCCAAAGATGTGTTGCAGCTGGAAGGGCATGCGCTGCATAAAACATATGCTGGATAAGTTTGCGGTTCATTCCACTGTGGCGACCCCAGATTAATAACGGGACTAAGCCGAAAATAAAATAAATGAATGAATGAAATAGACATTCAACAGATGGACAGAAATCTCAGATTTCATAGAAGAAAGTATTAGTTCTGCAATTTAAATAAAAAAATATTAATTCATATTGATTTGAGGTGGGGGTGAATATGTGCCTAAACTGAATGTAAAAAGTAAAACGTACAGATGCATTGCAGTCATGGGAATCTGGAGGACAAATCTTCATGACTAGCATGTCACAATTCAAAGAAAAAAATGATTTCAATTTGGTGAAATATGAGCTGCACACATTCTCAAACTTTCCTGCATAAAATTCTACATGCTGGCCTGCACATTTAGGGCAATTACATAGCAAAAAGACAAAAGTTTTATAGACTCACATCTACAACAGCATCACTTAGGTGGCGCTGCTGTCGAAAGAGGATGTTAGTTGCTCCAGAAACAAAACCCCGAACATTTATGTCTGACAGCAGGTGGTGCTGTTGGAGTGCCATGTAAGGCATGCACAGGTAACCCTGGAAACACGCAAAGAGAACTGTCAAAAAAAGTGTAACTAATCAAACAAAGAAGTGTTTTGCTTTTCATCAACATATATATGCCTTTTTTTAAATATAAAAAAGTACAGTCCTTGCTAAATTAATTAAAATTTAATGATTTCCTAGTATTTAAAAACACAACTGTTCAACATAAGAAGAGTTTCTTGAGCATCAAATCAGCATTACAATGAAATCTAAAGGATCATGTGACACAGAGGACCGGAGCGATGATGCTGCAATTTATTTTAAATTGCAAGAAGAACTAACATGGTACTGTAAGTTTTGCTAGACACAAGATATTGTAAATAGTTTTTGCCTATGCTTTTTAATAATTGTTTACACTTTTGGCCAGTGGAGCTTGTTGGATCTATATGCTGTATAAGACATGTATAAATGAAAGTGTGTAAGCGAGCCTGTCTTTGGAAAGTCAAAATAGGAAATTCTTCGGCACAATAAGCAGATTCTCTGTCAGTGACATCACATTATAACATTCAATCTTAATTCTCATAAAACAATCTAATTCTTTCTTAGGCTCAGTGGATTTGTTGTTACTTTTTTTTAGGAAAAAGGCAAGTTCAGTCTACCCCTTAGATAAAAAAAAAAAATCAAATGAAGCCAATGCCATCTACATTATGCCATAAACAGATGAGAGTAATAAACTCTGAACTGTATCCTTGAGTTGTCATTACTGTCTTCCATTCATTCAATTTTTTTTAAGTCATTAAAAAACAAAATTGTACTCTGTATTTCAAGTAAATATTTTAAATGAATGTATCTGAACTGCCCATCCTTGGTCCTTAACGGAATTATTATTTTACATATTATTTTATAATTATTTTACAGTCATAATTACTTGTTATTTTGCTTTTCTGTGTATAATCAGTCTGTAAAAAATGTAAGTCTGATAACAATTTGAAGTAATTTCTAAAGTTTTTTTTAGGGCTAATACAATAATAAACTTTAAAAAATATAAATTAAAAATTCTGAATCCTTTGGTAATGCAGATGACATGCCACATTATTTATCTTCATTAATTCTCTACCGTTTTGATATTGAAAATATTAATAATAATAATAATAATATAATAATAAATAAAAAATACAGATATTTGGATTAAATGTTTTGATTACTCATTACAGTGCACTCCAGCTATCTTCTGTATGTACTACATGTTAATAACTACAACTACCATGATGCTTCAAGCCAATCAACACCCGATACAACTATGAACAATCTGGACTGATATATACACACACACAGCTGACTTTATAAACCCTTCAGTCACTCGCTCTCATTGCATAGTCTTGTTTATCTGTAAAAGTGTGAGCATTGTGCTTCCTGCCCTGTTCCTGTTGTGGTTTTTGGACTGATTTACGGTATAGGATGCCTGCCTTGTACCTGTCATCTGTTTTCTGGCTTACACTCCGTGGATTGCCCTGATATTGTTGTTTGTTCTCATTTCAACATTTGCCTGCTGACTATTCTCTTTGAATAAAGCTGTACTTGAAACTTTACATTGCTGGCAGTGCATTAATTATCGATACATTATAACTATTTGCAAATGTGACTAAGGTAATCAAAAAGTAACCAACCATAACTGTTCATATTGTTGTTATTTGGATTACTTCTTGAATTAAAAACAGCTCCAATTCAATATCTACAATTTTATTTTAACAAATATGTATTCTACAGAGTATGATATTGTTTTTTTGTGTACAAACCTTTGTAAAGATAGCGAGTGGCTGTCCATACTGGTCCTCTTGCAATCCAGATACCAGGCCTGTGGTCAGTGTTCCATGTCCTGTGGCTGACTGTGGCTGTACTGTTATTGGCAGTCCGGAATCTTTGTCAGTTATCTCTAAATGGCCTATGTCCATTTTACTTTCCTTTTCGTCCATCACATGAGGCTCCAGAGTTTCCCACTCACTCTCAGAGGTGTTCAGCAAGTTCTGTTGTTCTGCACGAGCATCAATGTAGTGTGTGTCCAAAGTAGAATTACAAGGCTTTGATTGATCTGGTTGATCATTGACATCATACCTGTGCTCATTCTCTTTTGGTATACGAGTAATATCTGTAGAAAACAAGGATAGTGATTCTTCATCTGCAGATATGACTTCTGGTGAACTGAAATCCTCTGAGATGCTCCTTCGGGTCTGATAGTGAGAGGAATCAGAGAGCCCATACTCTATCATACCTACAAAAGAATTCAAAAAGTCATTTAATAAAACTTCAAAGCAATAGGCTGCACATAGATGGCACATATTAAAGAGTTAGTTCACCCAAACATATCCATATAGAGGTAAACAAAATGCAGTATTCTCAGGTTGTTGGTGGTAAATGTAATGGCACCAAAAATGCAATGGAAGAATAATGCAGTTTCTCGCTAGAAGTTACACAAAACTTTTTTGTTTTTAAAATAAGAATATTTGTCTTACAGAAAAGCATTATTTCTCTACACACATTATCCCCTTGTTCCTGGGAAAAGTACATCTCGGTACCAAGATTTGTATTTTTAATTTACACAATTCATAGGGCAGAGGTTGAAAGAGATGTTATGCTTCTGAATGGTTCTCTGTGAAAACAATTTATTGTCAATATATAACATTTCCACCTCAATAATCTGAGCACAATCAGGCACATCCCTTTCACAATTTGGCATTTAAATCTTTGTTTGGAAAACGTAACCCTGACATGCTTGTAGTTCATTTCAGAATTGGAAATATGGATTTGAAGCAGGCCAGATGTATGTAAAATCACATTGCTACTTTTTTTTTTCAGGTTCAGAACAGATCTAAAAAATTCTTCTTAAGTAGATGTTTGTGATTAACATATTACAACAAATTCCAATGTGTTTCAGATGAGAGTTTAAAAAATGTTATTTGCTTAATTATTTACTAACTCATTCTGAATATTCTTAAAAATTATCAGCTACTTTTAAATAACTAGTTTGTCTATAATGCATTACTTTAATTAGTGATGAAAAATGTATCATTAAAGTATGAAAATACAGCCATTAACCACAATATACATTCGCTTTAAGTCAAGAATACAGCATTTGTAGCTGTAGTTATAAACTGCAAACTAATGCCTAATAATGTAAAGTTAATTCTTTACAAATGATTAATTAACTATTTGCTAATGCTTAATAAATTATTCATGTTGCAAGAATATTGAAGACATTGACCAATAAAAACATGGCACCAGATCACATCAGTATTTTACAACCTGGAAACAATGACAGGATGGTCATCAGAGTTTCAACCAATCTTTTCACTGGAGTCACATAAAACAGGATCTGCAGAAGGATAGTAAACATTTACATATTTAAGATCACATTCATCCTTGGGATTCCATTTTACTATAAATTGTGTAATGAGATGATAATAACGACCTTCTTTTCAAGCAGTATCAGTTTAAAGAGAATGAGAACCTACAGAAAAAGTGAAAAAAAAAAAAAATATTGTGAAAAACAAGTGTTGCAAGTTTCATAAGACAAAACAATTATCCAAGAGGAAGAAGCATCATTTTAAGAAGTTTTACCTTGTGTTTAAAGTGCAGAATTAAATCTCTGGCGGACAGACCTTTATAACAAAAAAAATACAATTAGTAATAGTAATAAAAGCAGTAATGACTGGACAAATAATTTCATTTGAAACTAAATACAATAAGAAAGCAGTTATGTGATTTTTTTTATATATTTAACAAATTTTAACATTTGTTTTTACATTTAATAAATGTCGCCTTGATAAATAGAATAATTTTCTGAAAATATAAAGAAATAGTATATACGCTACTGGTCAAAAGCTTGTGGTCAATTTTTTTTTAAAGAAAATTATTCTGTTCATCAAGGTGGCATTTATTAAATTACCCTTAATTTATTAAATTACCATTAATAATAATAAATAATAATAATAATAATAATAATAATAATAACAATAATAATTAATATTAGAGTGAATTCTGAAGGAGCATGTGACTCTGAAGACTGGAGTAATGAAGCTGAAATTCATCTATAAAATAACTTGAATAAACTATTAAATTAAATTTAAACTACTTTTAAACAGTTATTTTATAGTGCAATAACATTTCACAATTGTACATTTTTATGTATTTTTGATTAAATAAATGCTGCCTTGGTGAGCAGGATAAGCTTATTTTAAAACATTTAAAAATCCTACTGACCCCAAACTTTTGTGTCCATGTGTGTGTGTGTGTGTGTGTGTGTGTGTGTGTGTGTGTGTGTGTGTGTGTGTGTGTGTGTGTGCGCGCATTTAATGAGAATGGGGAATTGTACCAATCATATACACAAAACCCAACATTTTACAGGATACATTTTAAGTACAACTTCAAATCAGATGAGGTTGGGAGAGTATGGAAAACGCAAATTATTTAACAACAAATATGTGAGAAAATTATTGAAATGTTTAAAAACAATGTTCCTTAAAAAAGATAGGAAGACATTTAAAGACATTTCACCTTCAACAGTGCATAACATAATTAAAACATACAAGAAATCTGGAGGAATTTCAGGACAAGGACAAAGGGGCAAGCCTAAGCTGAACAACTGTGATCTCTGATCCCTCAGGCAGCACTGCATCAAGAATCGTAATTTATCTGTAAGCATTAATCGCCACATGTGCTCAGGACTACTTTGGCAAACCTTTGTCAAGTACCACAATATGTACTTACACAATACTTATGTTAACAGCGTCTAGAAGCGCCGTCAGTGGAAATGTATACTGTGGTCAGATGAATCAGCATTTCAGATATTTTTCCAT